>NC_080422.1:23518735-23873735 GCF_029873635.1 Malania oleifera
GGTGAATGAAACCAGGGTCAGATGGCTGTAACTCATTACTAGCCATGTACAAAAATTACGAAAAAAAATCAAAATCCATTCTGAAACCAATTGTTTTACATTTTGGTTTTTCAGCTTCAATTATCAGTTACAAGTTTTTTATTTTCTGTACTTAAATATAAATGTAGTGTACATTTTTATTTTCATATATTTGTTTAATCATAATTTGATACTGTTTTGAACTTTTTTATAGAGTTTGTCAATTTTTAAGTTAAAATATTTAATTTTGTTCAGTAGTTTGGCAGAGTTTGTGTGATTGAGAAGGGTGAGGGGTGTCCAACCTTTTATAGAAGAGGGAAGGCTCCCCAAACCTGCATTTTGTTGATGTCGGACAAAAGATAGCCCAAGCCCAATGCAACCTTCTGCAGTCCTGCTCGTGCTTGGCCCTCCTTGCTGTATGTTGCAGCCTGCAGTCCAATTCCTCGTTGTATTTGTAGCACACCACCTAATTACTAGAAAGGAAGAGCTCCCCCCTCTTACAAATATCTAATCCACCACTTTCAACTGGAGCAAGTACGGACCTTAGCACAACCATAATTAGTGTGCTAAAAGAATATGCTTGACATAGTTGCCTAATGACTCTTTATGTGTTGGCTAAAGTTTTTGTTGGTTATATTGGTTCAAAGATCCAAAAAAAATGAATAAACTGAATAAACCGGCATTCGTTTCTTATTAAACCATTGTTTTTTCATTCAGCTTCAGTTTATATAATAAAAAAATATATTATTTTGGTTTGGTGGTTTTGGATGAACCTGAACCAAAAAAAAATTTATTACACTACCCATCACCTTTGCCCTTTTCCTTTGATAACCTTAAACACTAAATGAGAATGAGTGAGGCGTTTTGAGCCCACCCCACTTATGCCCCATTTTGTTTGGTTATGCAATGAACCCAAACTCAGTTGACGGAGCTGAGCCGGTCCATGGGTTTTGAAGTCTTTCCTTTTAATGCATTTTCATTATTCTATTATATTATAGTTTTTGGAGCTCCTCCAAAAATTTTGTTTAAAATTTCTTTTTTTCTAAAGACCTTTTTTTAGTTCTTGAACTTTTGAATTCTTCATTAGTCTTTCAGATTTCCATTTAATATATATATTTTTTTAATTCATTCATTAGTTTCTTTAGAATTCCTTTTTTAGTTTTTAAACTTCATTTATTGGTTTCTTTAATATTCCATTTCAAAATTTCTTTTTACAATTTTTTGAAAATAATTTTTTTTTTTATAAAAAAGATAGTTAAAAAACATCCAAAATATCCCCAAAAAAAAGGTTTTATTTTTTGTTTAGTTTTGTTATTTTACTACTATCCTCCTTGGTATTATTATTATTATTACTAGGATCTTTATTTAGTTTATTTATTGCTTCTATTTTATTGTTGTTGTTGTTATTGCTAGTTTTGGTGGTTAGTATAATTTATGGTTATGTTTAGCATTAATGCCATTAGCATATATTAAGATCCTTGTTTAAATTGTTAGGTTATTGTTATGAGTATTACTTGTATTAGTATCTTAGCATCTCTCATTTAGTTTGTTTATTGTCTTTTGGCATGTGTTTTCACTTACATCAACGAAAAATCTGAAAAAATGGTAAAATGCTAAAAACAACAAAAAAGTTGTTTCTTTAAAGAATATATGTTTATTCTGTAGCTTGTGTGATTATTTAATTTATTCCTCTGCTTAGTTTTGTTTCCAAATCCATTATCATGAAATACCAAAGGAGCAAAGAAAGGAAAGTTTTTTACGTATGTGAGGGTATTTTTTTAGGAAATCATTTTCTTTTTAGGAAATTTAGCTCTATGATTTCTATTTGTACATTCCTTGGATATGTCATGCTTCTATTTTAGATGTATTCTTGAAAACTAGGCTATAGCATCATTAGATTCCTAATGTGTAAGGAACTCATGTACTTGACAGTGATATACTGGATGGTCATGTTGTTAATTGACACTAATATGGAGGCTAACTCTAATATTATGACAAGTGAATTAAAGATTATGTTCAGTTTAAATAATTTGAAGTTAAAGAGGTCGGCTGTGTGGAATGAGTCTGTTGGGCAGCACTAATTGAACTTGCCTCAACTCGCAGACCAAAACTCTACCTTTTATTGGATGGACATAGATTTAGTTTAGATTCTATTTAAAATGGTATTAACTACATGACCTAATCACACATAGGGAAAATAAAAAAGTTATCAAACCATTCAAAATATAACAGACTCATTTTCTCACCATACCATCAAGGCGTCAGTTCTTCAAATCCCCTCGCATTGATAGTGGCAACTCCAGAGGTTTTAGAAACCATTTTTCTGCCACCTATAAAAGCATGAAGGCAGTTAATGCAATTATTAGCACAAAAATTAACATATCCTGGCTTCAAAAACTAAGTGGGTAGGAAATAAAGCAACTTAAGTTCAAAAATCAGGATTTAAACTTTGGTATACTGGGAAAGAAAATGTAAGAATAAAAGATAGTTTGTTAAATTTTAAAATGTGGGAGATCGAACATCCCAGGACAGAGAGTAATGGATTTCATTAGTGCTTAGGCTCCTCCAATAGGCTTAGCAGAAAACCTTAAACCACAATTTTGGATAATATTATACAAAGGATATTATAGGTAGAAAATATTTGTAGGAGTAGATTTGAATGGTCACATTAGGGTCGCATTGCCAAGGATAATAAAGGTTATGTGAGGATATATGGAGGGCATGGATGTGGAGACAAAAATGAGTCTCGTGACATGATTTTAGGCTTCGCCATCTTGTATGATCTTATAACAATGAATGCATGCTTTAAGAAGAGAGAAGAACACTCAATAACCTTAAAAAATGGACAAATTACAGGTCAAACAAATATCTTCTTAACTAAAAGATTAGATTGCTTATTAGGTAAGGATTGTGAAGATTTATCCTAGGTTAAAGTTTAATTGGACAACTTCAAGTAATAGTATTAGATATATGCACAAAAAATGGAAGAGAAAGGGTAACATATTGATCAAAGATGGTAATTGGAATAATAGAAGATAGTGTTGGTACAAACACTCTTTGCAGTAGGATAGCTAGTTCTATTAAATAGATAGCAAAAGAGGTATTATGTGATTTTTTAGAGAAGGTTCTTGGCTTGTAAATAGATTTGGTGGTGGGATCAAGATTTCCAAAAAGCTGTTAAGACAATGAATGTGGTTTAGGACATGGCAAAAGTATAAAACATGGAAAACTTTGGAACTATAAAGAGGCAAGAGAAGATGCAAAGAAGGTCTTTAGAAGCTAAATGTCCAAGTTTAAAAGGGCTGTTGATGGGGGGTTTGTTTAAAGGACCAAGAAGCTTTTGTGGGCGAGAATCAAGATAAAATTGATGCATTTGGGGGTTGGGGGGGGGGGGGGGGGGGGCGGGGGGGGTGGGGGTGGGGAGACTTTTGGTAAGGAAACCAACTCTTGTAAGTCTATGGGCCACAAGTGTATGCTTGGAAGGTTGTACAGATGGGAATTGAAATGAAGAAAAAATATGAAGAGAAGCAAAGCATTTCAGGTGTGGTTTTAAGGAGAGATGGAGGACAATTTATGTATAATGGAAAATCCAAATGTTTAGAAGGGTGCTACAAGTGAGAGGGTTAGCAAAGGTAAGAAGAAGAAATTGGTTGATCTCTCATGTAATAACAATGATGTAGATAGGGAGATTGATTGTGATGGGGAATTGCTTTTGGATGAGATTTTGGAACAATATGGATGCGTGTCTTAACTCTTTTGACTTGGGAATACATCATACGTGCCGCTGTCTCCATTTGAAGGTTTGGAGGGGATTTCTGTTTTTGAGGATGAAGGATCGGATAAAAAGCAATTGTGTAATGGTGGAATTCTGCCTAATCCTATGGAGGAGATCACTAGGAAGGATTAAGAAGCTTGGTAATTGATGGATAAGATGGGTTTATGGCTGTCTGATCTTTTAACAAATAAAGTTTGTCTTGATGGTGATAAAAGTAAGGTGATGAAGGGAAGAGAGAACTAGCAAATTTGAAATGCTTTGTGAACTATAATGGTAAGAGCTTGAAGAGGGGTTTGCCTAGCTAATTCCTAGTTTTTTCCCCTTATAATTTAAATGGTTTTTTCCTTTTTTCGATCATATTTTTATTTTTAATTTTTGTGGACTTCTATCCTCACCTAGGTTATATTCTTTCTTCTTTATTTCTTTCTTAATTTATCTTTTATTATTAAAGAAAACATCAAGCATATAATAATTTATATATTAGACTAGATACAAAAGAAGGGAAAACTGACATTTAAACTTGCTAGAGCTAAAAAATGAGGATCATAGTGTTTTTGATGGAGTAGAAGATATTAAAGAAAGATGGTGAAGTTATTTTTATAAGCTATTTAATGAAAACCAAGCAAAAGGCTTAAACTTAAAATCGCAAACGAGGAAAGGGTTAAAGTTTGGGATTTATTAGTAAAATTCAATGAAGTTAAGTGTGCATTAAAAAAGATGAAAAATGAAAAGCGATAGGACTGGATGGCATCCCATTTAAAGTTTGGAAATGCCTAGGTATAACAGAATTATTTGGCCTTCTTCTCAAATTGATAAGTTTTTGCTTTCTAACATTTGGGAAGATTTTTTTCAGATATTGTGCCAAAGGTTCTGGTTAGGCTTATGTCTAATCATTGCCTGGTCTCTTGGACTCGTAATCTTGTTCACTAGGGTCCTACACTGTTTAGATTTGAGAATATGTGGGTGTCGGACCCTACTTCAGGGATGATATCAAGGGTTGGTGGAAAGAGGGGCTTGTTCATGGGTGGGAGGGCTTTAAAGTGATGAAAAAAAAATTGAACTTTGTTAAATCAGTATTTATGCTACTGTGGCTTTGATATCAAGTTTGCAACCCCGAATGGGATACAATCACTTTAGAGAATTTAGATCAGAGTGGATGCACACAGTAAATGGGGAGCTGTATTAGAATAAAAGAAATGGAAGAGATGGCTTGACCATTTGCCCCTATAGGGTATTTACAGAATCTTGTGGACTCCAAGCTACATGACAAAAGTGTCAATGCAGTTACAACTGCCCAGAAAAAGAAAAAACAAAATGCCTTTACAACTGCACAAACTACTTTTGATATAGACTACAAATCATGCTTTTGGTATTTCGCACAACATCATTTACCCATTCTTACACACCAATTACCTACTTCTCGTACTGTTTAGCACAGCATCATAACGCATGCTTGCATTCACTTTTTACTTCCCCTTGGTTTAAAAAGGGGCTTGTTGGTCATAATTTGTTGGTTCATTGTCAGTTGAGCTATCATTCACATAGATCTTTACTCCTGGAACATAATCTGTGGGCCTAGGGTAGATTTGATGATTAGGTTCCAAGAGTTGAAAAAATCTTCAAAGCACTTGATCTCTTGGATGTAATCCAGTGGATAGAATTCATTATCCTAGTGAAATGTTTCAGGATAAAGAAGATCTTTGGGGAGTTTGGCAAGTTATATGCCATGGATGAGGGACATCAAGGTCCTTGTATGATGAAGAGAATCTTTCTAGTTGCAAGGAACATTAATGCGATATTGAAATTCATACTGTCAAGATCTAGTAATTATATTCCTTCTTTAAAATTAATTTACCAGGGACTGGAGATATTTGAAACCACCTTCTCCAAGGTTGTCCCCAGAAGGGGTACCTCCAAAGTAATTCATTTTAATAGCTTGCGGTATTTTTTATTTATTTATTGAGATCTAATATTTGGTTGTTTTTGCAGAGTAACTAAGGAATGAACCTGTTTTGAATATCATTTTAATCTAATAGAGGTCCATCAAATGCCAAATGAAAGATAGGCTTCCTTCAGAAATAAAATAGTAATTTGCTGAGGTTTTAGTTCCAGTATTTTAAAAAAATTGTTAAGCAAAGTGGAAAAGGGAAGGTTTCAAAGTGGTCTCTATTGCTACAAATTTGGTACATAGGAATGGAATGGAATCAAATTTATCAATCATAGTCTTCATGTTACATTGAAATTTTAATACCGTAACGTTCCATTCACACATTCCATTTCCGCAAACCAAATGTGATATTTGTGTAGAGCTTTGAAAATCAAGCCATTGATTGATACTTTTTGCTTATAAAAACATAATCAAGAACTTTTTCTTGGAGATGTTGTGGAAGATTAGTTGGTTCAAATATGAAAATAGCAAGGAAAATTGGAAGATTGATTGCTTCAAAGATGAACAGAAGGAAGATTCAGAGATAATCTTCCAATCTCTTAAAAAGGAAATCTGGAGGAAAATTATTTTTACCCTTATGTGCTACACATCATTGACCCTACTTGAGATTCAGAGCATTTTCTGATTAAATTGTGACATCTTCAGAAAAGTAGGCATGTCCATCTCTATAATTGATGGCCCATATGATAAAATAGGAATTTTCTATGCTGCTGGTTAATTTATGAGTAGGAGTCTAAATGAAGATGAATGAAGGCATCGTCCTACTTTTTGACTTAACTTTTTATTCCCTTCGAAACCTTAATGAGCATCATCGTTCTACTTTGGACCAATTGTTGAGACTTCAAAAGATACTGGTTCACTTGATGCTTGCTCGTTCTCGTTGTAGATTGTCTCAACCTGCGATCCGGCATTGGCTGAACTCCTTGACTTGGATGGCAATCGAGAGAGCATGAGATGAGATAGTGGGTTTTTAAGTTCACGGGAGTCCCCACTAACATATTATTTGCCTACGTGTGGTTAGATCACTTAATTATTATCAATTTTTAGGTCTCTAACCTAAACCTGTGCCCAAAGGGATTTGTAGTCTTTGTATGCATAATAAGATAGACTTTGGGAGTATGGTTATGCAGGGAAGATATCAGCCCATGAAACACCTGTTTTGCGAATGTTGTCTGGGTAGGTAATGATTGTCATTTAAATTTGATTGCGACTCATGGCTCTTTTGTGTTTATTGGGTTGTTAACCTTTATTTATTGAACAATCCTGATAATGCAAATATTGTTCTCAGCTTGGAAGGGCACCATTGCCTACTTCCAAGTTTTATCACATTGATTTAAGCATTTTATAACCAAAAAATAAAAGCATGAGGCAAATTGGACTGTCTAAAAAGATCTCCAGGTACAGGGTTTTGCTGCAGAATCTACCCCTCAATAAGATTAGGGAAACCTGTCCAGACACATGCATATGCAATTATAGACATCCAGTAATTTTAGGCATGCAAAATGCCACCTGAAGGCACAAAATACACTGGAAAAGGTCCCAATATCATTCTTCATTTTCCTAGAATTTTATGAAACTGTTTAGATTTTTTCAAGAATTTTGTGATATTTTTTCTCTTCAACCTTTTTGTGTTTTTTTATTTTAATTTTTTTCAATTCTTGGTACTTCTCTATATTTTTTGATGATGAGAAACCATGATAACAATACTAACAAAGAAAAGGAACTTACAATAAAAACTCATTTTTAAATTTTTTGATTTGCAAAAATGAAAAAAAGGGTAAAATATTCAAATAATATGTAAAAGAAATAGATAGCCAGTGGAATTAGAGTGCCAGTAGCGCCTCCCATTAGTGTGCATATATGTGTTTGCATACACACATATATATGAGGGGCACAGTGGTAATTTCTTATGACAAGAATGATAAAACAGTCTCCCCCTCATTTGCACTTGTTACCTACCCAAGGGAGGTGTAATGGCAACGGTGAGGCGTGGCATGGCAGCAGGTCTCCCCCTCTGCTGCTGCTGCTACTTTGATTTCTTCTTGCAAGAATGGGATGTTTGGGGGATTTTTGTTTGGGGTGTTTTTGGATTTTCAAATCTGCTGTGTATCTCCCATATGTGCGTCTCTCTCTGTGTGGTATTGAAATTTGAAGGGGGCAGGGATATTTATGGGCGATTTGGGGGTAATGGTCAAGATGGTTTTGATGTGTGAAAGGGAGGGGCTTGGGGGGTGAGTGGTCTTTGCCAGAGCACTGCGCAGCTGGCAGCGGTGCAAGGAGTCGGGTGGTGGCTGCTTTTTTGTGCAGGGGGAGTGAGCTACGGAGGCTGTGGCACATGGGGCTGGCGCAAGTTGCAAGAGGGTGGATCTTCTGTTTTCATGGAGGAAGCCGAGCTTCTGCTCTGCAAAATTCTTGATTTTCTGTTTTCTAAATGATTATAAAGAATGGGATGTTTGGGGGATTTTTGTTTGGGGTGTTTTTGGATTTTCAAATCTGCTGTGTATCTCCCATATGTGCGTCTCTCTGTGTGGTGTTGAAATTTGAAGGGGGCAGGGATATTTATGGGCGATTTGGGGGTAATGGTCAAGATGGTTTTGATGTGTGAAAGGGAGGGGCTTGGGGGGTGAGTGGTCTTTGCCAGAGCACTGCGCAGCTGGCAGCGGTGCAAGGAGTCGGGTGGTGGCTGCTTTTTTGTGCAGGGGGAGTGAGCTACGGAGGCTGTGGCACATGGGGCTGGCGCAAGTTGCAAGAGGGTGGATCTTCTGTTTTCATGGAGGAAGCCGAGCTTCTGCTCTGCAAAATTCTTGATTTTCTGTTTTCTAAATGATTATAAAGAATTTTTTTTGGAAAAAGTGGCGGGAAGGGGGGAAAGGGTGCTATACAGATCAACTAGCAAGACTTCACTGTTTTCCATCTGTCTCCTGACCTTTGTCATTGTATTTCAAACTTTATAGTGGATTTTTGCTTTATAACATGATTGAATGATTAACTACTGGTGAAGTTTCTCTTTTAAAAAACAAGTGTTTGGGCCGATAAGATCCTAACTAATGAAGACATTGGCAGAGTGATATCATGTAAACACAAGTTCTTATATGTCTATATATATTTGTAGCATACATGTGGATAAACAGCTGATCCTCTAAGCTAGTTGAGTAGATGAGCAACTGATGACTCCTATTCTCTTTTTTTCTTTTTTATCAGCAATGACTCCTCCTATTCTGCCAGTCTCTTCTTTTCTTTGGGAAAAAAATATCACAGTTGTTAAAGTATTCAGAAGTTGGGTTTTAACTGTCAGCTATTTTGCTCCTGAAATAGGTGCTTTCTCAAATTTCTGTAAATCTCAAGACAATCTGCGGATCTTCTTTGCGGTTCTGTTCTGGCTTTCTCTGTTCTTCTGGGCTTCTGCATGGGATGGGAGGAATAATGGTAGACCGAATAAGGGATCACGATTTAGAAGATAACAGAGTAAGCATCTATTCTGTATAGAGTAATGATTAGAGGCTTGGGTAGCATTAGGATATATATGTTTCCATATAGCCTGTAATTGTAAATGGTAAACTTGCTTCTCATTTGTTTTTTCTCAATGCAATTTCTGGCCATTTGTGTAGAACTTAGTAGTCAAAATTGGGATGATATTTTCTCATTCAAAGAAGAGAATTTAGACTTCTTTTGGTTGTTAGCATTTTGCATATTGTGTTATGTATTTGAAAACAGAAGACACAAGAACACAAAAAAAAAAAAAATGCAATAGATTGGTCATATATTTAAAACTATTTTAAAGATTGTATCCTCTGTAAACCCCAATTATTTGAGTTCTAAAAGTAGATGCTTTCTGTGAATTTGGTTACAATTCCACCCATGTCATGCCCTACATTTCTTTAGAGCAGTAAAAGAAGCAAGGGTTGGCAATGAAGAATTGATCTTGCCTGGCCGCCTCATGTATTCCAGCTCCAGGGTGGCCGCCGGGTAACGTTTACATTGGAGAAATTTTGTTTTGAATGTGTCAGGAATTTTGAAGGATAGTTTGAGAATTGGGAGGATTGTTTGCTGAGTCCTAGCTCCAACCACATGCTGACGTCTTGTTGCTCGTAGAGAATCAAGCGTGTGAGGAAGAGATTGAAATTCATGGATCCTGTGGTAGAATTAAATTCTGTTGTAGCAGTTGCGGCAGCTTGGGGCAATGCTGCATTGCATTGCCAATGTATTGCAACTGTTCTAGCTTCTTCTTTTTTAAAAAAAAAATTGTTTTCGTTGTTTCAGTTTTTGCTTTTGTTTTAGTTCCAATTGAAAGGAGGTAGTTGCAAAAAACTTTGCTGCCTAATGTTGTGTGGTTTGTGCACAAATGACATCTTTTAATTCAAACACATTGTATGTTTTTTATTTTTAAAAATTAAACTCAGATTTAATTATCAAATTGAACATACGTTATTGTGTTCAAAATATGTATAATACAATATCAGTTTTGTTTCTAAAATAAGAATCTCAATACAAGTAAAGTCTTTGGATGCAGTATGTCCTGATTGTTTAGTTTCCTTTTCCTTCTAGTTTGTCGTTCTTTGTTTTTTTCTTGTTCTGGCGGTAATTTTTTCCCGTGTGGGATAGCCTACTTGTCTTTATCTTTCTACTCACATCTCTCTTAACGCACAAAATTTACGCACAATTTGTGCATTCCACGGCGAATTTTTTTCCATACATGACCTTACACACACCAATTAACATCACACATACAAATCCACATTCACACATAAATGCACAGTTAAAACATGCATCCCACCAGAGCCAAACACACACGAATTCCGAATATCACCCAATCTTCCACCTAAAATTCAAACACATGTAAACCCATGCACGTGGTCATGTCAAAAGGAGGGGTCTCGCTCTACCAAATTGGAGAGTGAACTGTGAGAGTAAGAGCCCCTGTTTTGAGAGACAGTTACCAAAAACCAAGGGGTAGCTGGGAAAGGGGGCCGTCGAATTTAAGATAAAGAAAACTCAACTTACAGTAGAGGAAGGGGGGTCATTCGACAGCAGCTAGAAGAAGAAACATAGTACTTCCCTTCTTCCTGCAATCAATGCCAACCTCTCTTGTCCCTGCTTAGTTTATGCATCCTCATATGTTGAATACAATGTGGCTGGACTTGAGCTGGAATGGACATCCGTGTTCAGCAAAAATTGATTTGAATATGTTGAATGCTATGATGGAAAACGATTTTGCAAAATTAGTTCGATGTTAGAAGCCATTTTGGCAAACTGGTGCGAATTCTAGTTTAAGAATAACATTGTAAGGACAGTTTGGATGCTAGATGTGTTAGGTAATGATGGGTCGGAAGGGTATCACGCAGCTAAAATAAGAAATGAGAGGTAGAAATTGAAACAAAAAATTACATGGAAAATCTCATACAAAATTGAGGGAAAAACCACGGGAAAGACTAAAAGGAATCCACTATGTAAAAAGGTAGTTACAACTTCTCTCTTTGATTACAATAGGAGAAGAATAATAACTCTCTATTGAATTAGGAATACAAATATTTCTATAAAATAAGAAAAATTAGAAATGGGTTACAAAAGGAAACACTTTGCAAGAGAGATTTCTCTCTCTTTTGAGTTGGATTTGGAGATACTTAGGATGAAATCTTCTTTTTCCACTACTTTCATATTTATAGGGATTTATAACTAACGTGGTCTCAAATATGCTTCTAGGATCGTATTCCACAAGGATCAATGATTATCAAGTATTTGTGAAGGTTTATTGTATAACATTATGGTGTAAGATAATATAATGAAGTAAAATGCTATGTAAAATTCTTTTTGGATAAAATGTTTATGAAAACAGTAAGCAAAATCATGAACTATTTAGTTGCTAAAAAAATTAAATGATTCAAACGATGTTGACTTGAGATTGAAATTTTATCAAGAATCTAAAATATATTTCTAACATAGCAGCTAAAATAAAACAGGTTCACAGAAGCAAATTATTAAACACTTGAGATGCAAGTGTCGTCCATTTCCGATTTGGTAATGGATATACCTCTAATTTCCTCTTCTCTCAACCATTTTCTCATTCCAAGAGATTATGATCGGATGATACAACAATCAGCTCACAAATTTCAGTATAAACCAAAATGCTCTACGAATTGTATAACAAATTTAATCAATGCAAGAAAATCATCAAAGTCTTACTATTAGTTCATCTTTACGTCTACAATTAATCAAGACCAAGTATAGAGAAGTTCAATATTTTCTAAAAATAAAATAAAATGCAACACAAGTTAAACATTAAAGCTCTATAGAAAGAAGGAAACCTAACCCAAAACAGCCATGTGTTACTCCTTGAAATTTAGCTTAACATATTTAAAATCTGCATTTTTCAAAATAAATTAAGCCCACAAAAATCCATTTACAGCAAGCACAAAAACAGGAAGAATAAAAAAAATAAATAAAGGAAAAGAAAAGGAGGAGGTCTTGCAGCCCAATTCCCCATGTCGAGAGCCTCTCCCCTCTGCTGTGTTTCTATTCTACTCCCTTTAATTCCCAGCCCCCTCTTCTTTTATTCTTCCCCAGCTACGTGTGTGTGTGTGTGTGTGTGAGAGCCTTTGGCCAAGCCCCACCTGCTGCCCTTCGTGTTTTTTTGCTACAGCAGTTGTGGAGTTTTTTTTCGTTTTATCTTTACTTTAAAATGATATATTAAATAATACTTTATTTAAAAAAATATTTCTTAAAATAATTTTAACGTAATCTTATTATTTTGTCCAGTGAGATTTGTTTAAATTTTACTGAACTAAATAACGAAATTTAAACATCAAGACAGTTGAGACGTCGACACATGACAAACAAATCTCGTTGAACCATTCAGTGAGATTTGCCTGAAAATAAAGCTCCGTCCACTCAGCCGCCCTCCTTTGTCAGCTACATTTAAAAGAAGAAAAAAGGGGCGCATGGGAGTGCTAGAGGGGCAGCAGGGAGAGAGGAGAGAGAGTGGACGGGGGTCAATTCTGTCAGATTAGAGTGTCAGCCAAAAAAAAAGGTGATTGGGGGGGGGGGGGTGGGAGGGTGTGAGTGGAAGTGCCAGTGGGAGGAGGGAGAGGAGAGGGATGGGGGGAGGAGAGGAGAAATGACAGGAAAATAAGAAAAATAAAAAAGGTTGTATGCATGCAAACGGTGAGTTGAGAGGAGAAATGACTGGAAAATTAAAAAAAAAATGGTTGAATTAAATTATAATAATTAATAAATTTAATTATTATTATTTTATATAAAATTAGTTATTTTTTTATTTAAAATTTGTAATGCATACTATTTTTTTAAAAAAAATTTGTTATTAGTAGTTTTAAATTTATTTAAAATTAAATAAACACAGGCTAAATTTTATAATTTTATAAAATAAAATTTTCCTATTTATTCAAAATTCTTAATACATAAATTTTATTTTAATTTTTCATTGGTAGTTTTAAATTTATCTAAAAAATAAATAAACACAGGTCAAATTTTATAATAAAAATAAATAAACATAGATTATTATTATTTTTTTTCATTTTCCATGTCTTAATTTTTTTTTCGTATAAAACCCTTATTAAGTAAATCTTATAACTGATTCTTTAATTTTGCTAACTTTGCTGACGCTATTTGATAAGGTGCTTTAGAAATCGGCGTTGTACCTGAAAGCAAATCAATAGGATAATCTATCTCACGATGAGGAGGCAAGCCTGGTAGCTCATCTAAAAACACATTTGTAAACTCTTTTACTACTGGCGTACTAGTGAACTTCATTCCCTAACATTTCCTTGACAAAGGCCACAAATCCTTGACAACCACTCAAGAGCAGTTTCCTCACCTGAATAACTGAAACTAACTAAGGTAGGGATTACACTCACAATCCTATAAACCCAAATTCTGGTCGTCCTAAAGGTCTAAATATCACTTCTCTTGAACGGCAATCTATACTGGTAAAGTTAGCTGCTAGCCAATTCATGTCGAATATGACATCAAACCCATTCATCTCTAGCACTATCAAATCAGCCGACAAGACCTTCTCCTGAATATCAGCTGGACAGCCTTGGAGCACCCTACTACACCTCACTACTAACCCGATCGGTGTAGTTACTAATAGTTCAGTGTTTTATAATTGTGTTTCTGCCCCACATAATCTAGTGCGCTCCATAAACACGAACGAGTGCGTGGCTCCTACATCAAATAATGCAATAACTTTAAAGGAAAGCATGCTAATCATACCTATCACTACAGTGCCGACTATCTTAGTATCACCCGACGCCAAAGCAAAAACTCTCGCTGGAGCCATGTTTCTCTACTGGCCTCCACGTGGCACCTGATAGCCTCCCCGAGCAGGTCTAGGAACGGGAGTAGCTCCAATATGAGTTTGACAATCTCTCATCATATGTCCTGGCTTACCACATCTATAGTAGATACCTCGTCCGGCATGACACTCACCCGGGTGTCTCTTCCCACAAGTCAGGTAAGCTAGAAAAGATTGCATACCCTGAAACCCACGATTCCCTGACTCCTGCCTTCGATCCCTGTAGTAGTTACCTCTCTTCCACAAACCTCGACTGGACCCCTGCTGGGAACCAAAAGTCGTGGATCTCTTTCTCTGTCTCTGCTCCTCTGCCTCCAATCGCTCTTCAGCTTCTGCCATAGTTGCCCTGTCTACCAGCTCGGCAAAATCATGCAATTTCAGTATCGACACTTGCTTATATAATTCTATCCTCAGATCTGTTTCAAATTGTCTTACCTTCTTCGTTTCGTTTGGAATAATGTACGGGGCGAAGCGAGATAACTCAATGAATCTCGCCGTGTACCGTTGCACTGTCTACTATCCTTGCTTCAGATTCAGGAACTTGGCTTCCCTGGACGAGGTTGGAAAATATCTATCGAAAAATATCTCCTTAAATCGCTCCCATGTCATCTTTATAGGCACTGTCCTCTGCTGTTCCAGGAGTTTCACTGCCGTTCACCATCTCTCAGCCTCTCCAATCAGTTTATACGTAGCGGACAGTACCCTCTGCTCCTCAGTACACTGCAACACTTTTTCAATCTCCTGCATCAAGTTTTCAGCTATTGCAGGATTAGTTCCTCCTGAGAAAGTCGGAGGATTCATATTAATAAACTTTTCATTCGTACTGCTGTGGCTTGCAGACAGACCACCCTGCTCTCTAGAGTTTCTGGCAATTTCAACCATGACTTGCTGAACCACGCTGCGCAGTATTGCATCTGAATCACCACTCACAGCGCCTGAGGGTCCAACACCCTCATTACCACTAGCATGGGCGCTACTACCTCCAGGGTGCATCCTGAAAAGACAATAAACTTAACTTAGGACTCCATTACCATAACATATCATTTAACCAGTATATTATATTCTTAACTAATTCATCACCCTTGATCTTAATTCAAGGTTTAATCTTGCAATCTAGATACCCAACCCGATGATAGTTTACCATGGCTTTCCTGAAATTGTCATCTCAGGAAAGACACACAAACCATCACGGAAGTCCTGCATTTAGACTACAAACCAAACCTTAAATTCTCTTATCCTATATTCTGGTATTGTTACTGCTACATTCTAAAATGTATAGAACCTAGCATCCTAGGCTCTGATACCAAACTGTAATGACCTGCTTAATCTACTACATGATCAACCAGATTAATTATAATTAACTTAAAACATAACATAGTCAACCTAAACCCATGGGTAACGGGGACACACTTGTCATACACAACGAAAACCTAAGCAATAGTAAACATAAATTTCATTCACACAACCATAAAACACAATATACCAGAGTTACCAACATTCCATCATATACTGTATAAATATACAATCCTCAAAACATCGAAAGATAAAACTAGGATCTACATTAAAACCCTACTGACCCTAGTTCAAAAGACTCACCCTCCTAGCGGGGTAGTACAGCCGCCTCAACGATGCGGGGCTCGGTCCACCTGTCTTTTTGGGTTCCCTGAAATGGTTTTACTAAATCATACTGTATTTCATGGTTCATAAAATCATCTGATATAACTAATACTTCTGAAATTTTCTCATGATGAATAACTAGCTTATGTCATATATTACCCCACAAGATGGGTTGTGCAGCCTGAAAGCGGGACCCGATAATGGCTGGCCGACTACTGCCAAGTTAAAAATGTCTGTAAGTATGATGAGCTCGCCACACCCTGGTTTGGACTTCCAGGTGGATGTCTACAACTCTACACTGAAAGCCACATTGACTATCCATCTCTCGCCCCCTCTACTAGCAGGGGCGGTTAGTACAAGTTTGAACTGAACTGAACTGTATAGCTATGGTACCGTGCTCTTGATAACTGATCTGAACTATCATCCAGGTTTTGATAACATATAGTACATAATTATATATTGTTTTAACATAAATAGATAGATAGCATTTTTTAAATTATGTAATAACATAAATATTTACGGCCTTATGCTGAATACATTCATAAGTGTAGCCTTGCGCCGAAAACATGCATTATTATGACCTTGCGCCAACTATCAATCACGGTCTTGCACTAAACATATCATTCATACTTATCTAAATAAATGTACTGTTTATCATATATTCTGGAATCATATTTTACTGCATTATCATGTTATTCCTGAAAATAACTAAAACATGTTTTTTCTTTAAAATTGACTTAACATAATACAATATGTGTAAAATAATATTCATGCCACATACTACTGAATAAAATCATGAATTCTGTTCTGAAATCATATTTCCTAATATTTCATACTAAAAATATATATTCTTGCATATCAACAGTATTTTCCCAAAGATACATTTTCACAAATATGCTTATATATAATACATGTTTTCTGAAAATTAATCTGTTATTAAATAATAATAATTTTTTTATTAAAAATTACTACTTTAATTTATTCTTTTACCTAACTACTGAAAAACCCCTAAAAGCACTAGTCCTACACCCGCAGGGTTCCCCGTTCAATACTCTGAAAATAATATTTTCCTGAACAAAACTTCAGTATTTATTCGAGTACTATATTTTTTACAACTGTAGGAAAGCCAATTATTAAATAAAAAGTCTTACTCTGAATTTGGGATGAAGTTCAAGTTAACCCTACTAACGATCCACTCTAGCAGACTTGAAGAGAAACTTCCCAGAAGTGTCGTGGTGGTCTCGGATCGTCGAACTGGCAGGAAACCGACCCAAAATCTTAGAGAGAAGGGAGAGAGGATGAACATGAGAGAGAGGGGGAGGTTTTCAGGTGATTTCTGAGAGAAAAATCAAGTTTAGGCTATTTATATACCTGCACTCGTCGACGAGCCACGTCACTTCGTCGACAAGGCCACAAAGGAAGTTCGTTGACGAATGACTATTCCTCGTCGACGAAATTCAGAATTGAAAATAACCTCTCAGTAACTTCTCATCGATGAGACACGTGTCTCCGTCGACGATCCTAGCAAGTGTGTTCATCGACGAATGTGCTGTGTTCGTTGATGAGACACTTGTTTGAGTTTTCAAATTACAATTTATCTTTCTCTCTCCTTTCCCTTATTATTTAATTATTATAATTCTTTCAGGTCTCTACATTTGCATAATTTAAAAAATGAGACTAAGAAAATATCCAAATGGACACTAAAAGTAGACCTAACAAAATTTTACTATATAAGCATAGAACAAAATGTAGTGTCTAAATACAATGAAAAACAAATTTTTTTTTCTCATTTTCCTTTTCTTTCATTTTCCCACCAAAATTCTTGATCCGAGATGAACACCTTCCCTTAGTAAACTTTTGTTAATAATATTTTTATTAAATTTATTATTATTTAAACAAAAGATAGATTTTTATTTTTTTTTTACATTATACAAAAAATGCTTACTTTTTTTCTTTTTTTAGCCAAATCAACACCAGAGAGTCCTCAATATTTTTAGACTAAGTCCCAAACATTTTTAAACTAAGTCTCGGACATTTTCAAATTGAGTCTCGATCTTTTTAAATTGTGTCCCGAATATTTTTAGACTGAGTCCTGAATATTTTTAAATTGAGTCCCGGATATTTTTAAACTGAGTCCTCGACATTTTTAAACCGAGTCTTGATATTTTTAAATTGAGTCCCAGTATTTTATTGAGTCTCAAATATTTTTTAAATTGAATCCTGGATATTTTTAATATATTATTTTAAAATAAAGATAAAACCAAAAAAAAAAAAACTCCTCGGAGTTGTTAAAAATGTTTGGGACTCAATTTACAAATATCCGGGACTTAGTTTAAAAATATCTAGGACTCAATTTAAAAATATCGGGATTTGATTTAAAAATGTTCGAGACTTAGTTTAAAAATGTCAGGTACTCAATTTAAATATATTCGAGGCTTAGTCTAAAAATATTTGGGACTCAATTTAAAAAGATTGGGACTCAGTTTTTAAAATGTCCGGGACTCAGTTTAAAAATGTCTGGTAGTCAATTTAAAAATATTCCGTACTCAATTTAAAAATATCCAAGACTTCGTTTAAAAATGTTCGGGACTCAATTTAAAAATATTGGGACTCGATTTAAAAATGTCTGGGACTCAATTTTAACATATTTGGGACTCAGAATTACGGATTTTGAATAAACAGGAAAATTTTAATTTATAAAATTATAAAATTTAACTTGCGTTTATTTATTTTTACATAAATTTAAAACTACTAATAACAAAATTTTTTAAAAAAATTATTCATTACAAATTTTGAATAAAAAATAACTAATTTTATATAAAATAATAATAATAAAATTTATTAATTATTATAATTTAATTCATATATTTCCATACATGCAATCATTTTTTTATAAAAAATTTTCCTGCATTTCTCATCTCAGCCTACCGTTTGCATGCATTCAACCTTTTTTTATTATTATTATTTTTTATTTTCTTTTCCCTCTCTCCTCTCTCCCCTTTCCCCTCCTATTGACACATCCATTCAACCCCCATCCCTTTTTGTTTTTGGTTTTTTTTGCTAACACTCTGATCCGATTGAATTGACCCCCCTCCCCTCTCTCCTCTCTCTCCGCTCGTATTTTTCTTTTAAATGCAGCTGACAAAGGAGGACAACTAAGTGGATAGAAGCTTTATTTTACGCAAATCTGGTTGGATGGCCCAATGAGATTTGCTTGTCACGTGTCGATGTCTCAATTACCCTGGTCTTTAAATCTTACTGTTTCATCCAGCGAGATTAGTAGCAAGATTACGTCAGAATTATTTTGAGAAATATTTTTTCAAATAAAGTATTATTTAATATATTATTTTAAAATAAATATGAGTTGGGAAAAAACTCAGCAGTTGTGTGTGTCCCTTGCTGCCCAAGAAGACGCCAGCACACCACTCTCCTCTGCATTTCTACTCTGCCAGTTCTGCCATAGCCCAGCAGCACTGTTTCCTACTTTGCTTCTTGTTTTATTTTTCTAGCACTGTCCATCCACCTTTGCTGCGCAGCACTATAGAGGAGCACTGCCATAGCTGCTCTTGCCACTACCCAGCTGCCTGCACTGCTGTCTGCACTCACACACAGCCCCCGTTATCCTGCGCACAACCCAACACTCTTCTATTTTGCCACGAACCTCATCTATTGTGTGTTTGGGCATTTAATTGTTGTATTTCATCTTCCAAAAATACCCTACAACAATTAATCATCAACTCATAAATTTAAGGGCAAAAATGGAATAATGGTTCAGTTAAGCTCAATTACAAAAATCATATGCAGAACTAAACTTTTAATCCAAATTATAGTAACCAATAAACATATTTAAACACTTAATTATGTAATTTTTGACACTTAATCACACCCCCAAATGACTTTTTGTTAATCGCTAGCAGATAAAGTGAATAAACTCATACAAAGAGGAAGTTACCAACTACAATTCCAATAAATCCGAAAATCATTTGCCATGAAATAAATTGGTTGTAAAGCCTTGGCCCTTTATACAACCTTAGAGTGCTACTATGCATACATAACATGTACAATCAGCTAACATACATCAAATATCCGTCCTAAACAGGGACATACGGGTATATCATACTGATATGTACCTTCATATATTACGGAAAACATAAACATTCATAGGGATTCTAATAGATGTACCAAAGTATCTAACTGTTCCTTACATACATTCATCTGTACGTAAAACATAAACCGTAATACATTCCCAAAAAGAAACCCATCCTAGCTAAAAACTTAGAACTCATACAAAACTTACATCAACTAACCAGACTCTACGCTACAAAGTCTTTCTAGAAGACTAGGATTGATTTCCTGTAATTCCTGAAAGAAAGGTTGTAAGATTGGGATGAGACACTTCTCAGTAAGGAGGAAGATATTACATCAGTGTGTGATTGTATAGTTATATTCTTATTTGAAAGCAGTTACATAGATTGCACATTCTTAATACTGTAATATATATATATATATATATATATATATATATATATATATATATATATATATATATATTCTTGATAATAGATAGCTTAGCATCATTACAAGTGAGAGTTTCCGAGGTTAGGGTAGGGTACAGGTCCATACACTGCATGGTCCCTCCGTCCGATACTCAAACTTGTGACTTTGCCCATTAAAGCTTTTAAATCATGTATATGCATATTTAGAACACCGTCCAACTTGAAACTATCATAACTATGATAGTAACTCCCCATGACAAAGGTTGCGTGATAACTATGCACTAATCGAACCATGTTCGTGCAGGTATTGTTAGGCATCATAACATATGGAAGCCCAACTTGGCCATCACTATCCTGATCTCTTTTGACCAGTGACCCTTCTTACCAAGCTGACTACTAGATACCCACACTAAAAAATAACTGCGTGTGGTCGCACTGTACCTATCTGTTTGAGCAACGGTACCGTGCCTACATAATATAAGCTTTTTAAGGTTTCATATACTATTGAGCTTCTTATGCTCTGTGCAACAAGCTGCGGTCCCAATATCATTTATATAATTTACATTAAAACATAATAACCTGTACAATTCCAGTATTTTCACAATCTCATTCATGCATACTTTCACTCATACAGTGGTAAAAATTGGCTCGTAACCTCTCGGTTTTACCCTTTTCTTATACTTGGCATGGTATCTAACCGGCACCTATTTTCTACATTTTCTGATAACCACCCGGAACCTTAGTCCCCATAATTCATATACGTACATTTCAAATTAGTATAGATTCAATTCATATCATATGTCACACTTATTTGATCATATATATACATTACCGATTCGTAAAATATCATTTCTGCTATAATTTAAGAGTTTCAAGCATCTCCTACTTTAGTTTTAGTGCAAATAAGGTAGTTTTACGAAATTTGGAGATCATACACCAAAACCCTCATTTTCACCAAAAATCGTAAAATCGTAAGAACCATCATTTATACTCGGTAAAACATTGCAAATAAGCAGTCATAACATATATAATAACATAGGCTACAGTTCTACCGATTTACTTTTCAAAAACAACTGATGTAAATAAATCCCCTTACCTTAATCCCGAAAATCGAAACACAAACGAATCGATCCAAAACAATGACATGGGATCCCTAAAACCTAAAAATCGAAGAACAATACTTCACTATAATCCCAACTACTACATATCTACTGAACCAAATGAAATCAGATCCTTACATTGATTTAAGGAAAAAACTCGAAAATCCTCAGAACAAAAATCGGATCCACTATAATTGTAGAGATTCTCGTTCTAATCCATGTAGCGATGTCGATTTGTGGATTCCAGAAACAGACGACGCAAAATCTTAGAGAGAGAGAGAGAGAGAGAGAGGGTTGGTTCGTGTTCTAGAGAGAGAGAGAGAGAGAGAGAGAGAATTGGGATAACTTAGCAATGAAGAAATGAATATTCTATTTATGACTAGGTTGACCCAGCTAGCATCGTCGACGAGTTGGAGTTCTCGTCGACAAGCCGAAGAAGGGCGTTCGTCGCTGAGAGAGAGTGACCTCGTCGACGAGCTTGAGATTTCAGAGTTTCTGAAACTCTATCGATATCTTCTCGTCGACGAGCCTATGCATCTCGTCACCGAGCCTCAGAAGAGACTTCATCAACGAGAAAAGGAGGCTCATCGACGAGCTCTGCTGTTTTATCCTTTTTAATTTCCATTTTCTTTTCTTTATTTATTTTTCGGATTCGGGTCCCTACACTGCTTGAGTTTAAGAACACTCGAGATAGATTAATCTGAATTTTAGTATCAACTGAGAGATTTATACATCATTTAGTTAATCAACCAAGAGAATTAAATATAACAAAGTTAGCTTTTCTTCAAGTGCATGGGAATAAGGTTAGAATTTCAAGATTGACTACCAAGAGGCATTAATAGTTTCAATCACAACAATTAATATGAGATAACCACATGATCTTACTCTAGTTTAAAATCATTGTAGTGGCAGCTTTCACACTATTACACTTTAGAAGACATTCTTATTAAGTAAGGACCCTGGTAATAGGTAGCTTTTTCCAATACACAAATGTAAACTATGTATGAAAATTTTCTTATTTCACTTCTTTTCTTTCTTTTTATATTTGATTTTGTTTTTGTTTTTGTTTTTCTCATTTGATCCTTGGCTTGTCCCTTTTCTCATTTTAATTCACTTCATATTTTTTCCTAAGCCATTAGGATATGGTCCATTAGAATCCCAAATAACCGAAGTGTAAATCAACAAATAATGATCCAATAAAGTCTTTCTAAGCATTATAGGCATATGTTGTATGTGTTTTAGCAAAAATTTTAACATTTTTCCCTTGGTTTAACAACTAAATAAAATGGATAAGTTTCCCTTTTGACCTAAGCTCTGATTTTCACTACATTCTACATGTTCCATAACTTCAACAAATCATTTTCCAGTATGTAAAATTAAATAATTGGGAAATTAGTTTGCTTTGAACTCATTACCAACACTCCCCTAAGGTGGACAAACATATGTCTAAGGCCTGCAAATAGAAAAATAAATTATCTTCCACCCCCAACTAGATTGTAGTATTGTTCTCAATGATGCAAGAGAAATGAAAGAATTTACACAAAGATAGCAATTAAGGGGCAAAACAGCTATAAGAAGAACCAAGCTGTTGGACTTGATGTATTCCCAAGAGGTGGGGGGGGGGGGGGAGGTGAATTGGAATTTTAAAATTTATTCCTAGGTTTAGCTAATCTAACAGTAGTATACTCGCAACCTAGGGTCTATCTATACAATTCCAAATGCACAGATAAATGAAACATGCAAAAATTAAATCATGCGCAGTATTCATAAAATAACATACGCGTGCAGTAAATAAATTGTAGAAATATAAAGTATACGCACGATATGTTATTGAGATTCAGCCAATACTGCCTATGTCCTTGCCTTGGTTCACAGACACAAAGATTCCACTATGGCTCACTTAATTGGTGGAGCGGCACTGATTACAACCAAGTCGATTAAAGGGGCTGACCTCAACCAACATGCCTTACCAGGATGGCGCACCTAACTTTCCTAACTAAATCTAAGCCAGTTCGGGACTATTCAACAGGGCTAGTCTTCCTCTTCAAGTCCATGTCTGGAATACAACAGATTTGATGAACAATTTTTGCGTACAAGGAAATGCTTCTTACACAAGTTGATATGTACCAGTATGCTCAACTAAATAATGCATTCACAAATGATAAGATATTAAGCTCTAGTGAGATTTCATTAACTCAAGTGTTAACTCTCAATCAAATGTATATCAATGTGTGTATGTGAGAGTGAGGCTTTTGATGTCAAGTCGATACGCTTGTGATGAGATTAATCAAAAGCTCTTAATAACCTTAACACAAATCTCAAATAATATTTCTCAAGTGATAAGCACAGTAGATAATAGGATTTTTCACTCTTGCTCAAAAGATTTTCATCAAAGCACAAATCAAACATACGAACACTTGCAAAGGATACAAGGTTCCCAGCCACTTGAGTTTTTCTTTTTTTTCCAATCAAATATTTATAAGTGAAATATAATGGGAAAAACCTTAGGTATCTCTCCAAAAATCAATACATGAAACCATTTGAAAATGGAAGAGAATAACCTATGTAAGAGATATAAGAAATACTACCTTTAAAGTTAAGTAGATAAATAAGCACAAGAGGTAGATTTTTAGCTATAGGTTTGAAGGATTATAGGAGTTTGAGGATTTTGGCCAAAAATAGTTTTAAAGAATTTTATTAATCATAAAACCTAATTCATGCTTAATTTTAGCAAATGAGGGGCTATATATAGATATGAGAGAAAATATAGCCATTGGGGATACGTTGGGTATTTTTGAAAAAAGATGAAGTGAGTTTAATAACAATTAACCCAGTTTAAATGTTTTAACCGCAGTAAAAATAATATGGCAATCCGAGAGCATTGGTTGACCAAAGGTGAGGTTCGGTTAATCGAGTGTCCAAGTTCAGTCGACCGGGTAATATTTGAACTAGAAGTTCAGTTGACTAGACACAAGGGTTTCAAGGCAATTTTTCATTTTCATGCTGTTTGGTCGACCATGTGAATTTGAACTAAGTGATTCGGTTGACCGAGCGGTTGGCCAAATACACGTGGGAACTCGGTCAACCAGGTGGTTGGCTTAATCATCAGATATGGTCGATTGTATGGTCAAATGTTTGACTTGGAAGGAGTTCAGTCGACCGGGTGACTTGAGTTGGGCAAGGTTCGGTCAACCGCGCAGTGGTCAAATTATTCACCCGGTGACCGGTTCGATTGACTGACATATTTATACTTATGAAGTACGATCAACCGAACATGTATTTTAAGTGCATTTCGATTCTATTTCCTTATGTAATCACCGTATCCATATAAGCATATATGTTTGTGCATGTATGAGTGTCCTAAGGTCATTCTAGGTTTTTTTTCATTTTGAGCTTACCTATCATATCATGCATGTGATGCATATGATTATTACAACCAAGATCCTATTTACTATTACAGACCCATAATGAATTTAAATACATCACAAATAAAGTCTTTAGGGCCTTCAACTTCTACTTCTTGTGCCATCATTTTGTTATACCAATTGTATACCTGCACATATCCTCAAACATCCATCAAATACAACAAGTATTTGTCATTATCAAAACCGGGTGTGACCTATAAGGTCAACATTCTCCCCCTTTTTGATGATAACAAATACATTATGCAAAAAATGTGTATAGCCTTAGAAGGCACCTCCTAACAATGTGCATCATGTAAAATTTAAGTTGAAGTCAATCCAATTTTCAATAAGTAACCCAATTTTTTGCCCTCTCTTATCCATCTCCCTCTTTTGGCAACGGCAAAAAGAGCCATGAAAATTATAGCTTTAGGGAATGGGTAATAATCATTTGTATACAAGAGAAGTTTGGGATTTAAAAAAAAAAAATAAAATTGGCAGCATGCTGTTTGAAAATAAGACATTTTCCAAAAATTCCTGTATAAAAATGACATGTTTTGAGTTTATAAGACCTAACAGTTTATCCACAATTAGGCAACTCAAACATTTCCAGTATGATCAAGATATAGGTTATAAATACAAGCATCATCAGGCAGTAGATATGAGAATTATGTATTACAAGCCATAATCAATTTTCATAAAGTCTAAGCCAATAAAAATATCAATAAATATATTAGTTGTTAGAATTTTAAAAAGTATTTGAAGCTCCCCCTATCAATTTGAATTATAGCTTAGATGAAATGAACTGCTTACACCAAATGGATAAATATTTCATTAAGAATGCCAAGAAGTATAAGCAATCAATTTTTAAGTCTTTTAAAATGAATATATTGGATTAATATTTATTCATTTTACCATTCAATCAGTATAATCATCCCTATAGATCACACATACATCAGAAAACATACATTAAGGCATGAAATAAAGCACATAACCGAGAATAATCCATATCAAAATTGGGATATGATGATCAGGGTTTTTAAAAGAGCCTCAATATTCAAAAATCAAAACATGATGCATATGAGTGCTTTATGCTCTTTCTCTAGGAATAGAGCTACGCTCTTTAAATACCTGATAATTATGTGAGGATGGAGTTTAATTTTCATTGAGTTTTCACTCATCCTTTCAAAAAGATTTTAACTTTTAATTTTATTATAATCATCATTGGACAAGGTTTTATGTTGGGAAAAGCCCATCAAAATTTCAGCAGCATGCCGTCTGTAAATAGGACATTTCCCAGATAAACCTGTATAAAAGACTCCCAAACAACCAGTATATCATAAGTTTAG
The DNA here is from genome assembly GCF_029873635.1 of Malania oleifera. Taxonomy (NCBI): domain Eukaryota; kingdom Viridiplantae; phylum Streptophyta; class Magnoliopsida; order Santalales; family Ximeniaceae; genus Malania; species Malania oleifera. The sequence continues at coordinate 23,544,748 of NC_080422.1, forward strand.
GGCATGCGAGAACCTAATTATCTACCAGCAAGTAATTGCACATCCACTGCATCTGCCATGCAAGAGACATTCTAAACTACTTATGCAATTAGGTAGACAATGATTTATATGTCGTTTATCACAGAATATCCAAAAAGAGAACAAAAAACTATCATCTAGGCATATACATACATGAGTACACAAAGAGATGATCATGGGAACATACAACACCTAAGAAATAGACAACCACAACTCCCCCTAATCAATACATACCGACATATATAAATAACAGCAAATAACCCAACTATCTGTTGAAACCAAAATGGACAATGGGTGTGAGTATAGTATGTAAGAAAAAAAAAATTGATGTAAGCTATTTTATAAGTACAGACCAGAGAATATAAAGGATAATGAATCATAAAGGTAATTCCTGATCCTGCAGAATGCTCTCCTAAAGACTAAATCTCACTCCCATCTATACCACCATCAGTACCATCACTCACATCAAAGTCAAAATCCATCTTTATCCTATCTCTCTCATCCTGCATCTCCTAGATCCAATCATTCAACTCACTGAAGTTAACCGTAATGACCCTCTTTATCTCCGTGAACTGGTTCTTAGAAGAGATCGAGAACTATCTAAACTCATCATGAAGTGCACTGGATGATGACGCTAAATCTCGAAGATCTGACTGGATGGAACCTCTGAACTGTCCAAAGGAGTCAGTAAGACTAGTGATGGCAGCCATCAGATCAGTATTCAACGACTGCATAGGTTGCGGTGGTAACTTTTGTGTGGCCTCCTCTTGAGCTGCTGCACCCCTCGCACTAGATGGCAACCATATGTTGCTAACTAGCTCATATCCCATCAATCTCAAAGTGATAGAGGAAAATATATCTGTAGTCCTTCTTCTCTTCAGCACGGCTACATTGGATCGAGTAACTCCCACTGCCCGGAATAACTTGTTCAAAATTCCCCCATATGGGATAATAATCCTATGCCCAATCATCTTAGCCATCATCCACCGAATCATCAGGCTGGGTAAATAAAAAATTTTCCATGCGAATAGACACCACATGACAAAACAATCTAGGAAGGAGATATGCACCCTAGATCCTGCCTTAGGCTAAGGATATTGTATGTAATCAGGTGGTGCACAATCTTAGCCTCTAAGGTAAATTTCCTACTGTGGTGGGCGATTTTGACTAGCGGTTAGTGGATCAAACATGGTTAGATTAGCAAAGGTGGCAATAGTAAAGTCCTGTTTGTTTATCTAGGACGTTACTAAGTCAGGGCATTCAAAGTCACCACGATCAATATCTAGAACATCATATAAATATCTTGCATCAAATCTAATATCAGACCTCACTACCCTAGAGAAATACCCATTCTCATCGTTGCCTAAGTTAGCGTAGAACAACCTAACATAGGTTGGGTAATGGTCACTGGGCTGATAGGAAATAAAGGACTTCCACCCTTAATAACGGAACATATCCATAATATTCCTGAAATGCTGTTCCATAAACTCAAGGTCTAGAATCTTACCCAGAATAACTTCCTTTGGGCGAAACTCCCGCACATATTTGATTTTGTCTTGTTCTGACTGAAACTAGTTGTCCTCAACGTGTGCCATATCCTAAACTTTGATATGATCATCTGGACGAGCCATGAATGCTGGAGGAGATGGATTTGGTGCTGGTTTGAGAATATAGGATGATACTCAGAAAGGCAATGGAGGAGCTATGAAATTTTTCAGTGAAAACTGAGCTTCTGAATATAAAAAATATATATAGAAAGCGAGGTTTGGTTGACCAGGAACAAGTTCGATCAACCGTCCCTTCAAATTCTTCACAAATCGGTCATGTTTGGTCAACTAGAAGAAACTTGAACTGAATTGGGTGGTCAACCAAAGCAGGTGCTCGGTTTTTGATTCGGTTGACCAAGGGTAAACCGACGGGTATGGTCGACCGAATTCATGCAGCTCAAATGGGTCGGTCGACCACAGGGGTCAAAGTCAATGCAACGGTCGACTGAGAGGTCCAGTTCATTTAATGTTGGTCAACCGAGCATGGCCAATTTTTCAATTTTGACCAGCAACTCCTCTTTAAGAATGGCTTATGACTTCTCAACTTAGGGTGAATAGATTTTGAGGCTTTCTAAGCTAGACAACATTCTAAGTTGTAGGTTACATCTACCTCACTAAGCATTATCCTATGAATCGGTTCAATTTCCTCCCTTCTCTCTCTCTGAGGAGCTACCCACCCAGATTATCCACAACATTTCTTCATTTGACCTTCTGGTACTATCACACAAATAGGCAGATCCAATGAGTCCTAAGCACCTGTTATGCGCATACCAACCGGTATGCCCATTTGTTTTATTTTGTTTAGAAGAGATGTCAAAATTTTTACAACTGTGGGATTTGGTGTACAAGCTCTTTTTCAATGATTTGTTTCCTTTAATTCCTAAGGGTTTATTAGTTTTTGTTTCTTCCTTCAACCAGATGAATTTCAAAATCTTTTTGACCTTTTTCTGTTCTAAGGTGGCATGATAATCTTTTATGCTTTCTAATTGGTTTACAACACTTTCATTTTCCTTTTTCCCAATCTTTTCCTGCTTAGACATCCTGGCTAAAAGCATGTGCATTTTACTTAAGTCACTTTCTTTGTTTGCAGGAAGGCATGCTTTTATCATTAAACTTATTACATGATTCGTCATCTAATTTACTACAGTAACCAACATATGATTCGATGCATATAGTGTCAATAGAGACGTAAGATGATTCATCATAAAATATATTATAACTATTATATGAATCATTGCAAGCTTGGCCAACAGTATTATCATAAGAATCAGTAAATGGTGTGTCACAACCTTCATCACAAGAACCTTTACATGCATTCTCAATTGAACTATCACGATTATCAGTGCATGATCCATTATGTAGTATGTCATAGCAATCATCATATGAAACAATACATGCATTACCATCAATGCAATCATTAGAGGCAACAGATGATTCAGCATTCAATATATTGCAATCTTCAGAATGTGAATCGCCGCATACTACATTGCATAATTCAGTAAATGATGTAGAGTTAGAACCATATACCTCATCATCCATCAATGCAGTTTGATTATGATTGTGGCTTGGAACATTTTGAGTGACAACCTCCATTTCCTGGATCTCTCCATATCTCTTTTCCAGCTCAACCAAGATTTCTCTTGCATTCGTACATGCCATAATCTCAAGCAAGATGTTAGAATTTAAGTAGCAATAAAGTACATCCATGACATGTGAATTTGCATGCATAAAATTTATATCATTTTCTCCTGGCATACAAATTCCCTTATCAATTATTTGCTAGGCCCTCCAGTTCATAGATTTTATAAACATGCTCATTCGAATTTTCCAGTGGGTGTAGTTAACACCACAAAATAACGGAGGACTGGAAGGTGAATGTCCCTCTCCGAATGGGGATACACCAAATCGAGCCATTGCGATCTTTTTGCAAAAACGTTTAAGTCTAGTGCAATGAGGCTCTAATACCAATTGTTGGAATTGGTGTATTCCCAATAGGGAGGGGGGTGAAATGGAATTTTAAAATTTATTCCTAGGTTTAGCTAATATAACAGCAGTATACTCGAAACCTAGGGTCCGTTTATACAATTCCAAATGCGCAGATAAATAAAACGTGCAAAAATTAAATCATGCGCAGCATTCACAATATAACATACACATGCAGTAAGTAAATTGTAGAAATATAAAGTACACGCACAATATGTTATTGGGGTTCGGCAAATACTGCCTACGTCCCCGCCTTGGCTCACAGGCACAAGGATTCCACTATGGTAAACTTAATTGGTGGAGCAGTACCGGTTACAACCAGGTCAATTAAAGGGGCTGACCTCAACCAACACGCCTTACTAAGATGACACACTTAGCTTTCCTAACTAGGTCTAAGCCAGTCCGGGACTATTCAACAGGGCTAATCTCCCTTTTCAGGCCCGTGCCTGAAATAAAACAGATTTGATGAACAATTTTTGCGTACAAGGAAATGCTTCTTACACAAGCTGATATGTACCGAAATGCTCAACTAAATAATCCACTCACAAATAATAGGATATTAAGCTCTAGTGAGATTTCATTAACTCAAGTGTTAACTCTCAATCAAATGTATATCAATGTGTGTATGTGAGAGTGAGGCTTTTGATGTCAAGCCAATACGCTTGTGATGAGATTAATCAAAAGCTTTTAATAACCTTAACACATATCTCAAATAATATTTCTCAAGTGATAAGCATAGTAGATAATAAGGTTTTTCACGCTTGCTCAAAAGATTTCCATTAAAGCACAAATCAAGTATATGAACACTTGCAATGAGGATACAAGGTTCCCAGCGACTTGAGGTTTTTTTTTTTTCCAATCAAATATTTATAAGTGAAATATAATGGGAAAAACCTTAGGTATCTCTCCAAAAGTCAATACATGAAACCATTTGAAAATGGGAGAGAATAACCTATGTAAAAGATCTAAGAAATTCTACCTTTCAAGTTAAGTAGATAGATAAGCACAAGAGGTAGACCTTTAGCTGTAGGTTTGAAGGATTATAGGAGTATGAAGATTTTGGCCAAAAATATTTTCTAAGAATTTTTTTAATCATAAAACCTAATCCATGCTTAATTTTTGCAAATGAGGGGCTATAGATATAGGAGAAAATATAGCCGTTGGGGATACGCTGGGTATTTTTGAAAAATATTAAGTGAGTTCAATAACAATTAACCCAGTTTAAATGTTTTAACCGTAGTAAAAATAATATGGCAACCCGAGAGCACCGGTCAACCGAAGTTAAGGTTTGATTGACCGAGTGTCCAAGTTCGGTCGACTAGGTAAGATTTGAACAAGAAGTTCGGTTGACCAAACAAAAGGGTTTCAAAGCGATTTTTCATTTTCATGCGGTTCAGTCGACCATGTGAATTTGAACTAAGTGATTCGGTCGATCGGGCGGTTGACCAAACACACGTGGGAACTTGGTTGACCAGGTGGTTGGATTAATCATCAAGTACGGTCGACCGTATGGTCAAATTTTTGACCTGGAAGGAGTTCGGTCGATCGGGTGACTTGAACTAGGCAGGGCTTGGTCGATCGTGTAGTGGTCAAATTGTTGACCCGGTGACCGGTTGGGTTGATCGACATATTTATACTTATGAAGTACGGTCGATCGAACATGCATTTTAAGTGCATTTTGGTTCTATTTCCTTATGTAATCATGTTGACCCTATGGGCCACACCTTGTTTTGATTATGACAAATACTTTGGTATTTAACGTTTACCAAGTTTGTGTGCGGGACTATATTAGGAAGATCATATTAATGGCATGCGGCAACCTAAAGAGAAGTGAAGACCCTGACACATTTATTAATTGTTGTAATGTTATTGGGTTTATAATAGTAATTAGGATATGGTCTGTAATAATCTCTGCATGTCATGCATGTAGGCCTCTGTAAGCTCAGAAATGCCATAGACTGACCATAGAAACCGAATAACCTTAGGGCAACCTTTAGTTGACCGACGCCAGGTTTTTGGACGTACTTGAAAAGACCTTAGGTCCTAACACATTTGCACTAATAAGTCCCCATATCACTTACATAATAAGGGGAATTAATTTAAGAAAAATTTGGACTTAACTGAAAATATATAAGAGGTCGGGCGACTGAACCCCAAGTGTTCAAAACACCTCAGGCGCCTGAACCGCTGAGAAGTCAGTAGGTTGACCAAGTTTCGGGCGACTGAACCAGAAATGAGCGCATCGCCCTCGGGTGACCAACCCATCTCAGAGTGCTTTCCACCAATCCGGGCACCCGAACCTTTTAGTTCAAAATGAGCCCCTGGTGACCAAACACAAGAGTTCGGGCTACCGAACCTATGACCGAGCATCCGAATTTACGAACAAAGGCTACTGACTTTATTTCGAGCTGCCGAAGCATGACACGGGCAACCAAACTCATTTAAATTACTTTTATTCTTGTGTCTGTTTAGGTGATTGAACCATGGTTCAGCCACCTAAACCTCAACGGGTTAAAATATATTTAACTACGGTAAAATTGGGTTAAGTTGGGTTAATGGGTTTTTAACATTTTGAATCTTTTCTAATTATTCCAAACAAGTCCCCAACGACTATAATTTTACCCCTCCCTATAAATATGTGTTCATTTGTGAGGATTAGTGTGTGATTAGCAGAAAATCATTTACAAAAATCCTCTCTATTTCAAAATCCTATTCTTACCCAAATACTCTCATATCTTCATTCCCTTGATACATTTTGGTATTGTGAGAGTATATTGATTGTGCTAGTATATATTAGGTTGCTAATACTCCCACTATTTTGCTTGATTGATTGTCATTGATTTTGGGGAGTTAAGCAAGAGTTTTCCCAGAGATTTTTATTTGATAAATCTAGTGTTGGGAAAATCTCGTTAGCTTAAGGATCTTTGCATTGCCAATGCAAAGATTCCTATAGCTTTATTTTTATGTGCAAAATAATTTTTTACAAGCTATATTATTCTTTCAAGCAACTCTTGAGCATATTACACTGAAGAAAATATTTTGAGTTGTTTTGAATATTTGGAACATCTTTGAAACCCTAGTTTATTATTGAGATTTGATATTTACTGTTTCAAAGAAATAGCTTGATTAGAACACTCTTGAGCATATTAACGATCATATCTTATTGAGTGTAGTTTGCACAAAAATACACATCACTGAGCTTATATTTACCTACATTGTTGATGTGTGGTTGATTAATTATATTGCGCATATTTGGGCACATATCTGCTTTATATGAAAGCATAATCACTGTACCATTTAAGTGAAAATATTGTTGTATTTCTAGGCGTGGCCTGAGGGGGTTTAATCTAGCCCGGAAGGATCAGGTTGGGGTCAGCCTTGTGAATTTGACCTAGGGCCTTCTTTGCCCTGCAAAGAGAATTTGTAAAGGTTGAGTTCAGCCCTGTGCTAATTGACCTGGTTGTATTAGGTGCCACTCCACCCATTAAGTGAGCCATTAATGGAATCCTCAGGCTTGCGAGCTAGAGATGAGGATGTAGGCACAATTGACCGAATCCTGATAATATATCGTGTGTCTGTTTATATTTCTGCACTTTATATTTACTGCACGTGTATGTTATTGTGTGAATGTTGCGCATGATTTAAATTTTGCATATTATACTTATCTGTGTAGTTGGGTAGATAGACCTAGGTTGTGAATGTACTGTTGCTAAACTAGTTTAACCTAGGAGAAAAAGGTTTTAAATCCCAATTCACCCCCCCTCTTGGGGATACACCAAAGCTGACAATTGGTATCAGAGCCTCGTGACATTGACTTAAACATTTTTGCTAAAAGATCAAGATGACTCATGTTGGTGTATACTCATTCGGTGAGGGACAGTCACATACTAGTCCTCCATTATTTTGTGGTGTCGATTACACCACCTGGAAAATTAGTATGACCATATTTTTAAAATCTATGAACTGGAGGGTCTGGCTTATGACTGTTAAAGGAAGATGTGCACAAATAAATAAAAATGATTTTAAAATGATTAATTCCAATGCCATGGATTTATTGTACTATGCTTTAGATACTGATATTCTTTATGAGATTATGGCATGTAGCAGTGCACACGGAATTTGGGATGAACTAGAAAATAAATATGGAGAATCCCATGATAAGGAGATCGTAATTCCTCTGAATGCTCTAAGCTCAATTGATCAGAAGGAGGTAAATCATGAGCTAGAAATCAACAAGGAGGTATATGATTCTCACTCTAGCTCGTTTGATGATTATTGTGATGAATGTTGTGATGTATCATATACTGAATCATCTGTTCATAATACTATTAATGATGCATGCGATGATTCTAGTGGAAAATATTGCAATATAATGTATGTTGAATCATTTGTCAAACATTGTGATAATTCTGTAAATGATTCATGCGATGCTTATTGTGAAAAATGTTGTGATGAATCATCTAATAGCTCATGTGATGTTTTGGCTGAAAAATCATGCACTGATTCATATGATAATTCTTGTGTTGAATTGTGTGATGAATTATATGCTAATTTGATAAATAAAAGCAAGCCATTCTACAAAGAACTAGAAAAGGATATACTTAAAATGCATAAGCTTCTAGTTCAGATATCTAAGCAGAAAACAGTCATGAAGAAAGAAAATAAAAGGGTGGCAACACAATTAGACAATCTAAAAGATTATCATGCCATATTAGAAAAGAAAAAGACTGAGAAAATATTAAAAATTGTCTGCTTAGATGAAAAGATAGATGATTATTTTAAAGTTGCTCCCAAAATTAAAGATGAAAAGAATAATCATAATAAACCCTTCAGAGTTAAGAAGAGAAATGCTTTCAAAAAGGGTTCACTTTGTAAATCCCATCATTACAAATCTTTCCATGCCATAGCTAATAAAAATTGGGTATGCAAGCACAATCTTTCACATGTACTCAAAACTTGCTTGCACCATAAAATGAAAGGGCACGTCAGTCTATTTAGAAGTGCCCGAGGCCTAGACAAAGAAATGATATGGATGATCATGAAAACAAACCCTATAAGTCCTAAGGAAAAAAGGATTTAAATTAATATTACTTTATTAAATGTTTCCTTAGTTCCTAGGCTTAGGTTAAGGGCGTTGTGATGACTGTAGGTTTGGGAAGTGATTGTTGCTTAAAATGAAATTCTTAGTATACACACTCACTAGACTATCTTGTTATACTAAGACACTTTATCCACTTCCAATTGGACATGGTATTTAACTCAAAATGCTTGACCCATGCTAATATGAAAATCACAAGTTTAGACACACATTGTCTATTGCACAAGCTTGTGGTTTAGGGAATCCATCTTACACTATATATCATATAATCCTAAACACATCCTTGAACTTTATAGCCTTGAACAAGTGCAGTCATCACTCTAAGTGTAAGCACTGATTATTAGAAATTCCTAATTCGATAAGTGCTTATTATAAGATATCCTCTCAAAATCAAAATTAGAGGCATCCACTAGGGAATTCGTATTTTATTATTAAATCAAATTATTCCCTTTGAGTTTAATATTTAAATCCTCTAATCTTGATTCATCTATCCCCTTCATAGGAAATCCTTACCAAACCACGATCATATTTGGTAAGGTTTCACCCATTCCTTGGTTCATATCCTTGCTCCTCTATGTGATCATATCTGAAGGATACTTCCAATCACCGAAGAGCTATGATCTTTGTAGCTCTTTGTCAAATAGTTTGGAAATATGCACTATCATAAAACTATTTTAATACTGTCCACATGTGCTCAATTCTAAATACTCTTCTGAACTAAATGATAATTTGATTGTTAAGAGTATTTACTTATTTTTGCTTTGTAAGCTCTCAAGTTGAAATCAAATCTATTAGAGCTTCATCTTCATGAATTAAGTTAAATGGCTGACATGATTGGTTTAGGTTTCAACATATATGGAAATGCAATAACTAAGAAACCTATGCATGAATGTTAAGAAAGAAATGCCATTTGAACTCAGGCCTCTATCATATATTGAAATACATAAGTAAAGAGGCATACGTTGGCTTATGACCCTGAAGAAGTATTGCATGTGAATCCTTGGTCCTATAAGCCTGAGCATGATTAGCCAAGACTAAATCACGAAAAATATAAACACTTGGCTAAGTAATTAGAAAATGAATAAGGCATAAAATGGATTAGTACATAACTTAGGGGGAGCACTTCTTTTCAAAATTTCTTGACTCTTTTGAATGCTCTCATTATTATATTTCCATATGCCTTTATGAAAAGCAACACAGTACTAAACTCATAACTATCCACTGTTATTCATTGTTCATGTTATATCTTGATGGATGGTGCTTTATGATTATCTAGTATTTTGAACTGTTATTGAATATACTATTTGATAATAATAGATTGCATGGAACGCCATCTGCAAAGCTGTTGCAGAAACTTATTTATTTGCATGCGTGTATAGAACACCAACTGTATGACTAATGCAGTATGTTGTGTATTGCATGCTGGTAGTGGATTATAGGTTCTCGCATGCTCAAATTACTATTTTGAATTGATTGCTTGAATCTATTAGGTTTTGGTGCATGAAAATTTGGGAAATGTTCGATTTATAAACGACATACTGCCGAAATTTCGACAGGATTTTTCCCAAACCAAAACCTTATGTTAAAGATGATTATGATAAAATTAGCGTTAAAATTTTTTTGAAAGGATGAGTGAAAATCAATTGAATAATTAAACTTCATCCTAACATAATCATCTAGAAAGGCTCAAATCCATCCCTATAGGGAGCACATAAATGACTTATATGCATCACTTTCATCTATTGAAATATTAAGGCTCTTTTGAAAATCCCTGAACATTATAGCTTGCACTTAAAGCTTTATGTTTTGATATGGAATGTTCGTGGGTCATGAACTCTATTGCATGCCTTAATATAAACTCTTCTGATGCATCCATGGTCTATAGGGACAACTATACTAATTAAGTGACAAATTCAATTGGCAAATATTTAGTATAGTTGATTTTAAAGTGTCAAAATGAATGACTTATACTACTGAGCATAATGAAATTAATCCTTGATTAGTATAAGTAGTTAAAGAATCTAAGCACGTACTCAAATTGATAGGGGAAGCATCTGAAATTAAAATGTCTATCATGTTATGCTCACCAACATGTTTTTTGGCTTTGATGTGCTTTAAGTTGTATTGTGGCATATGATTGAATGAAATGTTTTATTGAAAATCTTATGTTGATATATGTTTCTTTGCCACATGTTGTTTGTGTTTGCCATGTGATCCTTGCTTTAAATTGTTTGACATCTTTAAGATCATTATGGTTTTAGTTTTCTGGTTATGTTATGAATGTACTTAAATGCTAAAACCAGAAAATTTGTGCTTGCTTACTTGTTTCAAAATTAAAATTTCTTTTTCTGCAAGCACCCCCATTGCTTTAAGCAAACATCATAAGGGGATATATATATATATATATATATATATATATATATATATAGTGTAATACTTTATGGCAAGAACTAATTTCAAAACTAAAACATTTTCTCTTGCCTCATTATTACTATATACATATATGTTTTTCAGTCACATAAATGGTTCAGTAACTAAACATGAAAATGCATGCGAACTAATTAGAATTTTTTTATGCTCAAACCTTCTATTTGGTATCATATGACATGTGCTTTTAACTCAAATCTTTCACGGGTCTTATGATATGATTTAAACTGCTATGGTTTGTGGATAATTATGGTCTAATTACGTTTGTTATGTCATTTAAATCATTTAAATGACCAGTTATTTAGTTTGTGTGCTGAATTGCTAAACCCGTTAATGCTTTATACTCCATGAATTCTTTTGTGCCATGAAATGCATAACTATCATATCTCTTGCATGTGGATTGTTATATTTGTATTTGGAGAATACTGAACTGTTTGAGTTGATTGTTATGGATATATTGTAAATTTTAAAACTCCATATAGGTCATTTCTATTTAGGTATTTTTTGGGAAAATGCTCTATTTTTAAACAGCATGCTGCCGAAATTTTTAAAATTTTTCCCAATCATATCGTGTATTTAAATGATTCATACTCAAATGCCTTACTTATATGCTTTATATTTGTAGCCCTTTTTGTTGTTGCCAAAAAGAGGAAAAGAGGCAAAAATTGGGTACAATTAGGTACTTGAAAAATATTTGCATTGACAAATCTTTAACATTATGTACATTGCCAGGGGGAGCCTTTCAAGGCTATACCCACTTTTTGCATAGTGTATTTGTCATCATCAAAGAGGGGAAGATTGTTGACCCTAAGGGTCATACCTTGCTTTGATTATGACAAATACTTTGGTATTTAATGTTTGCCAAGTTTGTGTACACGACTATATTAGGAAGATCATATTAATGGCATACGGCAACCTAAAGAGAAGTGAAGACCCCGACACATTTATTAATTGTTCTAATGTTATTAGGTCTGTAATAGTAATTAGAATATGGTCTGTAATAATCTCTGCATGTCATGCATGTAGGTTTCTGTAAGCTCAGAAATGCCATAGACTGACCATAGAGACCAAATAACCTTAGGGCACCCTTCGGTCAATTGACGCCAGGTTTTTGGGCTTACTTGAAAAGACCTTAGGTCTTAACACATATGTGCTAATAAGTACCCATATCACTTACATAATCAAGGGAATTAATTTAAGAAAAAATTGGACTTAATTGAAAATATATGAGAGGTCGAGCGACCGAACCCCAGGTGTTCAAAACACCTCAGGTGCCCAAACTGCTGAGAAGTCAGCAGGTTGACCAGGTTTCGAGCGATCGAACCAGAAATAAGCGCATCGCCCTCGGGCAATCGAACCCATCTCGGAGTGCTTTCCACCAACCTGGGCACCCAAACCTTTTAGTTCAAAATGAGCCCCGTACGACCGAACACAAGAGTTCGGGCAACCGAACCTATGACCGGGCACCCGAATTTATGAACAAAGGCTACTGACTTTGTTTCGAGTTGCTGAAGCATGACATAGGCGACCGAACTCATTTAAATTACCTTTATTCTTGTGTTTGTTCGGGTGACCGAACCATGGTTCAGCCACCCGAACCTCAGCGGGTTAAAATTTATTTAACCGCAGTAAAATTGGGTTAATGGGTTTTTAACATTTTGAATCTTTTCTAATTATCCCCAAAAAGTCCCCAACAGTTATAATTTTACCCCTGCCTATAAATATGGGTTCATTTGTGAGGATTAGTGTGTGATTAGCAGAAAATCATTTACAAAAATCCTCTCTATTTCAAAATCCTATTCTTACCCAAATACTCTCATATCTTCATTCCCTTGATACATTTTAGCATTGTGAGAGTTTATTGATTGTGCTAGTATATATTAGGTTGCTAATACTCCCACTATTTTACTTGATTGATTGTCATTGATTTTGGGGAGTTAAGCAAGAGTTTTCCCAGAGATTTTTATTTGATAAATCTAGTGTTGGGAAAATCTCGTTAGCTTAAGGATCTTTGCATTACCATTGCAAAGATTCCTATAGCTTTATTTTTATGTGTAAAATAATTTTTTACAAGCTATATTATTCTTTCAAGCAACTCTTGAGCATATTACATTGAAGAAAATATTTTGAGTTGTTTTGAATATTTGGAACATCTTTGAAACCCTGGTTTATTATTGAGATTTGATATTTACTGTTTCAAAGAAATAGCTTGATTAGAATACTCTTGAGCATATTAACGATCATATCTTATTGAATGTAGCTTGCACAAAAATACACGTCACTGAGCTTACATTTACCTACATTGTTGATGTGTGGTTGATTAGTTATACTGCGCTTATTTGGGTACATATTTGCTTTACATGAAAGCATAATTGCTGTACCATTTAAGTGAAAATATTGTTGTGTTTCCAGGCGTGGCCTGAGGGGGTTTGATCTAGCCCGGAAGGATCAGGTTGGGGTCAGCCCTGTGAATTTGACCTAGGGCCTTCTCCGCCCCACAAGAAAAAATTTATAAAGGTTGAGGTCATCCTTGTGCTAATTGACCTAACTGTATTAGGTGCCGCTCCACCCATTAAGTGAGCCATTAATGGAATCCTCGGGCTTGCGAGTTAGAGGCGGGGATGTAGGCACAGTTGGCCGAACCCCGATAACATATCGTGTGTCTGTTTATATTTCCGCACTTTATATTTACCGCACGTGTATGTTATTGTGTGAATGATGCGCATGATTTAAATTTTGCATATTATACTTATCTACGCATTTGGGTAGATAGACCTAGGTTGTGAATGTACTGTTGCTAAACTAGTTTAACTTAGGAGAAAAAGTTTTAAATCCCAATTCATCCCCCCCTCTTGGGAATACACCAAAGCTAACAAATCACCTTATCCATATAAGCATATATGTTTGTATATGTATGAGTGTTCTAGGGTCATTCTAAGTCTTTTTTGTTTTGAGCTTACCTATCATATCATGCATGTGACGCATATGATTATTACAACCCAAATCCTATTTACTATTATAGACCCATAATGAATAATGAATTTAAATACATCACAAATAAAGTCTTTAGGGCCTTCAACTTCTACTTCTTGTGCCATCATTTTGTTTTGCCAACTGTATACCTGCACATATCCTCAAACATCCATCAAATACAATAAGTATTTGACATTATCAAAACCAGATGTGACCTATAAGGTCAACACAAGCAGTAAAAGAAAAATTGAAGGAAAGAGGAAAAAAAAAGTACCTGAACAGCCTTGAAAAAAGTGCAAGCCAAGGAAATAAAAAAAAAAAAAAAAAGAAGAGCAAAAGGAAACAATGAGGAAAAAAAATGGAACGATCAAGAAACCATATTAATTAGGATCAAGCAAATGTAGAGTAGATTCCTCAGGTGCAAAGTTAGAAATAAAAGGCTTGAGTCTTTGACCATTAACCTTAAAATTGTTACCATTGTGAGGGTTCGTTATCTTTTAGCACTATGGCGAAAAACATTTTGTACTATATAAGGCCTACTCGACCAAGAGCTTAACTTACCAGGGAACAAGCTTAATCGAGAGTTGTACAATAACACTTGTTGTTTAGGCTCAAAAGTCTTACGTTGGATGTGTTTATCACGGAAGTTCTTCATTCTTTCCTTGGACAACATAAAACTATTGTAAGCATCCATTCTCAACTTGTCCAACTCACACAACTGCAATTTTCTCACACAACCAACTTCATCAATATTAAAATTGCATTGCTTAATGGCCCAATATGCCATATGTTCCAACTCTACAGGCAAATGGTAAGCCTTACCATACACTAGTCTATATGGAGACCAGCCCAAAATGGTTTGAAAGGTTGTTATATAGGCCCACAAGGCATTAGACAATCTCAAAAACCAATTATTCTTATTTGGGCTTACAATTTTTTGAAGGATGTTTTTAATTTCCCTATTTTCTAGTTTAGTTTGTCCATTGGTTTGAGGATGATAAGGAGTATAGATTTTGTCATGGATATCATACTTCTTCACCAAGGCTAAAAAATGATTGTTACAAAAGTGAGTGTCATTATTATTGATTATGACTTTAGGCATGCCAAACCTTGCAAAAAT
Organism: Malania oleifera; assembly: GCF_029873635.1. Lineage (NCBI taxonomy): Eukaryota > Viridiplantae > Streptophyta > Magnoliopsida > Santalales > Ximeniaceae > Malania > Malania oleifera. Next base: position 23,559,914 of record NC_080422.1, read on the forward strand.
ATTTTCTTTCAAAAATTTTAAAACAACTTGGTGGTCATTAGATCTACAAGGGACTGCCTCAACTCAATTAGAAACATAAGCAATAGCAAGTAAAATGAATAAATAGCCATAAGAAGAAGGAAATGGTCTCATAAAATCTATTCCCCAACAATAAAAAATTTCAATCACTAGTATAGGTTGCATAGATATCATGTTTCTCCCAATGATTCCTCCTAATTTTTGACATGGTTCACAAGCTTTACAAAAACTAAAAGCATCCTTGGACATAGTTGGCCAATAAAATCCATTTTGAAGAAAATGGGTCATTAGTGACAAAAATAAAATTCGTCACTAATAGTCAACGTATTAGTGACAAAACTATTAATCATAAAAAAAATGCATTATTTGTAGAGACCCGGAGAATTTATAGCAATTAAATAAAAAGAGAAAGAAAGAAAAGGGAAATTACAAAAGGGGAGCGTTCGTTGACGAATCAGCTTCTTAGGCTCGTCGACATGGACATGTGTCTCGTCGACGAGAATTTACCGAGAAACTGTTTTCTAGGGCTTGAATTTCGTTGACGAGGGTAATGTGTTTTTCGACGAATTCCTTTCTTTGGCTTATCAACGAGGTAACGTGGCTCGTCGACGAGGCCACGTGGACAAGCTTTTTATATAAGGGTGAAAATCATCTTTCTACGAGAATCTTAGGCAAAACTCTCTCTCTCTCTCTCTCTAGAATACATTTTCTCTACTTTCTCTTTATGATTCCGGCTCGATTTCTCCCCAGTTCGAGGATCAGAAGCTACTACTGTAACGCTCCAAACCCTTAAACACGAGTCCAGTGCGTTATACCTGATAATATCCTGATAAATCATAATCCATAACATACGCAGTGAAAAATATAATCATAATCTTCATAAATTATATACCATAATACCGTAATATACCAGAGTTTACTATATCCTAACTAGAAATCCATAAAAAAAACCAACCATCACCTGCATTTCCATATATTCATACATCTCCAAAACATTTCAGTATGTTCGCAACCATTTCATTCTCAATAATCTTAGAACATAAAAACATAAAACATAAACATTTCCATTCCCAAAATATTATCAACATATACCCTATTCTATAGTCCTCAAAAAAGCTAATAATACCCTCGAGCTCCTTAAGCCCGATATCGAGGATGTCCTGAAAAAGAAAAATTCATATTCGGGTGAGACACATTTCAGTAAGGGAAGAAAATATACATATTAATACAACGTGTGGCTAGCATGAGGTATAGAGATATCATTTTAATACATTTGCAAATCATTAACATAATTCTGAAATCATTTTCTGAACCTACACAATCACATGCAAATATTTAACCCACGAGATTACCCAAGGATAGAGGTGATTACCCGCCCATACAAGTAGCTTCCCTCTACTCTGATACTTAGGTAACCCTAAGGTTACAACTAAAGCATACCAGGGCACTCACCTTACTCAGTAAGCCCTCAAGTGCTAGATTAATCTCGTACTCACACATTCAACAATAATTTACCGGCAAAGGCCCTAAGGATAGGAAAATCTACCTGCCCATACAAATAGGTTCCCTCTGCCCTAGTACGTTATGTAGCCACTGCCACATCTGAAGCTACTAGTGCACTCGCTTTACTCAGCAAGCCCTCAGGCAAAGAGTTCGCCTTACTCAATCATAACATGTTCTACGTACATACATACTTCTAATATCATAATACCTCATTCTTTTCTGTCATTATACATTCATACACATTCATTCATTTTCATAGCTTAACTTTGCATTTTGTTTCACTTTAAGTGACTCTTTCCCATTTGTATCGTTCACATTTCATATTTCATTTCATTGCATTGCCATTCCATTGTTATTTTATTGTATAACATTTTCATTTCATTCCTTCATACTATAGCTGGTCTTTAGCCATCATTTGTTAGTTTCCACATAGAAATGCGCTAGAATCTGCTACAGTTAGTTTCCACAGAGAAATGCGCTAGAATCTACTAACATGACTATCTTTCAGCTGTCTTACATTTACATGGTTGCATTTAACATACACAAGCAACATTGTCCATATCATATTTTATTCATAAGCTTTACTTACTTAACCTGCATCTCATATATCTAACATATATTTGCACAGAATCTCATGCCACACAGTTTTAGTAGTAAAATTCATATACATTTTTTATAAAAAAAAGTCAACCCATAATTAACATTGATATATTGAAAATACATTTCATTTCTTACTTAATTTCTTAGAAAAATTCCTTTCCACTTCCATTCGTTTACTTTCACATATACATAACTATATAAACATTCCTAGGCTCAGAAAACATAATTTCATGTTTGGCATTTTAAACCCACATATAAACATAAATACATAAATAACACATAATCCGTTTTAATTTATGAAAAACCTGATTTAATATATAAATTTTCCCCTTACCTGACTTCAAACTACGCTAGCAGGATCCCCGAACCTATACCCGCAGCGTTCACTTGGACCCTGAATCCAAAAATCCTAACTTAATTAAAATAAATTCCAATTAACTCAAATCTTAAGAAAAATGCTTATTTACTACTTCCTAGGCTCCATACAACATTATTCGTTAAGGAAAACCCAAAATACCTCACTTACCTTGATTTTGGGATGTTTCCCAAACCTCACAATCCAACGATCAACTCCTACAGCCTTGAAGAAAATGATCCCACGAACCTCGTGGTGGTTTCGGATCATCAAACCGGGTCAAAACCAGCTTGAAACTGAAGAGAGAAAGGCTGGAGCTTCGTTTTTAGAGAGAGAGAGAGAGAGAGAGAGAGAGAGAGAGAGAGAGGAGAGAGAGTTTGAGAATTCACACTAAAAATGAAGAAAAACCCTCTTTATACGCAGGGCTTCATCGACGAGACATGTCGATTCATCGACGAGGCGCTATAGAGACTTTGTCGACGAGAAGATACTTTTGTCGACGAAATTTGGGGTTTCCAAAATTCTCTCTCAGGATTTCTTCGTCGACGTGAAGCAGACTTCATCAACGATCTTAGAAGGACACTCGTCAACGAATACAGGACATTGGTCGACGAGGAATGTTATTTTCTTAAAAATTCTTCCTTTCTTCCCCTTATTTTCCTTTAATCCATTTTATTCATTATATTTTTCTAATTATTTTAATTTCGAGTCATTACAACCACGGTGATCCTGGGGAGATTCTCTACAAGCTAGTTGGAGCAGAAATTCGATTTGAGCAATTTGGGCACCATAATAAAATTAGGGTCAGTGGATTTTTAGGTATTTTCAGTATTACTAGTTTTATCTGGGGCCAGATTTTACATTTTATGAGAATATACTGGTGTTTTGTGTAATTAAATTAGGGTATTATGATGTTAGGGTTAGGGTGTTTTTGAGACCCTGTAGGCATGGGTTGAGGACCCTGGTGGATATTTTTTTAGAAGCCCAAGTAAATAATAAATAGTTTATAATTCAGAAGATATAAGAATGAAGATTATTCTGGGTATTTAGTTGATTGACAGGATATATATATATATATATATATATATAAATAATATTTTCAGGATTATGGAATTATAAATGTCAGAAGCGTAATTTAGAACGTTAGTAGGCGAGCTTAATTGCTAGGTAAGGGAAATTTGCTATGCTAGCAAATTCAGGAATTTTTATCAATATCAATTATAATATCTAAATATGAGTACAAGGTGTGATTTTGAATATATCAGAATATAGATTTATACAGATTTTGATATATGAGTTCTATTTAGTGTTTGGCATGAGTTTGTGTTATTTAGTACATGATATAAACAGTTTTCAAAATATCATGAATTATACATGTTCTACAAAATTATGAAATTCTAGTATCCATTTAGATAGATATTTTATGGAATATTCAGAAATATGATTTATGGTATTTTCAAAATACTATGACTTTAGAGCCATGATTTTGAGACATATAGAAATTTAGATATCCAGTCAGTTATATAGATATTTAGATCAATTTTACAGTATTTTGGCTATTTCAGAATGATGGTAAAAATAGTAAGATAATTATAAGTGTCAATATTATATAGTATTAGACCCTGATGATTTATTTAGTCAGATTTAGTTAGCAGAGCACGCTACCATTGTTATTTCAGTTCAAAGTGCAACCATATAACTCAGATAGTATGTGGAATTTTTTTGAGTAGTCGATCGTGCCTATGTTATGTATAGGCTCCCTTTCAATTAGGGTTGAGGAGGTTGATCTGACTATCGGAGTTTAGTTGACTTATCCTGGTCAGCTAGCTAGTGATAGGTCCTGCCCACGGGTCACACAACCCTGTCATGAGGGGTTAAATCATGACGTTCAATTTTTCAGGGTATTATCACAGTTATCTATATGTTATTACAGTTTTGTAGAATAGCAGTAGATATATTATATTTCTAGAAGTATGAGTAAGTAAAAACAGAAATATTACAGTTGTATCTTAAACTATGTTAGGTGTAAGTTGTACAATATATTGTTCTATCAGTTTTACAGATTCAGTAATGTATCAGTTGTTACTGTGCAACTCAGTTGCCACACACTAGCAATAGCATATTTCGTCTTACTGAGCGATGTCTCATCCCAATGATTTAACATTTTTCAGGTGATCTAGTTAGGCGAGCAGATTAGGCTCGCAAATAGAGGGGACTTTGTACTGCCCCGTTAGGAGGGTAAGTATTTTGGGAAAGTCACTTTTTGGGTTGTCCTTAGGTGGTCCAGTGAGGATATTTTTGGAAATGGTCATGTATGTATATTTTGGGGAGATATTGTCACTCTGGTACTGTATATAAATTTGATGTCGTTATATGTTCTTTGTTTCCGCTGCATAGGTAGTTTATTGAGTTATAGGTAGGGGTGTACAAAATTTACCGAAAAACCGAGAACCGGACCGAAACCGAACCGTTTGAAGCTTCGGTTCGGTTTTTCAGTTTCGGTAATCGGTTTCGGTTTTCAATATATAAAAGATAGATTTTCGGTTTCAGTTTCGGTTTCACTCAAAAACCGAACCGTAAAAACCGAAAATCGATTATAATTTTAAAATAATTATATCCTGTGAAAACTGATTACGAGTACATGAAAAAAAAAATATTATACCTACATTATTTTTTTAATTTAAACTATTGGCTTATACTTTTTCAAGGAGTGGGGAAGGATTTTATAAAGGAGGAATGAGAACCAAAGGTTCCCATTTTGGCCATGTGGGACGAGTGCTATTGGGAAGAGCCGAACCAATAGCAGCCTGCTACAGTGCTACAACCACAGCAGGCATCATCTTCTCCATCTCCTGGTAACCTGCACACTGCACAGTGCCGAGTGCCGACTGCCATGCCCTCCGACGCTCATGCCCACACCGGCGACACTCACGCCCACCGCCCACGCTAGTCGCCAACGCCCACATCTCCGATTCTCCACGACGCTCACGCCCATAGCCCACGCTAGTCACCAACGCCCACCCTACATCTCCACGCCGACGCAGTCACACACAGCAATGCCCGTCGCCCACGTTCACGCTCACATAGACGCACACGGCAACGCCCACACTCATGCTCACACAGACACACACAGCAACGCCCATGCCAACGGCCACATCTCCAGTTCTCCACGCCCACGCTCACACACAGGCACACAGCAATGCCCACGCTCACGCCCGTCACCCACGCTAGACGCTCACAGTCACGCCCACGTTATCTTGGTGCTCTGGCCGTCCTACATCGGTTGGAAATGGGAAGAAAAAATTTTCCCCACCCTATTTAATGAAGTTGGATCTGTAATCTCCTTTGCGCTGGGCTTTACACTCAAAGCCGTGACCCAGTTGGCTGTGGCTTGACTTGGGGCTTTATGTAATTATTTTTTCATTTTGTTAGTTTGAAATTTGATAAAACCAAATTAACCGAACCGAACCGTAAAATAAACGGTTTGGTTTGGTTTTAAACCAACGGTGTACGGTTCGGTTGCGGTTCAGTAGTTTCAAAAACCGAGAGGTTCAGTTCGGTTGGCGGTTTTGGCAATAACCGAACCAAACCGAACCGTGTACACCCCTAGTTATAGGTCCCTCGGTCCCCAACTGGATCGTGATGATGATGATAAGGCTTATATTAGAAGGTGTCAGAGCAGTAATTTGTTATAGTTTATATGTATGTATGTATATATATAAAAGGGCATGAAAATTCAAGTCGTTACAATTTGGTATCAGAGCCTAGGTTGCTAGGTTCCATAGACTTTAGAGTGCAGCGAAAACAATACCAGGGTATAGGAAAGGATTTGACGTTTGTTCTGTGGTCTGGGTACAAGATTTTTGTGGTGGTTTTTGTGTCTTTCCTGGGGTGACTAAGTCATAGTAAACTATTGTCGAGTCGTGTATCTAGGTTGCAGGATTGAATTTTGAAGTAAGATCAAGGAGGCTAATTAATTATGAACATGAGATTTTAGTTAAATGAAACAAATTAGATCTATGTGGGAGATAGAGCCCTTAAATTATGTTCTTTGTCTTTTCAAGATGGACCCTAAGGAGCAGTGGTACGAATGCTAGGGGTGACAGAGCAAGACCTTACGATATGAGGGGTAGAGATTCTAATGTGGTACTGCACAGCATCACCTAGCAGGTGATGGCTGAGATGGCTAGAAGCTCGGGGAGCATAGCTGCACGATTGAGTAGTTTACGCGGATGAAACCTCCTTGCTTTGCTAAAGGAGCCGACGCGATTGTGGCTAAGAATTGGGTCCAGGACATTGAGGATATGTTGGTAGTGCTTCCATGTACAGACGAAAAGAAGGTATCATTTGTGACGTTCAAACTGAATAATGAGGTAAAACACTGGTGGAGATCAGCGAGGTTGATTGAGGAGTAGAGACCAGATCCTGTGCCAGTGACATGGAGTCGATTCAAGGAACTTATCTTCGAGCGGTATTTCCCTGCTATCGTTTGGAGCGTGAAGGCAGCAGAGTTCATGCACTTAACTCAAGGGCAGATGACAGTATCACTGTACACAGCTCGATTTATTGAGTTGTCTCGATTTGCTCCATACTTGGCACCGGATGAGGAAAAAGAAGCAAGAAAGTTTGAGGAAGGATTAAGACATAATATGTTTGAGCAGGTTATCATTTTTCAGGCTCAAACATTTGCGGAGGTTGTGGACAGAGCTACAGTTATTGAGAGTGGCATACAAAGAGGCACCGAAGCTTAGAGTCAGAGGAAGAGGCCCACGCATCAGGGTTTTTAGGTGGGTCCCAGTCAGGGCCCAAGGATAGGAGACCGTTATAGTGGAGGTCAGAGGTGGATGATGTGACCTCGTGAGACTCAGGGTGTGCAGACCTACCTTGTGTGTCAGACGTGCGAAAGGAAACATCTGGGAGAGTGTCGAGCAAGGAGAGACGTCTGCTATTATTGTGGAAGACCCGGCCATTGACTCACTCAAAAAATGAGCAGCTCGAAAGCTATCCCAAGTATAGGAGTTCTGTCGTGTAATATTAAGCCCAAGGGCTAGATCGTCTCCTCAGGGAATGTGTTTTAATCCCAGATTTTATGTTCCCCTAATCGAAAAATAAAAGTTACTGAACTCGATTCAGATTCGGATTTTCAAGATTGTTGAGATTCAATTTAACCACTTAAACGAAACGCAATCTAAACTCTAAAGACCAGCATTCACTAAATTAAAAAGCAAGAATGGAAACTCTAGTCTACTTAAGGAAATACCGGAGCACATTAACTAAAAATGGGAACTTTAAACATGGAATTAAAACACGCAACACTGAAAATTCAATTAGACACATACGCGGACAAAAAAGAAACGAACCTTTAACAAAACTACAAAATTGAAGTAAGCACCATAATTTAACCGCAAACAAGAATTAAAATAGAATTTAAATTAAGCGAAGATAAATAAAGCAACCAATTTAAATGCTTAGACCTAATACTAACTTTAACTACGAACAAGATAAGTAAATAATAAAAAAAATTAAACTTCAATAAAAAAATTAAAATCCCTTAACAATTATTCAAATTCTAAACTTCCAATAAACTATAACTGATATAAAGAAATATTATTTCATTGCAATTAAAAAAAATAGAAAAGAAAAGGAGAGAGAGATAGAGAGAGAGAGAGAGAGAGAGAGAGAGAGAGAGAGAGAGAGAGAGAAAAGAAAAGGAGCAGAGGCTGCTGTTCTTTGGCCCGAGTGTGTGCTGCTGTGTGGCTCGCGGGTTGTTGCCCTGCTAAAGGAGTTGCTCTGCTGTCGCTGGAGCTATGGCCTTGGATGGGTCTGCTGTGGCGTGGAGAAAGGAAGGTAGTTGGCTTCTTGTGGAGTTGCAGAGCTGCTGCCATACCAGAACAGGGGTTGGAGTTGCTGCTGCCGTACCAGAACAAGGGTTGGAGTTGCTGCTGTGGCTCGCGTGTTTGGTGGCTCATGGTTGCAGTAGTATTAGGGTAGCGGAGGCTGGCCGCTGGTCTAGCTTTGTGTGGCTGGAGAAGAAGCTTGAAACAGGGAGTTGCAGGGCTCAGGAGAGAAGGATAAAGGGAAGGGAAACCAGAGAGAGAAGAAGAGTAAGAGAGAGTAAGAGAGAAAGATAGGGCAAAGGAGAAGTAAGGGAAGAAGAAGAAGAAGAGGAAGAGAAAGGTGCGGCTGGGGTAGCGCCCAATAGGGAAAAAGGAAGAACAAGAGAGTATTTAAATGGGAAAAAATTGGCTTGCCCTAAACCCACGAGACCAACTTGACCCAACCCGAATTGTTATATTTTGTTTCATTTTTTCATTCTCTGTTCATCGCAAATATGATTCGTCTGGAGCCCGTTTCTCGCAAAACTCAAAACACAAAATTTGTAGATAATCCTTTGTTCTTTCTCCAAAAATTTGAATTGTCTCGATCGAAACTCTGACGGAAAAGTTATATACAAAATACGAACAGGTGTCGGTTTTGGTTCCTGGGATTTTTCCTGCGACAAAAAATTACCATAAATTCATAAATAGTGCAATAAAGTTCAAGAATGATGATTTTGGCATTTTATTAAAATGTTGGACAAATTTGGACATTTAATTAAAAATATAAGTCGTAAAGCTCGAGTTAAGATACCCAATAATGCAGTTTTGACGCGATATCACACCCCACCAACTAACGTTTTGCTAGTCTCTAGCAAATGACGTGAATGAATTTCAGGGTAGTGCCCACAACTACGAACTTCAGTGATCATGAAATCAATGCACATTCGGCACAACCATCCCATTTCGCATACAAGAACATAACTGAATTTCACACAGGCTCATTCATTTCAATACACACAACTCCAAAGCACGTCACTCATGCAAGTTTCGCATACAAGAACATAACTGAATTTCACACACGCTCGTTCATTTCAATACACACAACTCCAAAGCACGTCACTCATGCAAGTTTCATTGTTTATATGTCATTTAAGAGTAGTATACTCACATGAAGTTAATCAGTGGCACATTCAGAGTTAATGCAGTCATATAAGTTCGAGTATAAACAGGTAGACTCTCGAGGTGTGTGTGATGTGTGTGACTCAGTACACCTAGGATACCAGTGGACACCAACAGAACGGTCACTTTGACTCGGCCTAACTGGTATACCCTCAAGTACACAAAAAAAAAAAAATGGGTTCACTCATCATATGTGAGGAGGAGTGTCGAGATCAAACATCCCACATATTGAAAGGAACAACGGTAAATGTATGAAGTGGACTAGTCTGGAAATGATCTAGCCTATCTATGAGGTTTCGGGTCCTTTACCCTAGCATCTTCTCAGTTACTTGCCATATCCAACCGAAACCACCCTAGATCAACTTACTCATAAACTTATCGTGAATACATCTGAGGTATTAATCGGTTGAAGAATCTTCATACATGGAAAATATGTGGCGTGTCCTTGTGATATGTATTTGGACTGGCATTGACATTTCATTTCATGCACATGTGTATTGCTTATTCTTTATTTTGCTCATTCTTCATTTTCTGTCTTTTCTTGATCAATTAGGACAATCATAACACTTCTTTTGTAATCTTCATACCATCAATGGGAATTGAGCTTGAATAGGAGTTCATGAATTAAGTCTATCTCTAAGGGTGGCTTAGCCTTCACATTTTAAGTAGGCTACAAGACCTTGGTTTCTATCTCCCCACTAGGTGTCACCTTTAAGCTAGCAAATAAAAAACAAAGACTAGTATACAAAGGAATCATCCAAAAAAAAAGAATTGAGTTCCACGAACTCTGATTTGATATTAACACTCAAAAGGACGATAAATAGCTCAAGGATATCTCACAAGGTGTCACAGTCTCCACGAGTGTTCTCTCAGTGCTCACAGGAAACCCTAAGTGCAATGAATCACGTGAATGTATTTATTTAGCCTCCTGAGATGCATGTAGATATAGGAAATTATATAGCCAAATTAATACGAGTGTACTACCAATCAGTTCTTCATGGAGTCATAAGATCATATAAAGAGAATCTACGCATAATTGACTCAAGTGTGTCATTCTTAAGTTATACACAAGTATGTGAAGGGTATACACAGTGTTAAGCATGACATAGTGCAATGTAATTCCTCAGTGCTCCTCCTTTCTTTCTCTCTCTTTTTTTTGATCTTTTTGATTTTTTTGATTTTTTTGTTTTTTTTTTAAATTAAAAACCCGGTACGTGTACGTGCACAGTGTTACAAGCGAATGCTCATCCCCCCCCAACTAAAGTGGAATATTGTCCTGAATGTGAAAGCATAAAAGAAATAGAAAAGATTGTGCACACGAAAAGTAAGGCGTACCTGAGTGGCGAAGTAATGGAAAAGAAAACCGAACTACGAGATAGACTTGAAAACTAACTAAAAATAAAATAAGATAAAATAAAAGGAAAAGAAGGAAAATAAAAACATCACAATTGTCTAGCGGAGGCTTGGGAGGAATTTCACCTGGTGGCCGTAGGTCTATAAATTGCATCGGCGGTTCTCCAAATTTGAGCCACCACAGTGGATCAGTTTTCATAACTGCATGAAAATCAGCCTCAAATGAATTAATGCGTGTCAAAATACCAAACAATACGTGCGCAGGTTGACCCTCGTGTGTGGACAAGAAAGGGTCTTTATTCAACATCGTGTCCAGGAAATGTGCTTCTTTACGAACTAACGTGTGATGGGAAGTTATTGGAGCAATTACCTGTAGTTCTTTAGAAGCATTAACATTAAAGGTTTTACCTGATTATTTGAAAATTATATGCTCACCAGACTGGTCACCCTCTTTATCGGGTGTACATATCATCATACCACTGCAAGAGTCTGCCTCCACATTAGGCTCCTTAACATTTGATTCAGGCGGGAGTGATGGTTTCATAGTTTCTGAGCTCGGAGTATGAGGTACCACAGGTTGGTACTCCGTATGAGTATCAGTCTTCTCATCAATTAACTGCTCCTCTTCTGGCCCCGTTTCCTCTAATTTTTCTTTGACCTCTTCTGGTTCAACTGTGACTTCTATTGCTGGGACAATTGGTTGTCTGACGATGAGCATCTTAGGTTGGGGAAATTCTTTCTCACTTCTCGAAGTAGTGGTGGTCTCTGCTGTCTCAAGAGAAACATCGTGTATTTGTTGGTGTGGCTGCTGGTACTCTTGAGGACTAGGCTGAGGTTCCACAGGAAATTCTTCGTTTTCTAAAATGTCCAACTACATGCTTATCGCATTAATGGTATCCCACAATTCATTATTATGATCGACTTGAGTTTGCATGAATTGTTGGAGCATGTTCGCCATCTGTGTAATGCTATCCTCGAAAAGGTCTGATGATGTACAGCTCGGAGGGATCTGTTGTGGTTGATATTGAGGAGGAGGGTTGTTTGGCAGTTTGGTGGCTCGTATACATCTCCACCACCGATTGTGCTGATAGGGTGTGCAATTATGGGTGCCTGAGTGCATCGTGTGTTCCACTGTGGGATATTGTCAGCTAAGTAATCAAATAATGATAATTCTTGATTTGGATCCTCACTAACGGGTTCTCCATTGCACATGGTATGGAAAAAATACTTGCAATCAGGGGTAAGAGCAGTATAAAAATAATCAGCTAACCTTCGTGAGTCAAACCCGTGATGTGGGCAAGTACTTAGCAGATCCTTGAATCATTTCCAGCAAGCCCCAAATGTCTCGTCATCCTACTGCACATAATTAAGAATCTGTTCCTGCAAAAATTTAGTTTTATGTGAGGGACAAAATGCATGCAGGAATTCACGCTCCATATCAACCCAATTAGTGATAGAGTGAGGTCTCTAGGAATGAAACCAAATCAGTGCCCTATCTTGCAAAGTAGCAAGAAATAAATTCAGTCTAGTAGATTCGTCAGCTCTAGCATGAGAGAAAAACATGCTGCAGGTTAACTCAAACTCTACTAGGTGCTTATAGGGGCACTCAGATTCCGTCCCGTAGAACTCGGGTAGCAATGACATCCTCCCGCGCTGCATCATGAAATTTGCTTGTCATAAGGCAAAATAGTGGAAGAGGATGCAGTGAAGAAGTAAGGGAAAAAGAAGAAGAAGAGGAAGAGAAAGGTGTGGCTGGGGCAGTGCCCAACAGGGAGAAAGGAAGAACAAGAGAGTATTTAAATGGGAAAAAATTGGCTTGCCCTAAACCCACGAGACCAACTTGACCCGGCAACTTGACCCAACCCGAATTGTTATATTTTTTTTTATTTTTTTTATTTTCTGTTCATCGCAAATTTGACTCATCTAGAGCCCGTTTCTCGTAAAACTCAAAAGACAAAAGTTGTAGATAATCCTTTCTTCTTTCTTTAAAAATTTGAATTGTCTCGATCGGAGCTCTGACGGAAAAGTTATATACAAAATATGAACAGGTGTCAATTTTGGTTCCCGGGATTTTTCCTGCGACAAAAAATTACCATAAATTCATAAATAGTGCAATAAAGTTCAAGAATGATGATTTTGGCACTTTATTAAAATTTTAGACAAATTTGGACATTTAATTAAGGATATAAGTCGTAAAGCCCGGGTTAAGATGCCAAATAACGTAGTTTTGACGCGTAATCAGCCATATGGCACGAGCATGCCCAGGATCACAGATCCAAGCCCCAGCTCCTAGACCATTTTGAGGTGATTATCAGGTGCCTCGCGGAGGTCAGTAGAGGAACACAACACTGGCGAGGGTTTATACTTTGACGCCGAGAGACGCCGAGGCTGCTAGAGACATTATTAGAGGTACACTTATTGAGTTACCATATAAAGCTGTTGTTTTGTTTGGTTCAAGTGCTACCCATTTGTTTGTGTCATCGGGATATGCTAGATTGTCTAAATTTGAGACACAGTTTCTAGATATTAAGTTGTCTGTAGTTACGCCGACTTGATCATTGGTGAGACGTAAGAGGGTACTCAAAAACTATCTAGTTGGCATTCAAGAAATGATATTACCAGCTGACCTTGTGGTATTAGATATGCAAGGATTGGATGTTATTTTGGGAATGGATTAGCTAGTAGTTAATTACGCCAGCATGGATTGCCATAAGAAAGAGGTGATTTTTAAACCCCTGGGAGAGCAGGAATTCAGGTTTGTGGGGTCGCATGTACATGCCTCGCCACAGTTGGTGTCAGCTATTCAGGCGAGAAAGCTACTTCAAGGTGGTTGTCAGGAATTTTTTGCCTACATAAAGGAGCTGCTAAAGGAAGAATTGAAATAGGCTGACATTCTAGTGGTTAGAGAATTTCCAAATGTCTTCCTAACGGAATTACCTAGCTTACAACCAGATCAGCTATAGGAGTTATTAGATAAAGGTTTTATCAGACCCAGCGTGTCGCCTTGGGGGCACCAGTTTTGTTCATGGAAAAGAAGGGTGGGACTTTGAGGACGTGCATAGATTATAGAGAGATAAACAAGCTAACAGTCAAGAATAAATATCCTCTTCCTAGAAATGATGATTTATTTAATCAGCTCCTGAGGACTCAAGTCTACTCCAAGATCGACTTTAGGTTATCATCAGGTGAAACTTAAAGCGGAGGACGTCTCAAAGACGGCTTTCAAGACTAGATATGGGCACTACGAGTTTCTTGTTATGTCGTTTGGTCTAATGAATGCACTAACAATGCTTATGGACCTAATGAATCAGGTGTTCCATCAATTTCTGAACCAATTTTTTGTGATTTTTATAGATGATATACTGGTCCACTCAAAGATCTTTGAGGAACATAAGCATCATTTGAGGCTAGTGTTGCAGATATTGAGAGAAAGGAAATTGTACACGAAATTCAAGAAATGTGAATTCTGGTTGAGGCAGGTCACCTTTCTAGAGGATGTGATCTTCGGGGATGGTATATCAATTGACCAAGGCAAGATAGAGGTAGTGGAAGATTGGGTGAGGTCGAGAAATGTGCAGGAGGTCAGGAGTTTTCTGGGTTTGGCAGGCTATTACCGACGCTTCGTAGATGGTTTCTCCAGATTATTGGGTCCTTTAACACGAGTCACAAGGAAAAATGTGAGTTTTGATGTAATAACCCAAAAAATGACTATACAAGATCAGTGGGGCGATTCCCAAAAAAAATATTTAATTAATTAAATTTTAAAAAAAGAAAAAAATAATAATTAAAATTTATTTTTATTTTTATTAAAAAAAATATTATTATTAGTATTAATTAAATATTATTATTATTATTATTATTATTATTATTATTATTATTATTATTATTATTATTATTATTATCAAACCTACCTGAAGCTTCAAAGAAGCTTCAGGAGTTGATTCCTGCGTAGAGCCGCAGAACCCCCCTCCTCAACAGTTTCTTTTTCTCACTCCTCGTTCTCTCACCCTCTCTCCTCAGTTCCGTGATGGATTCTCCTCTGATCGAAAATCGGAAGATACCGTTAGACTCCATTCTCCATTGCCGTCATTTCTACTGAGCGGATTGGTGGTAGTAGCGGCATAGGCATATCTCCTAAAGTAAGCTAATTTATGTTTTTATCTCAATTTCTTGCAAATTAGAAGCCCAATTGACGATCGGATGCCACCACGAGAATCTAGGGGTAATTCTCTAAAAGTCTAGTGGAACGGATTTCTCGTGGGGTCGTCATAGGCATAACCCCAAATTTGGGATAAAGAGGTTATTAAGAGGCTAATTGCTATTTAATTAGTGTTGATTTAGAAATTCTAGAATATTGAGCATCTGGGGTTGAAGTAGGATTTGCAGAATTTAGGGCCCGAGTGAGCGTCGCAGGTGTAATTTCGGGACTCGCAGGCATAATTCAAAAAAATAAGTGAGGATGTTAAATAATAGTTTAAATGTTAATTTGGGGTATATGAAGCCTAGAGAAGGTTAGTTGGGTATTATTTTGGGGAAATGAGTTAATTAATCTAGGGAAAAATGCAAATTGCAAGATATGAGTTTCAGGCGCCAAGGGCATAGGATTTGAGTTCTAACGAGACTCTCAGTAAGCAAGGTAAGGGGAATATATTATAATCGTATTTTTTGAATTACTGTTTGAATTAATATGTGAAAATGAGCATATTATATTTTGTCTGGAAATTATTATGATATAAATATTAAAGAAATTGTGTGGCATTTGAGTAATATTAAATTGTGATATTTTGGAGTGTGAAATTAATATAATATGAATATTAGTTGAAAACTGTGTGGTATATGATGTATATTGAAAAATGTGAAGTATAACGATAAGTATTTTCGGAGAAAATATTGAAATGAGAATTAATGTTGTGATTAGTGGAAAATAATGAAATATGATATTTATATGTGAGTAGAAATAATTTGCATGAAAAATGAGATTTTGCAAATTACTGATATGAGTCTTTTGAGAAATATTGAAATATGTGAAACACGATATATACTATTATGAGATAATGAAATGTGCACAGAAAATGATGAGAATATTTATATTGAGATGAATTGAGATATACTAATATGAGAATAATGATGTATATTGATATGGAAATACTGAAATGTGAAAATGGGAAATATGAATACTACAATATGGAGTTGAAATATGATTGATGAAATGCCAATACCGTATAATGATTGCAGGTATGTGGTAGTGAACCCTAATGGATGACCGTGATATTGAACATGGTACAGTTGCTAGTGGCGTAGTGCAACCACATGGACTCTTGGAGCGTGTGGCATGACAGTCGACTGAGTCATTTTGTAGAGTTGTTGGGCCCCTTAAGTCCGGATCAGGGCTATCGGTCGTCCAGACATACTATAGACGCGATATGTGATATGATATTTTGATCTAACTAAGTTGGCCAACCGCGGTTAGATCCAGCCTTCGGGCCAAAAAACCTTTACCATGGGGGGAACCATGGCGTGGAAAGAAAGATCCTCAGGTTGGCCATGAGTTACAGATGCGATGTTGGTATTTGATACCAAGGATACTCATAAGCTGGAAAGTAAAATAGAAATGGAAAGTGAAAGAATGACAAAATGGGCTAAAATTAGAAATGAAAGAAATAATGGTAATTGAGAAATAGAAAACGATAAAATTGAGAAATTGATCCATGTGAGTTAATAACATAAATAATTGAGGCGAAGTGAAACTCTCCGTCTGAGGGCTTACTGAGTAAGGTGAGTGCCCTGATAGGTATCAGATGTGGTTATACCTGGTTGCATAACGTGTTAAGGCAGAGGGAAGCTACCTGTATGGGCGAGTAATCTTCCCTATTCTCAGGAACTTCACAGGTAAATATGTGTTGGAAATCATTGAATTTGATAAATAGTTTTAAAGCTTGTGTTGTATATCTATATGATTATAAGAATGTGTATATCAGTGTATTTTCTTAGATGTATAACTGAACTCATATGGTCACACACTATAAATAATTTATTCCTTCTTACTGAGATATGTCTCACCCAAATTATCTAAATTTTTCAAGGAACAGGGATAGGCCAGGTGATAGAGTTCCAGGACCATAGGGAGCTAGGTTCCTAACACATAGGGTGAGTTCTTGTACTAGGGAGGTGTAATTCCCCTAGAGTTGAGTTATTTTTGGGTATGTATATATATGTATGTTGATACTATGGGTATTGTATTCTGGTTTTTAAGTATATATGATCTTCCGCCGTTAGGTTATATAATAAAATGACCTTTTACCCGGTACCCAATGCGGGTCGGGTCGTATGAATGGTAGTAGGGTTGTTGACGTGGCCGATTTGTGAATGTTGTTGATGACGAGTGAAAATTTATTTATTATTGTTAAAAAAAATTAGTTTAAAAATCAAGGCGACGTAGTTTGGTATTAGAGTCTAGGTTGCTAGGTTTTGTAGACTTTAGTAAACAGCGAAATACAATACCAGAGTATAGGAGTGGATTTTGAGGGAAATAGGAGATGGGTATATTGAAATGTGAACTAGTGATTGTTAGAGGATGAGGTGAGAATTTAGGGTTCTATTTTGCGGCCTAAAGACAGAAGTACCGGGGTTGTTTCTGTGTTTTTCCTAGGGTGACGATTTCTGGAAAACCATAGATACCATCGCTAGGTCTTATTTCTGAGTGCTAGGACTGAATCTTAAATAGGAATTAAGGATGTGGAGATAAATGGTTGTAGAAGAGCAATTTATGAATTATTGTAGTGTATTAGTTGTGTGATAGTAATTGTATGCTGAGATTAGTTGCTTCCTTTGCAAGATGAATCCGGGGAACAGTAACACGAGTGCTGGAGGTGATGGAGTAGGACCTTCCAGTATGGGTGGTGGAGACCCTGATGCACCGTTACGTAGCATCACTCAGCAGGGGATGGCTGAGATGGCCAGGAGCTCAGGGGAGCGGAGCTGCACGATCGAGCAGTTCACGTGTATGCGGCCCCCGTTTTTTCTAAAGGAGTGGACCCACTGGTAATAGAGAATTGGGTTTAGGACATAGAGGATATACTGGCAGTCCTCTCATGTACAGATGAGCAGAGGGTGTTATTTTTCACATTTAAGTTGATAGGGAAAGCAAAGCACTGGTGGAGGTTAGTGAGATTACTAGAGGAGCAGAGGCCTGACCCTATAGCGATGACGTGGAGTCACTTTAGGGAGATTTTCTTCAAGCGGCACTTTTCCATTACGGTCAGGAGTGCAAAGGCATCAGAGTTTCTGCACCTGACACAAGGGTCTTTGACGGTGCATCAATATGCAGCAAGATTCGTTGAGCTGTCCCGGTTCGCCACGTACTTGGTGCTAGATAAGGAGAGGAAGGCAAGGAAGTTTGAGGAGGGCCTAAGGCAGAACCTGTATAACTAGGTAGTGGGTTTCTGAGCTTAGACCTTCTCAAAGATAGTAGACAGGGCTACAGTGATCGAGAGCGGCCTATAGAGAGGCGCAACAACACGGAGCCAGAGGAAGAAGCCTGCTCCTTCTGATTTTCAGGTGGGCTCCAGTCAAGGGTCGTGGAGGAGATATGATAGCAGAGGGGGACAAGGACAGGGAGGAGGAGATCAAGTAGTACAGGGCAGACAGATGCTCCCTCCTTATCCCAGATGTTTAAGAAGGCACCCAAGAGAGTATCGAGCGAGGGAGGTTGTCTGTTATCAGTGTCATCAGCCTGAACATATTGCGAGGAATTGTCAGGCACCGCCAGCAGTAGTGGCTACTCCTTGACCATATAAAGGAGGCTATCAAGCACCTCGAGGTGGACAATAGAGGAATACTACTCCAGCACGAGTTTATGCACTGACATCAAGAGATGTTGAGGCAGCAGGAGATGTGATGACAGGTACTATTTCAGTACTGTCATTTAAAGCTACTGTCTTGTTTGATTCTAGGGTGACTCATTCCTTTAACGCCCGAGAATATGTGAAGTTGTATGGGTTTGAACCTCAGTAGTTAGATATTAGTCTGTCTGTCGCTACACTGATTGGGGCTGTAGGGATATGTAGAAAAGTACTCAGGGACTGTCCAGTGGGTATTCGGGGGAGCTCTTTGTTAGCTAATCTAGTGGTTTTAGACATGCATGAGTTTGAGGTAATCTTGGGAATGGACTGGCTAGCTGCCCACTATGCCAACATTGATTGCCATCAAAGAGAGGGAATATTCAGACCCCTAGAGGGATAGGAGTATAGATTCGTGGGATCACGTGTACGCACCCCACCTCAGTTACTGTCTGCTATTCAGGCACGTAGATTGCTATCAGAAGACTGTCAGGGATATTTAGCCTGTGTGAAGGTAGTATCATAAGGGGAGTTAAGGGTGGAGAATATCCTAGTGGTGAGGGATTTTCCTGATGTATTCCCCGAGGATTTGTCGAGACTACCTCCTGATCATGAGGTAGAGTTCATTATTGATCTAGTTGCGGGGACAGCACCGATTTCGAAGGCGCCGTATAAAATGGCACTGGCAGAGCTGAAAGAATTGAAAGAATAGTTGCAGGGACTGTTAGATAAGGGATTTATTCAGCCAATGTGTCGCCCTGGGGAGCACCGATTTTGTTTGTGAGGAAGAAGGATGGGTCGATGAGGTTGTGCATTGACTACTGGGAAATAAACAAAGTAACTATCAAGAATAAATACTCACTCCCACATATTGATGATTTGTTTGACCAGTTACAGGGGACATAGATCTTTTTGAAGATAGACTTATGCTCCGGGTACCATCAGGTGAAAGTCAAGGTGGAAGATGTTCCGAAGACGGCATTTAGAACACGGTATGGACACTCTGAGTTTCTGGTATGCCATTTGGATTGACGAATGCTCCTGCAGTGTTTATGGATTTGATGAACAAGGTCTTTCACCAGTATTTAGATCACTTTGTGGTAGTATTTATTGATAATATACTGGTGTATTCGAAGAGCCCAGAGGAGCATGAGAAGCATCTAAGTATAGTGCTTTAGGTGTTACGAGAGAAGAAGCTATATGCAAAGCTCAAGAAGTGCGAGTTCTAGCTAGAACAAGTTACCTTTCTTGGACGCGTTGTATCTAGGGGTGGTATTTATGTTGATCCAAGTAAGATTGAGGTGGTAGTAGACTGGGTACGACCAAAGAATGTGCACGAGATCAGGAGTTTCCTGGGATTGGCTAGGTACTACCGCATGTTTGTTGAGGGCTTCTCTAAATTGTTTGGCCCATTGAGCAAATTAACTAGGAAAGGAGTGAAGTTTGAGTGGTATGATGAATGTGAACAGAGCTTCCAGGAATTGAAGCAGCGACTCATCACTGTGTCTGTGTTTACGATTCCTTTAGGAGAAGAGAGGTTCGTAATTTACAGTGATGCATCCCATAAAGGGCTCAGATGCGTGTTGATGCAGCGAGGGAGAGTGATAGTTTATGCCTAACGACAGTTGAAAGAATATGAGAAAAACTACCCTACTCATGATCTAAAATTGGCAGTGGTGGTTTACGCTTTGAAGATTTGGAGGCACTATCTATATGGGGGTAGGTGTGAGATATTTACTGACCATAAGAGCTTAAAGTATTTCTTTATGCAGAAGAAATTAAATATGAGGTAGAGGAGATGGCTGGAGCTAATAAAAGATTACGACTGCACTATCAACTACCACCCAAGAAAGGCTAATGTGGTTGCTGATGCTTTGAGCTGAAAATTAGTGGATTCATCTATATCTGCAGTAGAGATTCAGCATTTGATCCAAATGGATCTAGAGAGGCTTGGTATGGAGCTGGTAGAGGGCGATCACCAGGCGTTTATTGTTGACTTGGTTTTACAGCCAAGTTTATAGGAGATAATTAAAGTAGCTCAGAGGATGATACATAACTAGTAGAGCTTATGGGGAAGGTACAGGATGGTCAGGAAATAGAATTCAGCATCTCAAATGATGGAGCCTTGAGGTTCCATACCAGGTTATGTGTTCCTTTTGACCTTGAGATCAAGAAGGTTATTCTGGAGGAAGCACATCGGTCCCTATATACTGTACATCCAGGTAGCAATAAAATGTACAGGGATCTGTGAGTCCTTATGGTGGAGCAATATAAAGAAGGAGATAGCCTAGTATGTGGATCAGTGTTTGACGTGCCAGCAAGTGAAGGCTGAGCATAAGAAACCAGTGAGATCATTGTAGCCACTCCACATTCCTGAGTGGAAGTGGGAGCATATAGCGATGGATTTCGTCACAGGATTACCGCCGACATTGCATGAACCAGACGCTATCTAGGTAGTGGTGGATCGATTGACAAAGACTGACCAATTTTTTTCGATTAGAGTTAGCTACTCCATGGTCAGATTGGCTGAGTTATATATCCAGAAGATAGTTAGGCTCCATGGCATCCTAGTGTCCATAGTTTCAGACAGAGACCCATGGTTCACATCTCATTTTTGGAAGAGTCTGCAAGAGGCCATGGGTTCTCAATTGTCGTTTAGCACAGCTTTTCATCCACAGACAGATGGGTAGATGGAAAGGACAATACAAATTTTGAAGGATATGCTACGAGCATGTGTTCTGGACTTTGGAGATCGTTGGATACAATATTTTCCACTAGTCGAGTTTGCGTATAACAACAGCTACCAGACCAGCATTGGGATGGCACCGTATGAGGTGCTGTATGACAGGAGGTGCCGATCCCCGTTATACTGGGATGAGATTGGGGAGAGACAGATTTTGGGGCCAGAGCTGATACAGTAGACTCAGGATAAAGTTAAACTCATCAGGGACAGGATCAGAACAGCACAGAGCCGACAGAAGAGTTATGTTGATATTCGCCGGCAAAAATTGGAGTTTGACGCAGGAGATCATGTGTTCCTGAAGGTGGAACTGATGAAGGGAGTTATGAAGTTTGGGAGGAAGGGTAAGTTGAGCCCTAGGTATATTGGGCCATTCGAGATTCTTGAAAGAGTGGGTCTAGTTGCCTATCGATTGACATTACCACCGGTCCTGTCTAGGATTCATGATGTATTCCATGTTTCTATGCTGAGGAAATACATCTCAGATCCCTCCCATATGATCAACTATGAAGCACTGGAGTTGGGTGATACTTTAGCTTATAAGGAAGTGCCAGTGCAGATTCTTGACTAGAAGGAACAGGAGCTACGCACGAAGAAGATTCCACTGGTAAAAGTTTTATGGCGTAACCATGCCATTGAGGAGGCTTCCTTGGAATTGGAGGATCAGATGCGCCAGAGATACCCACACCTATTCAATGGAGTTTAGAGTTGAGACAGTCAGAATAAAAAGAATAATACTGTATATTTTTATTTGTATAGTGTAACGTAGGATAGATAGAGTTTCTAGTTTTGGAACATGAATGGTTTTGGGAGAATTTTGAATGGTTGTAATCTCCCAAAACCGTCTTTGTAACCACGGTATTCCTCTGCCATAAGTAGGGGTGTACATGGTTCGGTTCGGTTCGGTTTTTGCCAAAATCGCCAACCGAACCGAACTCCTCGGTTTTCAAAATGACTGAACCAAAACCAAACCGTATACCATCGGTTTATTAACAAACCAAACCGTGAACTTTACGGTTTGGTTTGGTTATTTTCAATTTTACCAAATTTTAAACTATCAAAACAAAACATTACTTGAGTTGGGCTGCATCAACAGGTCACAACCCATTATGGCATTATAAAACTCCTGGGCCAAGGCTTTAATTGCAAAGCCCAAAACATAAGCAATGTTGAAAGCAGGATCCATATAAAATATATAAGGTGGGGATACTAGTTCTCTTCCCATTTCCAACCGATGTGGGATGGCTAGCATGTGGTTCCTACATGTGCCTTGGCAAATCTGTACTTGCCCAGTTGCCCTCTTTACAGTTTGCTGGTGGCCTCTCTCTCTCTCTCTCTCTCTCTCTCTCTCTCTCTCTCTCTCTCTCTCTCTCTCTCTCTCTCTCTCTCTCTCTCTTTTTCTTTTGTAAACACACACACACACACACAGAGATAGGGCATGTGCGCACTAAGACGGTGAAGAAATCTTCTCGGCAGGTGATCAAGAAGTACTACTCTCGCATGACCCTGGATTTCCACACCAACAAGAAGATCATCCAAGCTCCAAGAAGGGTTCTGTCGGAGGCATCTGTCCGAGGGTTCTTTTTCTGGCATCTCTCTCAAGTCTCAAGCTCTAAGAAGAGGAGTGCGAGCATCACATGGACTTCGTCCTAGAAATCTCCGCCATCCAGACAGACCAGAGGTGGATTCGAAGGTGGTTTTTCGCCGGCGACTAGCGATCCAACACCAAGGCAACAGGTAGCATCTATTGTATAAAATTATACAATTATTATTTATTAATTCGATTTTTGGTTTTTTCGGTTCGATTTTGGTCCAAAATCGAAATCGAAACCAAAACCGAAATCGAAATTTATTATATTTCAAACCGAAACCAAAACCGAAATCAAAATTTATTATATTTCAAAACCGAAACCGAAATCGCAAACCAAAAAATCGAACTAAATTGTGTTTCGGTTTGGTTTCGATCCGATTTTTAGGTTTTTCGATAAATTTTGTACACCCCTAGCCATAAGTGAGGGTAATTAATAAATTCGCATATTTTTTCTAAGAATGGGAAGCAAACGAATAACAAATTTTGAGGACGAAATTTTTTATAAGGATGGGAGAATGTAATAACCCCAAAAATGACTATACAAGATTAGTGGGGTAATTCCAAAAAAAAAAATTAATTAATTAAGTAATTAATTAAATTTTAAAAAATAAAAAATAATAATTAATTTTTATTTTTATTTTTATTAATAAAATATATTATTATTATTATTATTAATTAAATAATAATAATATTATTATTATTATTATTATTATTATTATTATTATTATTATTTTGGTCATTATTATTATCATCATTATTATGATCATTATTATAGACTCCCCCTCCTCAATAGTTTCTTTTTCTCACTTCTCGTTCTCTCACCCTCTCTCCTCAGTTCCGTGACGGATTCTCGCCTGATCGAAAATCGGAAAATACCACTGAACTCCATTCTTCGCTGTCATCATTTCTACTGGAGCGGATTGGTGGTAGGAGTGGCATAGGCATATCTCCTGGGGTAAGCTAATTTCTGCTTTTATCTCAATTTCTTGCAAATTATAAGCACAATTGATGATCGGACACCATAATGAGAATTTAGGGGTAATTCTCTATAAGCCTAGTAGAACGGATTTCTCGTGAGGTCGTCGTAGGCCTAACCCTAAATTTGGGATAAGGGGGTTATTGAGGGGCTAATTGCTATTTAATTAGTGTTCATTTTGAAATCTTAGAATATTGAGCATCTGGGGTTGAAGTAGGATTTGCAGAATTTAGGGCCCGAGTGAGTGCTGTGGGTATAATTTCGGGACCCGCAGGCATAATTCAGAAAATTAAGTGAAGATGTTAAATGATAGTTTAAATGTTAATTTGGGGTATATGGAGCTTAGGGAAGGTTAGTTGAGTATTATTTTGGAGAAATGAGTTAATTAATCTGGGAAAAAATATGAATTGCAGGATATGAGTTTCGGGCGCCAAGGGCGTAGGATTTGAGTTCTAACGAGACTTTCAATAAGCCAGGTAAGGGGAATAAATTATAACAGTATTTTTAGAATTACTATTTGAATTAATATGTGAAAATGAGCATATGGTATTTTGTTTGGAAATTATTATGATATAAATATTAAATAAATTGTGTGGCATTTGAGTAATATTAAATTGTGATATTTTGGAGTGTGAAATTAATATATTATGAATATTAGATGAAAACTGTGTGGTATATGATGTATATTGAAAAATGTGAAGTATAACGATGAGTATTTTCTAAGAAAATATTGAAATGAGAATTATTATTGTGATTAGTGGAAAATAATGAAATATGATATTTGTATATGAGTAGAAATAATTTGCATGAAAAATGAGATTTTGTGAATTACTGATATGAGTATTTTGAGAAATGTTGAAATACGTGAAACACGATATATACTAATATGAGATGATGAAATGCGCACAGAAAACAGTGAGAATATTTATATTGAGATGAATTGAGATATATTGATATGAGAATAATGATGTATATTGATATGGAAATACTGAAATGTGAAAATGGGAAATATGAATAATGCAATATGGAATTAAAATATGATTGATGAAATGCCAATACCGTATAATGATTGCGGGTATGTGGTAATGAACCCTGATGGATGGTTGTGATATTGAGCACGGTACAGTTGCTAGTGGTGTAGTGCAACCACATAGACTCTTGGAGCGTGTGGCGTGATAGTCGACTGAGATATTTTGTAAAGTTGTTGGGCCCCCTAAGTCTAGATAAGGGCTATAGGCCGGCTAGTCGTACTACAAATGCGATATGTGATATGATATTTTGATCTAACCGGGTCGGCCAACTACGGTTAGATCCAGCCTTCGGGCCGCAAAACCTTGACCATGGGGGGAAGCATAGCGTGGAAAGAAAGATCCTCAGGGTGGTCATGAGTTACAG
Source organism: Malania oleifera (assembly GCF_029873635.1). Lineage (NCBI taxonomy): Eukaryota > Viridiplantae > Streptophyta > Magnoliopsida > Santalales > Ximeniaceae > Malania > Malania oleifera. Next base: position 23,585,281 of record NC_080422.1, read on the forward strand.
ACGCAATGTTGGTATTTGATACCAAGGATACTCATGAGCTGGAAAGTAAAATGGAAACGGAAAGTGAAAGAATGACAAAATGGGCTAAAATGAGAAATGAAAGAAATAATGGTAATTGAGAAATAGAGAACGATAAAATTGAGAAATTGATTTGTGTGAGTTAATAACATAAATAATTGAAGCGAAGTGAAACTCTCCGCTTGAGGGCTTACTGAGTAAGGTGAGTGCCCTGATAGGTATCAGATGTGACCATACCTGGTTGCATAACGTGTTAGGGCAGAGGGAAGCTACCTATATGGGCGGGTAATCTTCCCTATTCTCATAAACTTTGCGGGTAAATATGTGCTGGAAATCATCGAATTTGAGAAATGGTTTTAAAGCTTATAAAAGTTTGTGTTGTATATCTATATGATTATGGAATGTGTATTATAACTGAACTCATATGACCACACACTGTAGATAATTTATTCCTTCTTATTGAGATGTGTCTCATCCAAATTATCTAAATTTTTTAGGGAACAGGGATAAGCCAGGTGATAGAGTTCTGGGACCATAGGGAGCTAGGACCTTGACACACAGGGTGAGTTCTTGGACTAGGGAGGTGTAATTCCCCTAGAGTTGAGTTATTTTTGGGTATATGATGGGTATGTATAAATATGTATGTTGATACTCTAGGTATTGTATTTTGGTTGTTAAGTATATACGATCTTTTGCTGTTAGGTTATATAAATAAAATGACTTTTTACCCGGTACCCAATGCGAATCGGGTCGTATGAATAGTAGTAGGGTTATTGATGTGACCGATTTGTGAATATTGTGGATGACGAGTGAAAAATTATTTATTATTGTTAAAAAAATTTGTACAAATATCCGGGCATCACATTTGATTGAACAGATGATTGTGAGCAGAGCTTCTAGGAGTTGAAGCAGCGGTTGGTCACTGCCCCAGTGTTAGCTATTCCATCTAGAGAGGATGAATTCATTATATACAGTGATGTTTTTTTTAGGGGCTCGGGTGCATGTTAATGCAGTACGGCTGAGTTATTGCATATGCTTTAGGCAGCTTAAAGAATATGAGAAAAACTACCCTGTGCACGATATAGAATTAGCAACAGTGGTGTATGCTCTGAAAATATGGAGACATTATCTTTATGGTGGGAAATGCAAGATTTTCACGGATCAAAAAATCTTAAAGTATTTCTTCACCCAAAAAGATTTGAATATGCGACAGAGAAGATGGTTCGAGCTTATCAAGGATTATGATTGTACTATCAACTACCATCCTGGGAAAGCAAACGTGGTAACTGATGTACTGAGCAAGAAAATAGCAGAAGTAACCATGTCAATAATGGAGATTCAGCACCCTATTTTGATGGATTTGGAGAGGTTAGGTGTGGAGCTAATAGAGGTTGATCACCAGGCTTTCACAGCCAACCTGGTGGTGCAGCCTACGCTATATGAAAAGATTAAAGTAGCCCAAAAGAATTGTTGACCCTATTGGTCATATCCCGTTTTGATTATGACAAATACTCTGATATTTATTGGTCAATGAGTTTGTGTGCAGAACCAATCAGAAGTATTATATGGTGCAAGCACATGAGCTTAAAGAAGACGAAGACTCAGAATGTTTATTTATCGTAATTTATATTTATCATTTTGGGTCTGTAATAGTAACATAGGAACATGATCTATAATAATTAATACCTTACCTGCATGGTAGTATGAATAAGCTCAAGACCATAGATAGACCTTAGGGAACACCGTCGACCGACGCCGGATTTTTTTGGTGTCTTAAAAAAGACCTAGAATGACCATAGAACACTCATATATGCATAAACATAATATGTTTATAAGGATAGGGTGATTGCATAAGGAAAAAGAAGCGAAATGCATTAAAAATGCATGTTCGGTCAATTGTACTGCTTAAGTACAGTATCTCCCGGTTGACCGAATCGGGATCGGGTCAACACTTTGACCACTGCCCGGTCGACTAAACTGGGACCAGGTCAACACTTTGACCACTACTCGGTCAACTGAGACATGCTAGTTCATTCTCACACGATCGACCGAACTCCCTCAGAGTCAACAAATTGACCATACGGTCGACCGACCCAAATTCTTAAGCCAACACCTTGGTCAACTGAGTTCCCACGTGTGAGAACTCAACGCTCCGATCAACTAAATTACTCAGTTCAAAAGCTCCTGGTCGATCGAACCGTGAAGAAAAGAAAAATCGCCTTTGGGATGCCATGTCTGGTCGACCAAACTTTTAGTTCAATTTATGCCCAATCGGCTGAACGTGCACAACTTGGTTGACCGAACCTTGTTTCGGTCGACCAGTGCTCTCGGGTAGCCCTAATATTATTACTGTGGTTAAAATATTTAAACGGGGTTAATTGTATTACAATGTATTAAAACATTTATAATAATTCCATATGTGTCCTAAACGGTTATATTTTTTGGAAAGTCTATATATACCCCCTCATTTGGAATAATTAGTATCGGATTAGCAATCTTAATTAAGAAAAATCCTCTGAAATTTGAAAATATCATATACTCATTCTTGAGCCTGTTACACTCATTCTTACCCAATTTTATTGCTCAAATCTCTTTGTAAGTGTGATTGAGTGTCCTTCTCAATAGGCTTAAGCTCTCTCTTGTTCTTGTTGATTGAGATTATTTTATTAGAGAGCTAAGCTTGAAGTTAACTAGGAGACTTTGTTAATAAGTCTTCCCTAGAAATACTTCATTGAGCCTTCGAGTTTTGCATTGTCATTGCAATACTCAAGGAGTTCACTTTGGATTTTGATTGCTAAAATATTTTACAAATCATTTTCAAAATATCTCTTGTGCTTATATTTGAGAAATATATATTTGAGATATTTGTTTGAGTGTTAAAAGATCTTTGCTTCCATACCTTTGATTGAGATTATCATTTTAATACAAAGATCAAATAACTATTTTACAAACCATTGTTGAATATCTCTTGTGGTTTATTTTGATAAAAACTTATGTTGAGATATTTGAAGTATATTTATGATCTTTGTTTGTGCATTGTGATTGAGAATATTACTTTGACACAAATATCTTGTCACTTACACTCTCACATACTAATTGCATTATTGGCATTAATTTGAGAGTACACACCAAGGCTACACTGAGCTTATCATATCTTATCATTTGGTAGTGTGTTGATTATATTGATACATATCAGCTTGTGTAAGAAGCATTTCCTTGTACACAAAAATTGTATTTCAAATCTTTTGTATTCTCGGCACAGGTCCGAAGAAGGAGACTAGCCTTGTTGAATAGTCTCGAACTGGCTTAGACCCGGTTAGGAAAGTTAGATGCGCCATCCTGGTAAGGCGTGTTGGTTGAGGTCAGCCCCACTAATTGACCTAAGTGTAACCGATGCCGCTCTACCCGTTAAGTGAGCCTTTAGTGGAATCATCGTGCTTGCGAGCTAGAGGCGGGGACGTAGGCAGTATTGGCTAAACCCCGATAACATATCATGTGTGCACTGTTTATATTTTTTCAATTTATATTTAACACATGTATGTTTTATTGTGAATGTTTAGGACTATTATTACATAGAGAAACCCTAGGTTGCGTAATATTATTGATCTAGTTTAACCTAAGAAGTAATTTTTAAATACCCAATTCACCCCCCTTTTGGGAATACACCGATTCTAACAAGGATGACGTAGAGTTGATGGAGTTGATCGAGAAGGTATAGGACGAGCAGGGAGAGGAGTTTAGTATTTCAGATGACGGAGCTCTACATTTCCATTCTAGATTGTGTGTTCCTGCGAATGTGGATATCATAAGGACGATCTTTGAGGAGGCTTATAGATCCCTATACACGGTACATCCAGGTAGCACTAAAATGTATCAGGATTTGTGAGAGTCTTTCTAGTGGAGTGGCATGAAGAAGGAGATAACTAAATTTGTGCAGCAGTGTTTGATGTGCCAGCAGATAAAGGCTGAGCACCAGAGACTTGCGAGGCAGTTGCAGCCACTTTATATCCCTGAGTAGAAGTAAGGCCACATATCCATGGATTTCATCACGCTGCATGGTTAGAATGCCATCTGGGTAGTTGTTGATTGGCTGATGAAAATAGCCTACTTTCTACCTATTAAAGTTAGCTACCCTATGAATAGATTGACAGAGATCTACATTCAGAAGATTGTTTGACCCATTGAGTGCCAGTATCTATAGTCTTGGACTGTGACCCACGTTTTATATCACAATTTTGGAAGAGCTTGCAGGAGACATTGGGGTCTCAGTTAGCATTCAGCACCGCTTTTCATCCTCAGATAGATGGTCAGACAGGGAGAACAATGCAGGTACTTGAGGATATGCTGTGAGCTTGTGTATTGGATTTCGAGGGTAGCTGGATCCAGTATTTGCCGCTAGTTGAATTTGCCTATAATAATAGCTATCAGGCCAACATCGGCATGGCACCATACGAGGCGTTATATGGTAGGAAGTGTCGTTCTCTATTGTATTGCGATGAAGTGGGCGAGAGACAAGTTTTGGGACCAAAATTAGTGCAGCAGGCGTACGATAAAGTTCGACTTATTAAAGAAAGAATCAGTATAGCTCAAAGTCAGCAGAAACGTTACGCATATACTCACCACCGGGAGTTAGAATTTGATGTGGGAGATTGGGTATTTTTGAAAGAAGGGTAATTTGAGCCCGAGGTAAATTGGCCCATTCAAGATATTTAAGAGAGTGGGATCAGTTGCCTGCAGGTTAGCTCTACCACCAGTTCTGTCTAGAATACACGGCGTATTTTATGTTTCCATGCTGAGAAAATACGTCCCAAATCCATCCCACATAATTAGTTGTGCAGAGATTGAGCTTAGAGATTCACTAGCTTATGAGAAAGCACCAGTGCAGATCTTAGACAGAAAGGAATAGGAATTGCGCACCAAGAAAATTCAGCTACTAAAAGTTTTATGGAAAAATCATGCCATCGAAGAAGCTTCGTGGGAGCTTGAGAAAGAGATCAGACAGAAGTACTCACACCTATTTAATGGGTTACAGTATTAGCCAGTATTGTTTAGATAAAAATAATTTTTGTTCAGTACAGAATGATAAATGTATAGTTGTATTTTAGATTATAGGATAGGTAGTGTTTTGGTTTTGGGAGAATTTTCTTTTATATGTATGTTTGTAATCTTTCAAAACCTCAAATATAACCATGGTATTCCTCCACCATAAGTGAGAGTTAGAAATAAAATAAGTAGCCCGTTTTACGCTAAGAATGGTGTTCAATTTAGATAAAAAATTTCGAGGACGAAATTTTATAAGGAAAGGAGAATGTAGAGACTCGGAGAATTTATAGCAATTAAATAATAAGAGAAAGAAAGAAAAGGGGAATTACAAAAGGGGAGCGTTCATCAACGAATCGGTTTCTTGGGCTCATCAACGTGGATGTGTGTCTCGTCAATGTGAACGTGTGTCTCGTCGACACGAATTTATCGAGAGGTTGTTTTTCAAGGCTTGAATTTCGTCGATGAGGGTAATGTGTTCATCGAAAAATTCCTTTCTTTGGCTCATTGATGAGGTAACATGGCTCTTCGACGAGATCACGTGGACAAGCTTTCTATATAAGGCCAAAAATTATCTTTTCTGCGAGAATCTCAAGTAGAACTCTCTCTCTCTCTCTCACACACACACACACATACGTTTTCTCTGCCTTCTCTCTAAGATTTTGGCTCGGTTTCTCCCCAGTTTGTCGATCAAAAGCTACCACGGTGATCCTAAGGAGATTCTCTACAACTTAACTGGAGTAGAAATTCGATTTGGGCACCATCCTAAAATTAGGGTAAGTGGATTTTTACGTATTTTCAGTATTACCAATTTTATCTGGGGCCAGATTTTGTATTTTTTGAGAATATACTAGTATTTTGTGGAATAAAATTAGGGCATTATGATGTCAGGGTTAGGGTGTTTTTGAGACCTGTAGGCATGGGTTGAGAACTACAATGGATATTTTTTCAGAAACCTAGGTAAATAATAAATAGTTTATAATTCAGAAGATAGAAGAATGAAGATTATTTTGGGTATTTAGTTGATTGACATATATATATATATATATATATAATATTTTCAAGAAAAAGGAATTATAAATGCCAGAAGCATAATTTAGAACGTTAGTAGGCGAGCTTAATTGCTAGGTAAGGAAAATATGCTATGCTAGCAAATTCAGGAATTTTTATCAGTATCAATTATAATATCTGAATATGAGTACAAGGTATGATTTTGAATATATCAGAATATAGATTTATACAGATTTTGATATATGAGTTCTATTTAGTGTTTGGCATGAGTGTATGTTATTTAGTACAGGATATAAACAGTTATCAAAATATCATGAATTATACATGTTCTAATAAATTATGAAATTCTAGTATAAATTTAGATAGATATTTTACAGAATATTCAGAAATATGATTTATAGTATTTTTAGAATACCATGACTTCAGAACCATGATTTTTAGATATACCAAAATTTAGATATCCAGTCAGTTATATAGATATTCAGATTATTTAGATCAGTTTTACAGTATTATGGTTATTTTAGAATCATGGTAAAAATAATAAGATAATTATAAATATCGGTATTATATAGTATCAGACCCTGATAAATTATTTAGCTAGATTTAGTTAGCAGAGCACGGTACCATTGCTATTTCAGTTCAGAGTGTAACCACATAACTCAGATAGTATGTGGAATTTTTTTTAGAAGTCGATTGTGCCTATGTTGTGGACAGGCTCCTCGTTAGTTAGGGTTGAGGAGACTGATCTGACTATCGGAGTTCAGTTGACTTATCCGGGTCGGCCAGCTAATGATAGGTCCCGCCTACGGGCTGCACAACCCAGTCATGAGGGGTTAAATCATGACATTCAGTTTTCTAGGGTATTATCACAGTTATCTATATGTTAATACAGCTTTATATGTTAGGTGTAAGTTGTACGTATATTGTTCTATCAGTTTTACAGATTTAGCAATATATCAGTTATTATTGTGCAACTCAGTTGTCACACACTAGCAATAGCATATTTCGTCTTACTGAACGATGTCTCATCCTAGTGATTTAACATTTTTTAGGTGATCCAGTTAGGCAAGTAAATCAGGCTCATAGATAGAGGGGACTTTGTACTGCCCCATCAAGAGGATAAGTATTTTGGGAAAGTCACTTTTTGGGTAGTCCTTAGGTGGTCCAATGAGGATATTTTTGGAAATGGTCATGTATGTATATTTTGGGGAGACACTGACACTCTGGTGTTGTATATAAATTTGATGTCGTTATATGTTCTATGTTTCCACTGCATAGGTAATTTTATAGGTCCCTCAGTCCCCACCTGGACCGTGATGATGATGATATGGTTTATATTAGAAGGTATCAGAGCAGCAATTTGTTATAGTTTATATGTAGGTATGTATGTATATCTATATATATAAAGGGCATGAAAATTCAGGTCGTTACATTATTAGTGACATTTTTGTCACTAATAGTAGATTTTCCGCTAAAACTATTGTAAAAAAATATTAGCAACAATTTTTTTGGGTATTAGTGACAAATTTTCATCACTAGTAATTATGTTTTAGTAATGGTTTTTGAAATCGTCACTAAAAGCCTTATGCAGAAAGCTTATTTCCCTTCATGCTAAAATTCCAAATCCTCCCCCCCCCCCTCTCCCAGCTCCTTGCATGATCACGCAAAGCCCTTCTCCCCCCTCTGTGTCCTCCCTGCACAATCGACCACCACTGCCGCCACTACCCACAGTCGGACGCATTGCCGCCGCTATCCACCGCCACCAGCAAGAAGGTGTGCCTCCTTCTCCTCCTCATTCTCCCCCTCCCTTGCTCTTTTATTCTTTTCTTCTTCTTATTCTTCTTTTTCTTCTACTTCTTCTTGTAAAACTGTTGAAGACGTTGATGTGGTGTGATTCTTACACATGAGCTCCATTATTTTTACACATGGTAGAGAATTTGTTGCTGTGGCTGTGTGGAAATATGCATTTTTTCTTATTGTTGCAAGGATTATGGTTGGAATATAATGCATATATAATTATTTTGCATTCAACAAGTGTTCTACCTTGTTTCAATTTATGATATGAGTTAAGTTAGAGTCCACCGTTCTTGTTTATTTTAGTTATTTCAAGTTTATCTTACTTGTTCCAAGTTGTAATACTTTGTTGTTGTGTTTCACATTAGGAGATACAATATGCTAAATATTCTTAATGTGTGTGTAATGATGTGCTTGGTGCATTAAAATAATAAAATCCAATTTATTGATTATTTTATATTTAATATATAAAATATCAAAAAGAAAGATCCAGCCCAACATTAATCACAAATTTTGACTTTTGCTTTAAAATTATTCACAAATTTCATTTTTATTCTAAAATATTTTAACTAATTGCATACCAAGCAATCAAAGAATTCATGGTATATCAAAACTAAGAAAAGAAAGCACTTAGTCACAGTTCTTATGTACTCTTTGTAAGGGAAAGGGAACATCATTAGTTCTTTCTTAAGAATTTCTTTTATGTTGTTAAAACACATCGTAAAGATCAGAAGAGAAGATCCATTTAAACTAAGGTTATGTGAATTATCAATATTAGAGCTATAAGATACTTTCAAAATTCATAACCTAGTAGTCACTACCTTAATAATCATTCCACTATAAAAGATTCTGGGAGGGCAAGGGCAATCTGGGTTTAACCCCAACTTCCAACACTTATGCATGAAGTGGTCACTTTTAAGACTTGAACTTGTACATGCTTGGTAGCCCAGTTCTTTGATTGTTGCGCTAGGAATAACCGACAATAAATCATTTTTTCCCTTTGATAAACAAAGAATTGCATTAAAAGAGAAGAATGTACATTAGAAAATTAGAAAGATAAAGAGAAAGAGAAAGAAAAAGAAACAAAGAAAAAGGAAAAAAGAAAAATAAAAGACATGGAGAATAAGAAATCCTCCCTTTACGTCAATAGAAACTAGTTACAAAGAATGCAACCTAAACAGAGAATTAAACTCAATGTAATAGGGCCAACCAATCCCATTGCAAGTCTTTCGGTCAAACATAACAAAAAAAAAAACCATTTGCTGACACCCACAATGAAGCAAGATATACCACTCTACTCCAAAGCAATTTGTAAGTAGTAGCCACACTTTTGAATATTCTAGTATTCCTTTCCAACCAAACACACTAAATAATAGCCATAACAGTGCAACCCATAGAGCTTTCGTGTCTTTTCCTTTGCCAAGACTCCTAAAAGTTATGGTATAAGAAGCCTTCAAAGTGTATGGACAGACTCAATTTTTACCAAATATAATTCTAAATAGCCAAAGCGCAATGAAGACCCTATTTATGTATGTAATGATACGTCCGCGTGCACACACATATATGTATACATACACACACTAAAGCATATACCATATACACACATATTTAACACTTAATTAAATGGGAATGTATATACATATACAAGCTCCTACATATATACTATTGAATTGAGTCTGATCCCTGATTTGATGTTGGCAAGGCACAAGTGTCTTATCTGTGCGTTGAGTGCATAAACATATTTTTAATTTGGCACGCACATAAGACAAAGGGAAATGAAAGCCAGAAGGACTTAAAGAGCACATACTCCTGGCATATTCATGGGATAATGAAGAGCAAAAGAAGAAGACATTTTCCTTTTTTACTATATTGCATTTAGTTTTTGATTTGGTCTTTAATAATGCATTGCATGTATGATGTGGATGGAAGCTCAGTGATAACCATAAATTGACCTTAGGAGACCTATCCCTTCATCAAAAACCTTTTTATAAGAATTAAAAATCATAAAAAAAAAAAAGTTTTTAATCAGTTAGTACATCCCTCCTCCACTCTGAATACCAGGGTGCCTCGATATTCCAACGCATTGAGAAATGCCCCAAGTTTGGGCTCGTTCTACCAAAACATCAAAGTAATCTAATGCATCCTCAGGTGATGTATTTAAAAACTTGCCATTGCACATCAACTCTATATACTGGCGATTCTTAGGCAAAAGCCATTGCATGAAAAAGTTCACAATTTGCCAAGTATCTAGACCATGATGTGGAATGGTTTGTAAAAGCTCCTTGAAGTGTTCCCACACTTGATGAAATTCTTCATTAGGTTTTTAAGAAAAATTTTGAATTTGTTTGGTCAAATCAATGGTTTTTTTGTGTGGGAAAAAGCTTCTTCAATAAGTCTCTTTACATTTCTTCCTAAGATGTAATAGAATGAGGTTTAAGGGAATATAAACATGACTTAGCTTTATCTTTTAAAGAAAAAGGGAAAAGCTTATGTTTAACCATATATTCAGGGACAACGGAGTTAGTAAGAGTTGAACAAACCTCTTCAAATTCCTTTAGATGTAAATAAAAGGATTCTGAATCCATCCCATGAAATGTGGGCACCATTTTAATCATTTCAGGTTTCAACACAAAGTGGAGAGCTTGCATTGGTAAACGAATACAAGAGGGCTCACTAGACCTTGGATGATTGAAATAATCTCCTAATGTTCTTGCTTGTTGAATGGCAAGAACATTGGGAACATTTTGATAATTTGGGGCATTTTGAAAGTTTTGAAAATTTTGAAATTGTTGTGCCCCCATTCCTTCTTGGTCTTGCATATTGCGTTGATTTCCAAAGAAAAGCAGTTGCCCCACTTGACCTTGGTGAAAAGGTTGGTTGTTGTCACCCACTTAATTAACTTGAGCGAATAAAGGGTTGGTTTCTCCATATTGGGGTGGAACATTATTAGGAGAATGAATTGGGCCTCCATTTCCATCCCTCTCATGTGGAAGTTCTTGGTTATTTTGGGGTTCCAATGCCATTGGTCTTCTAGAAGATGAGGGTCCTCTTTGGAAATTTATGGATGGAGGTGCTTGGATGGGCTCTTCCGAGAATTCTAAGTGACGTTGAACTAATCTAGAAGGCCACTCCCTAACTAGCCTATTAGTTCCGTCACGAATCCAACTCAACATACACTATGATAACAAAATTTAAGAAAATGAAGAAAAAAAATTAGTTCCTGCAAAAGAAAGAAAATGTTACTACAAGTTAACAGTTCAGGCGGTACAACCGTCCATGGAAAACAAGGAAACGTAAATACAAAATTTAAAAAAAAAAAAAGTAAATAAATATATAATAGTTAGTACAAGTAGGAGGTAGAAAAACCAGTCATGGTGTGTGTGTGTGTGTGTGTGTGTGTGTATATATATATATATATAGTATGATGCACTTTTTTTTTTCTCCAAACTTACATAGAATCCCCAGCAACGGCGCCAAAAATGCTTGTCATTTTATTTTGTTCATCATTGTTCAATTCTCAAACGTAGGAAAATTCCATTGTCAAGCATAGTAAATCTTGGAGTCCCAAGGTCATTTCCACAGGGATTCAATGGGGAAGTTTAAGAGTTCATACGTCATAAATTAATTCAGAGTGAGATGTGTGGGGATTGATTTTAATGAATACAATTGTCACTTCATTATAACAATTTAATTAAAGGGCTAGGCTTTAGATTTCACCCTAATCTCATCAATGGGAATCAAATCTCATCTTTATAACTCAACCAACATCAATATACCTATTGAACTTGCTCGGAAAATATATCACTTGAAATGCATAGGTTTGAGAAAAATTGTTGATTAATGTCAAATGAAAATATTTTAGAAAACTTTTAGAATCTAAGAACAAAAAGCATTGGTTGTGGCAAGATTTAATTTGTCTATAATCAATTAAGAAGTTTACAAAACCAAAAGTTTTTAGAAAAAGATCATTGAACATTAATCAATTTTAAACATAAAATGCTTGAAGACTGAGGTGAGAATTACCAATAATGGGATGTAGGACTTCACCCTTAGCCTAACTTGAAATTTAGTTGGCCATTAGAATGAAAAGAAGAAATACTTAAATTAAACACTTCTGAATGTGTACAAGGAAATGAGAGAGAGAATACAAGAAAATGAGGTAGCTTTTCTCCTCCCTAAGGCTAACACAAGTCTCTTATTTATAGGTTCAAAAACTACTACCTCCACTCCTAAACGTAACACAATTTACTAGTTATACTCCTATACCTGCCACAAACACCTCCACCTACCAAAATGGTAGTTGCACTCCTTGTGTTGTTGAAATTTATTGTTTAATCCTGTCACCTTTCTTCCAGCCGAAGTTTGGATAGATAAACATTATAATTTGGACTTCCTCAAGAAATGTGAATTTGTAAGGCTTGAGGTCTTCTTGGAAATAAGACCAAGTTTGCATAAATTAGATAACTGAATCAAAAGTTATGACTAATTTACCAAAACTACACAAAACTGCCACATTACTTCAATTAGCCTGAATTAATGCACTCTTGGATGTTATTCAATTCTTCAAAACATCCTTCCTCACTTCACAAATTAGTACTTTGAATCTTTAAAGTCTTTACAGCCATTCCATACTCCATACAAGGGCTAATCAATTATTTATCGCAATTTACCTACAAATCACAAAAAATCACACGATAAGTTCTATATGCATGTTATGTAGATGATTTAACTTATTTATGTGCACAAAGATGGCGTATAAATGTTCATAAATATGCAATATTATGTACTAATCAACACACACACACACACACACACACACACACACACACACATATATATATATACACACATATGTATGAATATATACATAAATGCATATAAGTACATACATATACACATATTAATACATAACTATACAACAACAACAACAAAGCCTTTAGTCCACTAGATAGAGTCGGTTGCATGAATCTTTTTTCTACCAATTCATTCAATCAAGAGTATTTTACTCTATTAGATTAAGGTAATTAAAATCTTCCTTGCTACCTCATTCCAAATTATTTTAGCCCTGCCCCTACCTATTTTTATGCTAGACATAGTAATTAATCACTCCTCCTTACAGGTGCACTACTAGGCTTCCATTTCAAATGCCCAAACCATCTAAGTCGTCCCTCCCTTATCTTGTTTTCAACCTTATGTTGTTCATTTCTTACTTTATCTTTTAATGTTAAACCACTCATCCACCTTAAAAATTCACATCTCAGCTATTTTTATTTTGTGTACATGTTGTTCTAAGTTGCACAACATTATGAAATATAAAGCATAGCTAGTCGGCCTTATAGTTTTCTTATAAAAATTTCTAATTAAAAGGTATTCTACAATCACACAACACACTTGACAGACTCCTCTATTTTACCCAACCTGTTTTAATATACATGCATTGATGCATATATACACACATACATTTTATATTAATTAAATACATATACATATAAATATACACATGTATGCACACACGCCACATCATTTATCATCCATGCTCATGCATATACATTCATCCAAGTGCACTACATATATGCATACATATACCTCCATATGCATCATTGTCACGCCTCGAACTAGGAAATGGGCCTCGGGGTGTGATTCGATAACCTAACTTGTCTCTGTATCATACAAACATTCATGATACTACACAAAACGAAGGTTCGACCCCATAGGGCTCGCAGATACCCTATACGTAATCACATACACATGATATACGCAGCAAAATAATTCAACCTATTACATTCTACATTCAACACAATACAAAACATAACTGAATCACCTGAAAAATGTTAAAGTAATGGGATGAGCCAATGCTCAGTAAGACGAAATATGTTATTGCTAGTGTGTGGCAAATGAGTTACAATATTATGAAAATCTTTTGTTATATATTCATGTATAAATGAATTTGTAATTACAATACAAGTAATAAATACCACCATCCTTTCCAGGTTGCTTAACATATCTATACTTTAGGTTTCTACTCAAAATACTTCTAATGTACATAAGCATATTCTCTGTCTCTATAAATCTGTATATACATAATAATAACTAAAAACTTTCCTGTGGCTAACTGTATGTCATGATTTAACCCCTCATGATAGGGTTGTGCGGCCCGTAGGCAGGAACTACTCTGGCTGGCCGACCAGGGTAAACCACTATACTCCCTCAGTCAAATTGGCCACTCCTCAACCCATATCTGATGGGGAGCCTATCCACGTCTGGGCACGATTGACCTACTACCATGTATTATCTGAATAGGTGGTTGCACTCTGAACTGAATATTTGTAGCTATGGCACCATGCTCTGTTGTATGGTCCAACAGGGTCTGATACTATATAATATCTTTCTATATACAACTATTTGATTTACCATGATTCTAAAATAACTGTATTAACCATGACATTGAAATAAACTGTAACTATGTCAACTGTATTTCTGAACTGAACTGTAATCTATAAGTCATGGTACTGAAAACTGTATAATCATGGTATTCTGTAATTACTATAAAACATATCTATTGGCTATATATTCTGTAAAATATACCTTGAAAATATTGTAAAACATGCTTCTATACTATATTTATATTCTCAAGCCACACAGTAATTTAATATATAATATTCATGATTAATAAACTGTATAATGTCCTACTGTGAATATTAAGCTGGTAAAAATATACCTTTCATATTGGAAATCATTTTAGAACTACCTACCATAGCATATTTCCCTTACCTGATTTCTACTAAAATCCCCCTACTGATACGGGTCTTACATCCGCAGGGTTCTCCACTCAACACCCTGAAAACCACATTTGTCAGAACAGAATATCAATATTTCTTGGCCTACATCATTTCCTACAATTGTCATAAGGTCAAAAATTGAATAAAAGACCTTACTCTGGATTTGAAATGAATGTCAACTTCGTCCCACCGACAATCTGCTCTGACAGACTTGCAAAGAACTCCACCAGGAGCATCGTGGAGGCCTCAGGTCGTTGATCCGGCAACTGCCGGAGTTGAAATCAAAGAAAGAAGAGGAAGAAGCCGTAGGGGAAAGGAGAGAGAGAAACTGAGGCCGAATTTCTGTGATTAAAATCAGTTTAGGGCTATTTATACTATGAGATTCGTCGACAAGCCACGTCACCTCGTCGACGAGTCCTGTAGAAAGTTCATCGACGAACCTGCACCCTTGTCGATGAATTTTAGACTTTCAAAAATCCTTTCTTGGCATCTTCTCATCAACGAAACTTGCCCTCGTCAACGAGACCCTTTTGTACCCTCGTCGACGAATCCTTTGTGTTCGTCGATGAGGGCATGAGAAAATCCCCTGGGTTATTATATTCAAAATGCAATGTCGTTGATGAACGCGGATGACTACCTCCTTCCATTACTATTTCCATTTCTCCCCCTCTTTATTATTTAAATACTATTATTCTTCAGGTCGTTACAGAGTTTCTCAGGTCTTCTAAGCAATAGAAGGGCTTGGGTTGGCAACAGGATGTCTTGGGTCTTCTGAGCAGTAGTCGAGAGGAGGACTAACAGTAGCTAGGAGGATGGGCAGCCGCAGCAGCTACAGCAAGACTTCACAGCAACAGCGCATCAGTAACAGCAGCTATGGGTTAGAAGAGCAGCAGGTTATGGAGGATAAAATAGAGAGGAAGGGAGAGAAAGGAAAGAAGGCTTGGAGCCTACAGGGCTGTGTCTGAGAGAAAGAAAAATAGAGGAGAAGAGAAGGAAGAGAGGTTGGCCGAGAGAGACGAGGGAGAGGAAGGGAGAGTTAGAGAGTAAGGGAGAAGGAGAGGGGCCGGGGGGTTGGCAGAGAAGAAAGGGAGATAGAGAGAGTTGATAGGATTTGAGAGTTGCAGGAAAAAGGAAGGAGAAAGGGAAGAGAAGGGAAAGGAAAAAGAAGGAAAAGAAGGGAGAAAGGAGAAGGAAGAAGAAGGGAGGGGAGCTAGGGGCCTCAAGAAGAAAAGAAAAAATAAATAGGGGAGGGAGGCTTCCCTATGCCTAGCGAGCCCCGAACAAGAAGACCTGACCCGGCTGCATGGCCAAGTCACATCAGCTATATATATATATATATATATATATATATATATATATATATATATATATTCCTTTTCCTTCTTTCTTCTTTTTTTATTTTTTATCGAACAAGTCCTGTTTTGACTCTGTTGGAGCCCATTTCTCTCAAAACTCAAAACACGGAAATTGTAGATAATCTTTTCATCTTTCTCTAGAATTTTGGATCATCTTGATCGAAACTCGAATGGAAAAGTTATGCGTGAATTACGAACTAATGCCAGTTTTAGCTCTCGATAATTTTTCTACAATAAAAAAAATATCAAAAATTCATAAATTGCTCAATAAAACCAAGAGATTATAAATAAGACACAACGTTAAAATATTAAGAGTAATTAGGTATTTAATTAAAAATATAAATTCCAATGCACGAATTATAACACCTAATTACGCAGTTTAAGCGCATAATCAATTCACTCTGCCTCACACAAAGCACACCACACCTCTCTGCAACACACAGCTCTCAGCTCTCTCACAATACAGCTCTCTGCATGCACACAACACAACCCAAAGCCCACACAACTCACCACCTTGCCACACACGATTACACATACATACATTCATGCCAATGAATAAAGAAGTTATATGTTGTATTTGTAATTCTTTTTCACTTTCTTCATTCTGCAATGTTATATTATTATGAATTATACACTCCTATGGCTTATAATAATTTGCATCTTGCATGATAAGTAGGTATGTTCAAATCGACCCTAGTTGGACTTTAGGTACCTACACAGACCATAGAAAGACCTTAGGGAGGTTGATCGATGCCAGATGTTTGGGGTTAATTCTCAAATGCCTTAGGCTGACCTTAGGACCCATAAATTTGCATGAAGAAGTTCCCTATTGCATTAAATAAACATCATATGAAGAGGGTCAATATATAAGGGGATCAAGACTGATATGCATCAAAAATGCATGTTCGGTCAACCGAACCTGAATGCTTGAAAAGCATTCGGTCGGCCGAACTGGGAAGTAAAACAACCTTAAGGAAAATCTAGTGCAAGTAAAAAAAATATGCCAGAAATTAAGTAAAGCAGTTTTAATCAAAACCACATGCACCAGAAAGCAGTAAAGTAAAAGTGACACACAAAAATGTTATCGAGGTTCGTCCAATTGCCTACGTCCCCGCCTTGGCTAACGAGCACAAGGATTATCACTATAACTTGCTCACTTAAATGGGTGGAGCGGCACTGATACAAACCAGGTCAATTAGCACAGGGCTAACCTCAACCTTTACACCAATCCTTACCGGGCTGGATTATAACCCCCTCAGGCCACCCCTGGAATCACTCAAATTTATAATCAAATGGTACAATGAAATAGTGCTTTCACGTAAAGCAGATTTGTACCGAAATAATACGCTCAATCACATACGCATCAAAAGCAAGGATATAGTGTAAGCTCAGTGATGCAAGGTTTGTTCTATCAATGCTCAACATGGTATAATCAATATGAAGCTCAAGAGTATTCAACACAAGCAATGGCTTGGAATCAAAACAAAATATTTCAACAACACATCAATATTCTAAGTATACTATGCAGATAATCAAACTAGTTTCAGAATGATTTTCTTCATTGAAATGAGCACAAAGCTAATTTGAAAAGGTTGCTTGCTTGTTTTAAAAAAAATATCTTTGCACACCAAAAGCAAAGCTATTGGATACTTGCAATGAAGTGCAAATATCCTAAGCTTCCTTGGTTTAATCCCACACTAGATTTATAAATGAGAAATTCGTGGGATAAACCTAAGTTATGCTTCCAACAAAGTAAATCTTAGCACACACACAACAATGGGAGTATTAGTTCTGAGCAACAATCGAATAAACACAAATGAAACTCTTACAATCTTGGATTTGATTAAGAGGATGCAAGTTTGATAATATTAGGGCAAAAATTGGATTTTCAAGAGAGAGAGAATTTTTTCTAATCATCTCCTAATCATGCAAATGAGAACATATTTATAGCCAGGTGAAAAAATATAACCGTTTGGGACAGGATGGGTATTATTAAAAAAAGTCTCAAAGGATTAAGATCCAATTTGCCTAAAATAACCTTGTTTTACCGTGGTTAAAATAATTTTAACCGAGTGAGGTTTGGGTGGCTGAACCTTGGTTCAGTCGCCTGATAAGACACAGTTCAAAAAGTTTTTTAATTAAGTTCAGTCACCCAGATAAATGTTTGGCAGCCCGAATCAAAGTCAGTAGCCAAGCTTCATGACATCGGGTGCCCGGTCAAATTTTTGGTGGCCCGAAGGCAGGCGTTTGGTCGCCCGAGGATATAGTTGAACTAAAACCATAGGGCGCCCGAGTTGGTGAACAGTCCCTTTGAATGGTTCGGGCGCCCGGGAAAGATGTGTGCATTTGAGGTTCGGTCACCCAAGGGCTGGTCAACATTTTGACTTTCAAAGTTCGGGCGCCCGAGGAGTTTTGTACTCCAAGGGTTCGGTCACTCGACTCATCTTATCTTGCTTAGATTTGTCCAATTTTAAGCACAATTATAACACACTCATATATTCTATGCTATGTGTGTGAGTGTTGGAACCTAAGGACTTTGCTATGGTCTAATTGAGCTTATGCTATATCCTGTATGCATGATGTGCAGGTGGTAAACATACAACTACAGCCTAGGTTACTATTACAGACCCATATAAATTATTACAGACCGATATGAATTACAATCACAAATACAAGTCTTTATGGTCTTCTTGTTTCTTTAAGTGTCCTTCCTTGGGATATTTATTTAAACCTGCATAAGCACTTGACAATTATTAGATATTAGTATTTGTCATTATCAAAATTAGGTGTGACTTATGAGGTCAACATACTTCAATGCCATGGTCAACCGAAATTCCTCGGGAGGTGCCCCAACGTTCTAGTCGATTGAACTTCATAGTTCAAAGTGTCTCGGTTGACCAAACCACGCTAAATTGGAAAATCACTTTCAAATCTCTTGAGACAGTCAACCAACAACTCAGTTCATTTTCTCCATGGTCGACCAAACTTTGTCACCTGGTCAACCGAACCTCAAGACCGGTCGACCGGTGCTCTCGGGTTGGAAATTATTTTTTACCGTAGTTAAATTTTTTAAATAAGGTTAATTGTGCTAAAACGCTTTAAAACAATACTAATAATGCTCTCCGTGTCGCCAACGGTCATAATTTTTCCTATGCCTATCTATACAAGCTCATTTGCAAAATTAAGGGGTGATTAGCAAGATCACTAAGGCCAAAATTCTCTCAAATTCAAAAATCATTTTATAGCCTATACTACTCCCATACACTTCAAAACTTCATTTTCCTTGATCATTCAAGTGTTATGAGTATATTTAGTGTGCTTGTGCATCATTCTAATTTGCTCACACTTTCATTAGATTATATTGATTGTTTGATTTTATTAGAGTAGAAGCATCAAGTTCTTCCACTAATTTAACTCGATAAATCTTGTGTGGAAGACTTGGAAGGTTGTGGTTCTTGCATTGTTATTGCAAGACACCTAAGCCTATATTTTTTGTGTGTAAAATCATTTTCAAAACTTGTATTCAAACACTCCTTGTGCTTAGTACATTAAGAATATCTTGTTGAGTTTGTTCGAATCAACTAGCTAGCATATTTGAAACCTTGATATGATTTTATAATATTCATATACTGTGTTTCTAATCTTGATACACTCTAGATCTGGACTGATAATCTATACTTATTTGAGCGTTTAGCACACATTAGAGCACTGAACATATTTACATATCATTCATGCTTGTAATATTTCTTGAGTTATACTGGTGTACATATCTTCTTGTGAAGAAGTGTATTTCCATGTACAAAAATTTCACATCATTTGTTGTATTCCAAGCATGGGCCTGAAGAAGGAGACTAGCCCTATGGAATAGTCCTAGTCTGGCTTAGACCTGGTTAGGAAAGCTAGTGCGTTATCTTGGTAAGGCGTGTTAGTTAAGGTCAGCCCCTTGAATTGACCTAATTGTAATTGGTGTTGCTCCACCCGTTAAGTGAGCAGTAGTGGAATCCTTGTGCTGGTGTGGTCAAGGCAGGGACGTAGACAATTTGGCTAAATATCAATAACATATTGCGTGTATTGATTACTTTTCCGACCTTTACTTTTATTGCACGTGTATGTTTATTTATCGATCGCATAGACTGGCCCTAGGTTGTGTAATACTGCTATTAAACTAATTGAACTAGGTGATATTTTTTAAATACTCAATTCACCCCCCCCCCCCTCTTGGGATTGTACCAAAGCTAACAATTAGTATCATAGCCTCGTAACTTAGAATTAAACGTCATTTAGTAAAAAATCATTATGGTTCATGTTAGTGCATCCCCTTCATGTGAGGGAAGATTGGTCACACACCCACTAGTATTCTGTGGTAATAACTATGTTGTATGGAAATTCAGAATGACTGTATATATGAAAGTTTTAAATTGGAAATTTTGGAATGTCATTGATCAGGGTGATAGTGTGCTTGTTAAATCCATTGGTTGCACTAGTGTTCCTAAATTTGAGTATGAATTGAATGATCATGATAGGAACTTAGTGTAGGTAAATTTTGATGCCATGAATACCTTACTACATGCTTTAGATTCTAATGTTTTAGGTGAGGTTATGGCATGTAGTAATGCTAAGGAGATCTGGGATGAACTTGAGAGGAGATATGGAGCACCCATGCAAAACAAAGTGAACTCTCTGTGTGACTCAAGCTCTACTGATCTTGAAGGAGGTAACCAATGTTTTGTTGCTTTAACTAATAATATGATTATCTCTATTCCTTCAGCTTTAGTAGATAAATCTAGAAATGATTCATATGCTGATTTGAATGATGTGTCTGATTGTGAATCATATGATAGTAGTGATAGTGAGAGCATGCCTACTTATGAAGAACTGCAAATTGAATATGTTAGAATTCATAAGTCACTTGTTAAAGCTAATAAAGATATACTGCTTTGAAGAACAAGTATAAGGCATATAAGAAAGTATGTGAATCAAAAGTTCTTGTTGAAAAGGAAAATGATTTAAAATCAAAGAGTTAGTAAAAAAGAATGAAAAATTAGAAAAAAGAGTTGAATACAGTAAGATCTCAAACTTCAAATGATAATAATAAACGTCTTCTTATTGTAGAACTTGAACGCAAAGCAGATAACATGACTAAAGATCTTATTAAATTGCAAAGTGTTTGCAAAGACTTGAAAGATTCAAAAATGCAAGATCTAGAAAAGAAAGTAGAAGACCAAGCAAAGATCATCTATGCATTCACTAGAGGCAAAGAAAACTTTAATAATTTGTTAGGTTCACAAAAATGACCTTAGATAGGGAAGGTATAGGATATAATAGAGTTAGAAATAAAAAGAAGAAAAATCTGTATATGGTGTACTTTGTGAGAGAATCTGATCATTATGCTAGCACCATCTCCGGTCCTTATACCCATACCTATTGTGATTTATGTAAAACGAAGGGGCATACAAAATTTGATTGCTCGATTAAAAGGAAATGTATAAAATGCAAACAGGTTTGGAGAGTCAAAGTACCACCTTGTCCTAACCCATCAAGACTTAAAGATAGAAAATGGTATGAGTTGTAAAGAAAGGAAACTCATTAGAACTTAAGGAGGAACAAATTCCAAGTGGAGTCACATAAATGCTTTTCTTAGGTTCTAAACTTTGGGGGAGTGATGTCTATTGGCAGCCTATGAAGTAGTCTATTCCTACAATGTCAAATCTTAACATTTGAAAATCAAGCCAATTTGCAAATCCAAGTATATAACCAATCTGAACTTAATGCATATATTCATTGGTTGAAATATGAAATTATTGGCTGCTTGAATAAAAATCCTTTTTCAAATGAACATGACATATTTGCCTTACATTTAAATTTCAAATTGCTTAACTCGTTCTTAAATATGAATATCTAATGTTAAGCTTACTCTGTCTATTGCATAAGACTGAACTTTAGGAAATAACTAATGCATTAAGTATCATTTAATCCTAAACTCATCTTGGAGCCTGAACAGCCTAATAAAATTTTAGTTATCTCTCTAGGATTAAGTACCATTGATCATAACTCCTTATTCATTTAGTGCTTGTTTGTAGACATCTCTCCTATAATCAAAATTAGAGGCATTCTCTAAGGGATTCATAGTTGAGCTTAATACATAAAAATCCTCTAATTTGGTTCATCATCCCATCCATAGGAAAGCTTTACCACATCATGATCACATCTAGTAAAGTTTCATTCTCTCATTAGTTTGTATCCTTACTCAACATAATGATCATACTTAAGGGATACTTTCCAATCACCAAAGAGTTACAATTAAGATTCATATACTCTTTAGTGCTCTATACTAAAACAGTTGGGACAATGTCTTTAGACTTCCTATCCTAAAAAATGTCCTGCCTATCCTAAATACTCTTTTGAACCTAACAGAAACTTAAATTGATAAGAATATTTATCCTTTACTTCTTTCCCAAACTCTCAAACTTTATATAAAATCATTTAGAGTTTTATCCTCATGAATTAAGTTAAATGACTAAAATGTTTAATATAGGTTTCAATCTAGATGATAGAACAAAATTCAAAGAAACCTATGCACGAACCTTAAAATTCAAAGTCATTTGAACTCATGCCTTAAAATTCATATCAATAAAGGCAATATTGGCTTAGCTCACGTAAAGAAATATCTATTGTGACTTTTTGGTCCTCTAAGCCTATTCATCCAAAGCCAAGCATATATCATTAAAAATCTAGATCTTTTGGTTAAATGATTTGAAAAATAAGAAAAAGGCATTAAAAGAGTCGAGTTCATAATTGAGGGGGAGCATTTTTTTTTTTTCATATCTGTATATATTAGAATGCTCTCAATTTTTATTTATGCTTATACGTCTGTATGCCTTTGTGAGAACAATTCTGCACTAATCTCATAACCATCCATTGTTAGTTATTGTTCATATCATCTATTGGATAGTTCATTTTTTTTATGAGTTGTTGATTGAACTACTGGAAAGCATGCTTGCGTTGAAAGCCTCCTGCATGGCGGATGCATTGATATAATTTGCATGCTAGTTGTGGATATTAGGTTGTTGCTTGCTTTATATAATTTATCTGTTGAAAACAATCCATTATTAGGTACATGTTTTATGGGAAAATGTTCTATATACAAATGACATGCTGCCAAATTCTGCCAGGATTTTCCCATATAAAACCTTGTGTTAAAGATGATTAGGATAAAATTAACATTAAAATATTTTTGAAAGGATGAGTGAAAACTAATTGAAAATTAAGTTTCATCCGTACATAATCATCAAGTAGTTAAGAGAGTTGAGCACATTTCCTATAGAAAGAATTTATAAGACTCGCATGCATCACTATCATTTATTGAAATATTGAGGCTCTTTTGATATCCCTAAATATTATATCATGCACGTAAAGTTCTATGATTTGATATGAAATGTTCTTGGATCATGAATTGTATAGAATGTCTTAATATCTATTTCGGATGCAATTGTTGTCTATAGGGATGACTATACTGATTAGAGATAAATATTGTTAATAAATATCCAGTATAATTGTTGAAGAGTGATTTGTCTGCTCACTAAAACTTTGACAAATTCAATGAAATCAATCTCTTGTAAAGTATAACTAATTTATAGTATCTAAGCAGTAATCCAAATTGATAGGGAGAGCATCTAAAATTAAAATATATATCATATTATACTCACAAACTTTTAAATATTAAATTATATAATTTATTTTTAAAAAAAATATTAATTATCATAATTTAATTTTTAAGATTTCAATTTGAATAAAAATAGAATCTCAAAAGGACTTGAATTATTTTGAACATGAAACTTTGAAGAATTAATAAATTGTTATGATAAAAACTTCAAAGGGAAAAGTGCTATTTGTAAAAGTTGAGGGACTAATAAAGTAATTAATCCTCACAATTAAATACAATATCATACTTGATTTTTATATGAGAGACACCCATGATCCTTCATGATGATATAAAGTGGTCGGACCATGTGTCTTACGGTTAGGTGACTTGGTGAGTCTCATTGTATGTATGCATTTTTTAAAAAAATTTTAGTTTAGTATTGTGTTGTTGTAGGTTGAAACTTTTTTTTTTCGTCCCATGAGTAGAAGAAGGGATTTTCTTCCGGTCCCAGAAAAATATCCTATAGTGTTTTTCCATTGCTGCATCTCAAAGTCACGAGCCTTCTTTTGAGTTGGGCGGGCCGAGAATAAAGGCTTTCATAAGTCTTCGCCTCAATAGCATTATTTCGAGTAATTAAAAGTTTTAAAAAAAGGAAAAAAAAAATCAAATTGAATAATTGAAAAAATTGACAATTTAATTTTTTTTTTTCTCAAATTGAAGATTTATTACTTTATTTCAATTCAAAATTTCAAAAACAAATCGATTTGATTATAGGCTATAACCGAATCAAATAAAATTGAATTTACTCTTAAATTAATACATACTTAACCACAGCAAAAAGTACATAAACATCTACCGACCACCTCAATCTAATCCCTCCATGTCTTTTTCAAGCCCCCAAAAAAATCTGCATCAACTTGGTTTTATTATAGTACAAAGACCAACAAAGCATGAGTGATGAATAGTTTGACAGATTGTTTATTATTTATTACTGTTTATAATAAAAATCTAGAAAAAAAAAATACTAACACAAACAGAAAATATCTTCTCTTATTAAGCCATGTCCATGTCAATAAATAATTAAATATATTAGATTTTTTTTTTCTATAATTTCTTATTTATCGCTCAATGATAATTGATTAATGTACAAAATCTTCCATTCTTCTATAGAAGCTTGAGTTTCTCTGACCTCTCACTCTCTCTCTCTCTCCTCTTTCTCTGCTGTGAAGATGCTTCTGAGGAGCTGCTCCGCCTCCATTTCAAACTTGAAGACTCAGTGTTCCAAAGAATTGCGACCCAGCTCGGAGGCTGCGGGAGACCTGTTTGTTAAGCTACCAAGAACCAGATCCCTCCCTCAAACGATGTCGTTGTCGTGCCCCCTGGACCACCCCGGGAAGAGGAAGAAGACGACGACCCATATGCACAGCAAGCTTCCGCACGCGCGCGTCACGGTCGAAGAACGCGGAGTTGGTGCCGCACAGGGGCTGCCATCGAGCTCAGGATTGAGGGTGGGTCGCGCTGCGGCGGAAAGGAGGGACATTGATCATGGGGTCGCGAGTCCGGGTGTAGTCGGCGGTGGCGGCAGGAGGGTCGGCGGAGGCGGTGGTGGCGGAGGAGGAGCGAGTGGTGGCGGAGGCGGTTTCTATGATCCTAATGGTGGGAATGGGAATACGGATGCTTATTACCAGAGAATGATCGAGGCAAACCCAGGGGATGCTCTGTTGCTCGGCAACTACGCCAGATTCCTAAAAGAGGTAAATTCGTTGACGTTAAATCAATGTTTTTCATCTTTTTTCTTGAATTTTTAATTTCGGGATAGAGCAAATGCTGATTGGAACTTGATGAATGATAGGTTCGGGGGGAGTTGGGTAAAGCAGAGGAGTATTGTGAAAGGGCAATTTTGGCGGGGGGAAGTGATGGGGATGTTCTGTCGCTGTATGCTGAGATTATATGGGAAACGCAGATGGACGCTCCTCGTGCGCAAAGCTATTTCCATCGAGCTATCAATACTGCACCTCGCGATTGGTATGTATTCGGATAAGAAATTCTCTTTTCATTCATCTTAATTTTCATCTGTTCTTGATCCAATTTCTTCCTTCAATTTGAAGACGTACGGAAAAAAAAAACAATTCATAGTTTTGGCTGGCCGAATTTAGAATATAATCGACATAAGAATTGAATTAGAGCAAGAACGAAATGATGATTCCCGCTGATAAAAAGGAGAATCAAATTAATACAGGAAGAAGTTGGGGAGAGGGGGGTGGTTGCTTTTGCGTTATTTCATTTTCACCTCTTTTGAAAATATTTAAAAATGGACTGGGTGTGCAGTTACGTTCTAGGTTCGTATGCTCGATTTCTTTGGGACGCAGAAGAGGAAGAGGAAGTGGAAGTGGAAGAGAAGAAGAATGGGAATGCATCAGCGTCGCCATCGCTGCCTAATTTCTTAGGGGGGTCTGCTTATCATCAGCGACGCGTAGCTACAGCCTCTTAATCTAGCTTGATGTATAAAAGTTGCCTGTGAATGTATGCTAGCAGCTGCGGAAGAAGAAGAAGAAGAAGAAGATGAAGATGAAGATGAAGATGATGATGACGACGATAAGGAAGAGGAGGAGGTAGAGAATTAACAAGCATGGAAGTACATCAATGCAGCTTCTTGGAGTTGGAGGGGATCTGCTTATCAGCGGCCGCTACCTGGAGCTAGTTTGATATATAGTCTCCTGTAAATTTGATATAGAAGTATGGCATAGCAGATTGTTCTTCTCCAACTCATGTGTTACTCAACTGTTGATGGAATTGACCACAACCTCAACATGCCCCATTCATCATACATCATAAACAAACAAAGTTTAAAAACCAATTAATGATATCTAAATTGAAGATTTGAACGAAGAAAACATCAAATGTGTTAATACAATAGTTCCAATCTCATTCAAGATCCAATATTAATACACCCACATACTCACAATATCATACTATAACAATATTTGTTAATTAATCTCATGCCACACGTTTTGCGTTAAAATTTTCATTTAAGTAATCCATTTGGAAAAATCTCATATTTCTAAAACCTAGTCCGATTATTTTTCAAAAATTCTATTTAATTTAAAATATAATTTTTCTTAAAATGGAGGCACACAAGCCACTCTTCTGATTATTTCTAAATATGTATCACACTAAAAAACGACCATTTCATATGCCCAAATTATACATAAATTCAAATACGACGTATACGTATAATATTTGAAAATTCTATTTAATTTAAACGTGCACTTTTTTTCCTAAAATAGAGGCACATGAACTACCCTCCTGATTATTCCCAAATATGTATAACACTAAAAAACGACCATTCCATACGCCCAAATCATATGGAAGTTCAAATACGGTATATACGTTTAATATCCTCAAATTTAATCTGTTCAAAATCTTTAAAAACTGACATAATGTATTCATTTTACCTTATCCCAAGAGTGGTACCAATGGTAACCAAATCACAAATCTACTCCGGTTAAAATATTTGTGGTCGAATTTGGAACCTAGGGATACTTCCTGTTCTTCAATCGGCGCACGATTCGCCGAAGAAATTAAAGAGAGAGAAAGAGGTTGAGGAGAGAGAAAGTGGAAAGAGAGGAGGGAAAGCTCAAGTGTTGCATAATTGGTGGTTGAATTTGGAACTCAAGGATACTTCCCGTTCTTCAATTCGGCGCATGATTCACCAAAGAAATTGAAGAGAGAGGAAGAGGTTGAGGAGAGAGAAAGTGGAGAGAGAGCTCACGTGTTGCACAGGGGGCTTAAATCCAATTCACATTTCAATTCTCAAGCTTCAAGAGATATAATTAATATATACATATACTTTTATCCTATATATATATATATATATATATCCTATTATATTATTTATTTAATTAATTCAATTTAAATAATAATTAATGAATTAATAATTAATTTTATTATTATTATTATTATTATATTTTCAAGCATATAATTTTTTGGGGTGTTATATTCTGAGTTTAGCGTATAACGTCCTTTCTCTCAACATCTGTAACACCATCCTCAGATGATTTTTGTGCTCCTCAAAACTCTTCGAATAGACTAGAATATCATCAATGAAAACCACAACAAACTGGTTTAGGTACTGATGAAAGACCCTATTCATCTGGTCCATGAATACAGTAGGAGCATTTGTCAATTCGAATGACATAACCAAAAAACTCATAGTGACCATACCGAGTTCGTAACACTGTCTTTGGAACATCCTCTGCTTTGACCTTCACTTGATGGTATTCGGATCGAAGATCAATCTTAGAGTAAACCCGTGTTCCATGGAGCTGATCAAACAAATCATCAATATGGGAAAGAGGATATTTATTCTTTGCTGTCACTTTATTTATCTCTCTATTTATCTCTCTGTAGTCGATACACATCCTCATCGTCTCATCTTTCTTCTTTCTTCTTTACAAACAGAACTAGCGCTCCCAGGGTGATACACTAGGTCTAATAAATCTCTTATCTAATAATTCTTATAACTAATCTTTTAATTCTTTCAACTCTGTCGGAGCCATTCTGTAGAGAGTTTTAGTTATTGGTGTCGTCTCTGGAAGTAGGTCAACGACAAATTTAATTTCACGATCAGGAGGCAATCCGAGTAAATCTTGTGGAAAGACATCTAAGAACTCCCTTACTACTAGAATATCTGCAAGCTTCATTTCTTTCCTTGAAATTTCCTTTACACAAGTTATGTACCCCTGGTATCTGTCCAGGAGAAGCCTCCTCACTTGGATAGCCGATAATAACTGTGGTGAGGAGCGCACGCACAACCCCACAAATTTGTACTCCTACTCCCCAAGAGGTTTGAATACCACCTCTTTCTGATGACAATCGATGCTGGCATAATTAGCGGTTAGCCAGTCCATTCCCAGAATCACATCAAACCTATGCATATCTAACACTACGAGATCGGCTGGTAACACTCTTCCCTGAATATCCCCTGGATAACCTTTGAGCACCCTTCTATACATCACTACTGTCAGTGTGGCTATTGATAACTCGGTGTTTAACAACTGAGGTTCTATCCCACACAATCTAATATACCCCCGAGAAACAAAAAATTGTGTTTCCCCTCAATCAAATAAAATAATAGCTTTAATTGAAAACATAGTAATAGTACCTATCACCACATCTTCGGCCACCTCTACGTCTCCTGGTGTCAGGGCATAAACCCGTGCATGGGCAATGTTCCTCTGTTGGCCACCCCAAGGTGCCTGATTATTTCCTCGGAATTTTCTAGGAGCAGGAGCATTGCTAGGCTACACACGACAATCTCGTGCTATATGACCTAGTCTACCACACTAATAGAAGACATTCATTCCTGCACAACATCCTCCCATATGCCTCATGTTACATCTAGGGAAAATTGGGTAGGTTTGATCGTCCTGATACCCAAGGCTTCCCATCTCTTGTCTCTGACCTCCGTTGTATCTATCTCTCCTCCACGGACCCCGACTAGCATTTGCTTGAAATCTAGGAGGCATGGGTCTCTTCCTCTAACTATGCACCTCAGCACCCCTATGCATGCTCATCTCTGCTACGGTGGCCTTATCTACCAGTTTGGAGAAATTCAGCTCCTTTAAAACTACCACCTACTCATAAATTTCCTGTCTCAAGCCTCTCTCAAATTTTCTTGCTTTTCTCACTTTATCTGGAACCATGTACAGGGCAAAGCGGGACAGCTTAATAAACTTTGTCGCGTATTGCTGAACCAACAAATGCCCCCGAGTCAAATTTAGAACTCCACCATTTAAGCCTCTCTAGGGGTGACAGAGAAGTATTGGTTGAAGAATATTTCCTTAAATCAGCTCTAGTTCATGGCTACTGGTACTGGTCTCTGCTCCTCTAGTAATTTCACAACTG
This sequence comes from Malania oleifera, assembly GCF_029873635.1. Classification (NCBI taxonomy): domain Eukaryota; kingdom Viridiplantae; phylum Streptophyta; class Magnoliopsida; order Santalales; family Ximeniaceae; genus Malania; species Malania oleifera. The sequence goes on from NC_080422.1 coordinate 23,614,827, forward strand.
TCCACCAATGCTCAGCCTCACATATCAACTTGAATGTGGCATAGAGAACACTCCATTCATCGGTGCAATGCAGCACTGATAGTATTTTCTTAATCTCCTGGACCCAATTCTCTGCCATGAACGAGTCGACTCCTCCTAAAAATGACAGGGGATTCATACGAGTAAAATGTCTGATCATGCAACCCTAATCATCTGGTGGGCAGTCATGTTCTTTAGAACTCTGTGTACTTATCTAACTAAGAAAAACATAAAATATCCCTACATAACCATTCAACTTATATACATGATCCCAATTTAAGGTTCAGTTTTAGAACTCTGGTTGGCCAAACGCACATGGAAACTCAGTCGACTAGGTGGTTGACTTACGCAAGGGTGCGGTCAATCGTGTGGTCAAAGTGTTGTCCGGGAGAGAGTTCGGTCGACCAGGTGATTTGAAGTGGGCATGGTTTGGTCGACCGTGCAGTGGTCAAAACATTGACCCGACGACCGATTCAGTTGACTGACAGATTTATACTTGTGAAGTACAGTCGATCGAACATGCATTTTTAATGCATTTTGGTTTTAATCCCTTTTGTATATTATCCCTGTTCATATAATGATTAATGTTAAGACTATAGGGCATATTTTATGAAGTATAGGGAGTCCTAAGGTCAATCTAGGTTTTTTGAGGACATCAAAAAAATCCAACGTTCATCGACCGAAGAGTGATCCCTAAGGTCTTTCTAAGGTAATGATTTTGTGTAGGGACCTAGAGTTATTCTAAGGTCTTTGAGTTTGTAGTTTCTACATGCATGATATGCATTAAATATTACAGACATTTTTCCTATTTACTACTACAAACTCGAATTGAATAAAAATATAAATTACAACATTAACTAATCTTCAGGGTCTTCAGGCTTTAAGCTTTCACGTGCCATCTGCAACGACCTACTACTTGTTTTAGCATTTTTTTTTTTTCCTATCTGTATATAATAAATGTCATCTGTCTGAAGTACTATTGATAAACTCAGGCTCCAGGGAGAATTGAGAATAACTTTGTATATCATATATATCTAAGAAGCGGTAACTGAAAAACTATACAATGTCTTATACACAATACCAGAAAACTATAATAATATGAAATATATTTTTACAATACTAAATACCCAGTGACTACATCCAAAACCAGAAATCTACCCCAAAACACTGGCATAAAAAACACACCTACCCTTCCAACAAGGGCAGCCTAAGACAATCTCTAACCGCGAGCCTGATCTGCTCGCCTAGCAGGTTCTCGTGTAAAATAATAAGGCACTAGGATAAGACAATGCTCAGTAAGTGGAACTATGCTATTACTAGTGTGTGGCGGCTGAGTTAATTATCTAAAATACTAAAATAATACTGATACTGTAATATGAGAAAACTGATAAACTATACAGAATATATATCATGTAATTTTAAAATACAACTGTGTATCTGAGTTTACTATTTGAACATACTACTAATATAATAATATAAACTGCTGCTATTTGATATATCTGTACATAGGAACTTCTGTTATACCCTGGGATCTCTGTATCATCATATAACTCCTCATGATAGGGTTGTGCAGCCCGTAGGTTGGACTTACTCTGGTTGGCCTACCAAGTAAGTCAATTTACATATGTACATCCGCCAGTCAAGCCTACTGCAATCTCTCCGGGCAATCTCCAAACTCTATCATTGTCTAACCGGCCTCCTCAACCTAGCTCGCTGGGAGACTGCAATCTCTCCTAACTCGGCTGGACGGAATCCACATACTATCTGAGTTATGTGGTTGCACTCTATTCTATAAATAGCATCGGTACCGTGCTCTACTGTGTATATCTTTATTTGTAATTTCCATAGGGTTCTGATATCATGTAATACTCTATACATATATAAATACATATAATTATCTTACTGCTTTTAACATGATTTCAAAAACAACCATAACACTATAAATCTGGGTTGTAATATCCGAGATATCTAACTGAAATATATAAATAATATCTATCTTTATCATCTATGATTTATGTCTGTACTATCTGTAATATCTGTATATAATATATGTATACTATGTCTGTAATATCTATAAAATCTGTCTGAGTGTTATGGTTTAGAAATTGTGTTATTCTGAGAAATACTATAAGTCTCATTCATTGCTCATAATCTGAAATATTTTAATATTTGTAATACTGTAAAATCTACATACTATACTATAATAAACTCATGCCACACATTTGAGTAAACACAATCTCATGCTCAATTTCTGTAGTTCTGCTATAAAGATAATATTCATAATTCTATAGAAAAATAATCTGATCTGCATGCTTGTAAATACACATTTATAATATTTTGTATACATATTAAAAATCGCTAGTATAGCCTATTTCCCTTACCTTAAATCTGAAAAACCCCTACTAAATTCTGGCCCTATACCTGCAGAGTTTCCAGATCAACTCTCTAAGATTGACATCTCTCAAAACCAAACATCAGTATTTTTCTATATACAACATTTCTTATAACTGTAGGGAAAGCAAATCCTGAATAAATTGTCTTACCCTAAAATTTGGATGAATTCCAAACCAACTTCTCTAACAATCAGTTCCGGCAGACTTGCAGAAAACTTCGTCAGGAGCATCGTGGTGGCCTCAGATCTTCAATCTTGCAAGAAATGGAGCTAGGATCGAAGAGAGAAGGGGAGAGGGTCGTGAGAGGGAGAGAGAGAGAGAGAGAGAGAGAGAGAGAGAGAGAGAGAGAGAGAGAGAAGGGTTTTCTTGCACCAAAATTTTCCCACAAATCCAAGTTTCAACTTTTTATAGAGTTAGATTCGTCGACGAGACACGTCATCTCGTTGATGAGTCCTGTAGAAAGTTCCTCGATGAACCTGCACCCTCGTCGACGAGTTTCATTCTGCCTTAAACCTTCTCTTGGTATCTTCTCATCGACGAGACAGATCTTCGTCGACGAGATCTTAAAGAACCCTCATCAACGAAACCCCTGTGTTTGTCAACGAGGCTTGGAAGAATTCCTTGGGTTATTAAATTCTCCCCTCTTTATAAAATTTCCTCCTCGAAATTTATTATCTTTGTTAATCACTATCCATATAATCTATCATCCTATAGAGGCAAATGGTATACTTTTTTTTATTACTTGCCCTCACTTATGGCGGAGGAATACCGTGGTTATATTTTAAACTCTTGGAGATTACACATATAAAACTAAGAATTGCCCATTAACTAAATCAATACATGTACCTGCAAAAGAAATTTTATCTAATTACTTATACTTTACCTGTTTACCACTAACCTTCTTGGACAACTTCGGGTATCTCTGCCAGATCTGTTCCTCGAGCTCCCAAGAAGCTTCCTTTATAGTGTGATTCTTTCACAAAACTTTTACTAACTAAATTTCTTTAGTGCGCAGTACTTATGTCTTTCTGTCTAAGATTTGTATTGGTACTTCTTTATAAGCTAGTGAATCTTTAAGCTCTATTTTTGCATAGTTGATTATGTAGGACGGGTTTGGAATGCATTTCCTCAACATGGTAATATGAAACACGTCGTGTATTCTGGATAAAACTGGCGACAGAGCTAGCTTGTAGGCAACTGACCCTATCCTTTCTAGTATCTCTAAAGGGCCAATATACTTAGGGCTCAACTTGCCCTTCTTCCCAAATCTCATAACCCCTCTTAGAGGAGCTACCTTAAAAAATACTCAGTCTCCCACATCAAACTCTAATTCCCAGCGGCAAGTGTTTGCGTAGCTTTTCTGCTGACTCTGTGCGGTGTTGATTCTTTATTTAATTAGTCAGACATTATCATATGTCTGCTGTACAATCTCTATACCCAAAACTCGCCTCTTGCCTACCTCATCCCAGAAAAGAGAAGAACGACATCTCCTACCATACAATGTCTCATAGGGTGCCATACCGATACTAGCCTAATAGCTGTTATTATAGGCAAATTCAACTAGTGGTAGAAACTAAGTCCAGTTACCTCCAAAATCTAGCATGCATGCACGAAGCATATCTTCTAAGGTCTGAATCGTCCTCTCAGTCTGACCATCTGTCTGGGGGTGGAAAGTAGTGTTAAATGCTAACTATGTACCTATAGCCTCCTAAAAACTTTTCCAAAATCGTGAAGTAAACCGAGGATCTCGGTCCGAGAATATGGATATTGGTACTCCATGAACACGAACTACCTCCTAAATGTATATTTCTACCAGTTTATCCATGGAATAACCAACTTTAATAGGGATAAAATGGGCGGTCTTCGTCAGACGATCAACAATCACCCAAATTGAATTCAATCCCTGTCGCACTGGTGGTAATCTCGTAACAAAATACATGGAAACGTGATCCTACTTCCACTCTGGGATAAATAGTGGCTACAACTGTCATGTTGGTCTCTAGTGCTCAGTCTTAACCTATTGGCACGTCAAGCACTGCTATACAAACTCAGCTATCTCCCTCTTCATTCCACTCCACCAAAAGTACTCTCACAGATCCCGATACATTTTAGTACTACCTAGATGCATAGTGTATAGGGACCTATGAGTCTCCTTCAATATAGTTCTCCTGATCTCGGTATCTGTAAGAACACGTAACCTAGTACGAAATCGCAGGACTCCGTCATCAGAGATACTGAATTCCTCCCTCTATCCATCTCGCACTCTAACCATTACCTCTACCAATTCGGCGTCATCACCCTAAGCGGCCTTTATCTTCTCATATAGTATAGGATGTACTACCAGTCTAGCAACAAAAGCCTGAGGACTATCCTCTACTATCTTTATGCTATGTCTCTCCAAATCCATCAGGATCGCGTGTTGAATCTCTATGGCTGCCAGTGCTAGTTCTATTGATTTTCGGCTCAGAGCATCCGCCACCACATTTGCTTTCCCTGGGTGGTAACTAATAGTACAACCATAATCTTTAATAAGTTATAGCCACCTTCTTTGCCTCATGTTCAACTCTCTCTAGGTGAAGAAATATTTCAGACTTTTGTAATTCGTGAAGATTTTGCATTTTCCCCCATACAAATAATGCCTCCAAATTTTAAGAGCGTACACTACTGCAGCTAACTTTAAATCATGCACAGGATAATTCTTCTCATATTCTTTAAGCTGTCTAGAAGCATATGCGATAACCCTGCTATGCTGCATCAATATGCACCCAAGCCCTTTTAAGGATGCATCACTGTATTTCACAAATCCGTCTTCCCCTGATGGGATAGTCAACACTAGGGTAATAACCAACCTCTGTTTAAATTCCTGAAAGCTCTGCTCACAGTCATCAGTCCATTCAAACCTTACATTTTTTCTCGTAAGTCGCGTCAACGGACCTGGCAAGCTGGAGAAACCATCCACAAAGCGTCGATAATAACCTGCTAAACCCATAAAACTCCTAACCTCTTGAACATTTCCAGGCCTTACCCAATTTACCACTGCCTCTATCTTACTCGAATCGACAGATACTCCTGCCTCAAAGATCACATGACCAAGAAAAGAAACCTGTCTCAGCTAGAATTCACATTTCTTGAACTTTGCGTACAGCTTTCTCTCTTTTAATGTTTGCAACACCAGCCTCAAATAATGCTCGTGCTCCTCAGGACTCCTCAAGTAGACCAATATATCATTAGTAAATACAACTACAAATTGGTCAAAATACTGATGGAACACTCGATTCATTAGATCCATGAATACCGTCGGTGCATTAATCAGTCCAAATAGCATCACTAAGAACTCGTAATGCCCATATCTCTTTTGAAACACCGTCTTTGAAACATCTTCTGTCCTTACTCTCACCTGATGATAACCTGACCTCAGGTCAATTTTAGAATAAACCTGGGTCCTCTAGAGCTGATCAAATAAGTCATCGATCCTGGGAAGAGGATATTTATTCTTAACTATCAGTTTATTTATATCATTATAATCAATACACATCCTCATGGTCCCATCTTTCTTTTTCACAAATAAGACCAGTGCTCCCTAGGGCGACACACTGGGTCTGATAAATCTTTTATCTAATAATTCCTACAATTGATCTTTCAACTCTTTTAACTTAGCTGGGGTCATTCAGTAAGGAGGTTTAGATACTGGCGCTGACCCCGATAGAAGATTTACAGTAAACTTAACTTCACAGTCTGGTGGTAAGCCAAGTAATTCCTCTAGAAATACATCTAAAAATTCTCTGACTACAGAGATATCAACTTGTTTCAGTTCTTCTTTTGGCAATTCTTTAATGTAGGCAACAAATCCCCGGCAACCCTCTTGAAGTAGTTTCCTCACCAGAGTAGCTGATGCAAGCTGTGGCAAAGAACGTACCCGCGAACCAAGAAATCTATATTTTGGCTCGCCTGGAGGTCTAAAAATCACTTCTTTCAAACGACAGTTAATACTAGCATGATTAATTGTCAACCAATCCATACCCAGAATTATATCAAACCCCTACGTATCTAATATCACCAAATCAGCTAGTAACATCTTTCCTTGAATAGTCATTGGAAAGGCTCTTAGTACCCTCCTACATCTTACTATTGATCTAGTTGGCGTAGCTACAGCTAACCCAATATCCAACAATTGTGCCTCATACCCCAATAATTTAGCATACACCGATGAAATGAGAGAGTGGGTAGCACCTGTATCAAATAAAACAACAACTGTATATGAGAAAGCAGTAAGGGTACCTATAACTACGTCTCCAACTGCCTCGACATCACCTGGCGTCAATGTGTACACTCTCGTCGGTGCCATATTTCTCTGCTGTCCTCCACGGGGCGCTTGATAACCACCCCAGAAATGTCTGAGAGCTGGTGCTTGAGCTGGCAATCCCTGACACGACCAAGATCTGTGTTCGGGTCTCCCGCATCGGTAGTAGATGTCCTCACTCATCCTGCACTCTCCTAGATGTTTGTGGCCACATCTAGGATAGGTAGGAGCAACTCGTCCACTCTGAGGACCACCACGGCCCATGATTTGTCCTTGACCACCTCCATATCGATCACCTCTCCATGGCCCTTGGCTAAAACTCGCCTAGAGATCTAGAGTCGCAGACCTCTTTCTCTGGCTCTAAGCTGCAACACCTCTCTGCATACCACTCTCAATAATAGCAGCTCTATCCACCACCTCCGCAAATGTCTGAGCCCTGAAGCCAATGACTTGCTTAAATAAATTCTGTCTCAGACCTTTTTCGAACTTTCTTGCTTTCTTTTCTTCATCTGGTGCTAGATGCGGGGTGAGATGAGATAACTTAATAAACCATGCAGCATACTGGGACATGGCCATTTGCCCCTGAGCCAGATGCAGAAACTCTGTTGCCTCCGCGCTCCGAACAATAGCAGGGAAATACCGCTCGAAGAATTGTTCCTTGAACCGACTCCGTGATACTAGCACTAGATTTGGCCTCTACTCCTCAATCAATTGCGCTGATCTCCACCGGTGTTTTGCCTCTCCTATCAGCTTAAATGATGCAAATGCCACTTTCTGCTCGTCTGTACATGCCAACACTACTAAAATCTCCTCCGCGTCCTGAACCCAATTCTCAGCTATAATCGGGTCAGGTCCCCCAGAGAAGGATGGAGGTTTCATCCGCGTAAACTTCTCAATCATGCAGCCACGCTCTCCTCCACTCCTAGCCATCTCAGTCATCACCTGCTGAGTGACACTGCGTAAAATAGCATATGTATCTCTACCTCCCATATTAGAGGGTCTTGGTCTGTCACCCCCTACATTCGTACCACTACTCCTTGGATCCATCTTGAAAATACACAAAGCACTATTTTAAATTCCTATACAGATCTACTTTTACTCCATCCAACTAAAACCTCAAATTCACTGTTAACTATTTCTCCTGTTCCTGCCCCAAAATCCAATCCTACGGCCTAAACACACGACTCGTCGATAGTTTACTATGGTTTTCCTAAAATCATCACCCCAGGAAAAACACAGAAACCACCACGAAAGTCCTGTATTCAGACCCCAAAACAAAGCCTCAAATTCTTTCCTATTTTCTGGTATTGTTCCCGCTGCATTCTAGAGTCTACAGAACCTAACAACCTAGGCTCTGATACCAACTGTAATGACCTGCTACTTGTTTTAGCATTTATTTTTTTTTCTATCTATATATAATAAATGTCATCTGTATGAAGTACTACTGATAAACTCAGGCTCCAGGGAGCACTAAGAATAACACTGTATATCATATATATCTAAGCAGCGGTAATTGAAAAAATGTACACTATCTTATACACAATACCAGAAAACTATAACAATACGAAATATATTTTTACAATACTAAATACCCAGTGACTACATCCAAAACCTGAAATCTACCCCAAATCACTGGCATTAAAAACACACCTACCCTTCTAGCAAGGGCAGCCCAAGACAATCTCTAACCGTGAGCCTGATCTGCTCGCCTAGCAGGTTCTCTTGTAAAATAATAAGGCACTAGGATGAGACAATGCTCAGTAAGTGGAAATATGTTATTACTAGTGTGTGGCGGCTGAGTTAATCATCTAAAATACTGAAATAATATTGATATTATAATATGAGAAAACTGATAAACTGTACAGAATATATATCATGTAATTTTAAAATACAACTGTGTATCTGAGTTTACTATTTGAACATACTACTAATATAATAATATAAACTGCTGTTGTGTGATATATCTGTACATAGGAACTTCTGCTATACCCTGGGATCTCTATATCATCATATAACTCCGCCTGATAGGGTTGTGCAGCCCGTAGGTTGGACTTACTCTGGTTGGTCTACCAAGTAAGTCAATTTATATATGTACATCCGCCAGTCAAGCCTACTGCAATCTCTCTGGGCAATCTCCAAACTCTATCATCGTCTAACCGGCCACCTCAACCTAACTCGCTGGGGAGACTGCAATCTCTCCTAGCTCGGCTGGACGGAATCCACATACTATCTGAGTTATGTGGTTGCACTCTATTCTATAAATAGCATCGGTACCGTGCTCTGCTGTGTATATCTTTATTTGTAATTTCCATAGGGTTCTGATATCATGTAATACTCTATACATATATATAAATACATATAATTATCTTGCTTCTTTTAACATGATTTCAAAAACAACCATAACACTATAAATCTGGGTTGTAATATTTGAGATATCTGATTGAAATATATAAATAATATCTGTCTGTATCATCTATGATTTCTTTCTGTACTATTTGTAATATATGTATATAATATATGTATACGATGTCTGTAATATCTGTAAAATCTATCTGTAATATCTATAAAACCTTTCTGAGTGTTATGGTTTAGAAATCATGTTATTCTGATAAATACTGTAAGTCTCATTCATTGCTAATAATCTAAAATATCTGAATATCTATAAAACTGTAAAATCTACATATAATAAACTTATGCCGCACATTTGAGTAAACATAATCTCATGCTCAATTTTTATAATTCTGCTATAAAGATAATATTCATAATTCTTTGGAAAATAATCTGATCTACATGCTTGTAAATACACATTCATAATATTTTGTATACATATTAAAAATCGTTAGTATAGCATATTTCCCTTACCTTAAATCTGAAAAGCTCCTACTAAATTCTGGCCCTATACCCGCAGAGTTCCTAGATCAACTCCCTGAAATCAACATCCCCCAGAACCAAACATCAGTATTTTTCTGTATACAATATTTCTTATAACTATAGGGAAAGCGAATCCTAAATAAATTGTCTTATCCTAAAATTGGGATGAATTCCAAACCAACTTCTCCATAAACTCCGGCACACTTGCAGAGAACTTCGCCATGAGCGTTGTGGTGGCCTCAGATCTTCAATTTGGCGAGAAATGGAGTTAGGATAGAAGAGGGTCGTAAGAGAGAGAGAGAGAGAGAGAGAGAGAGCAGGGTTTTCTTGCGCCAAAATATGCCAACAAATCCGACTTTCAACTTTTTATTGAACTGGATTCGTCGACGAGACATGTCATCTCATCGATGAGTCCTGTAGAAAGTTCGTCGACGTACTTGCAACCTCATCGACGAGTTTCAGTCTGCCTTAAACTCTCTCTCGATATCTTCTCGTTGACGAGACAGGTCTTTGTCGACAAGATCTTAAAGAATCCTCGTCGATGAAACCCTTGTGTTCGTTGACGAGGCCTAGAAGAATTCCTTGGGTTATTACACCATTAATGTATCTACTAATATAAACCTGCACATGAATTAGATAACCATTAAATACTTGAGTATTTGTCATTATCAAAACCAGGATATGACCCATAGGGTCAACATTTGACCTCAAAATTTAAGCTAATTTTAATAATCACGTAAATTGATAATAACAATTTCACATTCATTATTTGTAGATTTAAATAAACACAAGATTAAATACAATTCTCACCTCAACAATTTACACATTACAAATTAAATATTCAAGTAATCATGAAATTTAATAAAAACGCTTGCACAAAAACTTCTCATCCAAACCTTCTTGCTTCAAAATTAAATTTAAATTGAATATGCATACAAATGGAAAATAAAATTTACATACAATGAAAATTTTCATATGCATTGGAAAATGTAATATGCATTCATCATTTATACAAGCAAAATTTAACATACATTCATCATTTATACATGAAAAATTCAAACATGAAAAAAAAACCTTAACGTGAATTTGGGAGTTTCACAATGATGCTTCAAATTACCAAATTGACTTCAATACAAACCAATTGAAGATACAAAATACCAACTCCTACTTCAAACTAATCAAAACTTTTTAGAATATCAACTCAAATTTCAGATTACAAGAAGTTATGATTTTCAATAATGTTGAATGTGGGAGAATATACCTCATTTTCATATAATGCTCCCCCTACCTTCACTTGCACTTCGTTGGCATAATGTTCGGATTGTACAGTCCAAACCACAACGATCGCCAGCAAAATCCCAGCACCAACAAAGTTGACTTCGTGTCGCCTTCCTCTTCGCTCTCAGCTCTCCTCTTCGTACGCAGACAGAGAAGAAGGAATAAGATGAAATTTAACCATGTAAAATGTGTTGGTTCATCTAGCGTTTTTAAGATAAAAATGCTATTCGATATATCATCTTTTAGTGGTCACGTGTCACTTGTGCTTTTATGCCCAGACGAAAAAAAACTGGATGATTCAGCGCCTTTTGTTTAAAAAACACTAGACAAACTAGCGTTTTTTCAGACACATCAAATTGAATAAATAAAATGGAGACATGTTCATACTTATTGCAAATATAAAGTAATAACTAACAATTCTAACCAAATTTCATGGAATTGAAAGTTTTTTTTTTTAAAAAAAAAAATTTCTATATTCACATTTTTCCCTTTAAAATTGTTGGAAAAATTAATAGAAGGAAAAATAATTATTAATAAAATTAAATTAAATTAAAGAAACAAATAAAGTTATAAATATTATAATATTGTTCACATTGTTGAACTGTCAGCATCATTCAAATGGCCTATTACAAGTACAATACAAAAAATATTAATTAAATATATGCATTTCAACACCATAATAACTTCCCCATCTGGTTCATAGTTTATTCCCTAGTTAAAACTCCAATTCCAGTCATTATAATTCAAATCAATAGCTCCATGTATGAGTTTTGGGGCTTAAATCTAAGATTTGACAAATTCAATGCATAAAGTATCAAAACTTTGACAAAAAAAAAAAACTTTGGCGTAATTTTAAGCAAGAGAAAAATAATACTATAACTCACCAAAGCAAAAAATGATTGCCTAAATGAGAAACCTATATGAAACATTTCATAACATAGTAATAAGAATTATGGGTTGGGACCATGGATGGTAAGAGTTCGCTTTATGAGCCAGCAGGGATCGTGGATAGTAATGGAGGTGTGTCCCGATGGTTGGGTTGACCGAATGTCCAACTGATGCACGGAAGCCGTGTCCACATTCCGGACCTTACCTAATCAGTGAGACCTAAGGGGAGGACACTGATCCGTAGGTTTGGTGCCGCACCAGGGGATCCAAAGGGCTTATTGATGGCTGAAGTTCCTATTTAATAAATAAAAAAAAATTATGGGTTGGGGTTTAAATGATAAAAACTTGAAAGACTTACTATTTCTAGAATCAGTGAACATATTTTTCCAACACAAAAATAAAGAAAGAAATAAATTTTTAGCATTATATTCAAACAAAGGGAAAGTGGACATTTATTAAATAATATAAATAGAAAATCAAAATCTTCAAATGTTGCATAATTTATTAAACATCCTTTTCTTGCTAAATCAACAGCAAATGACCTTTTGATTATACAATGCACAAGGCAAAAATTGCACTCACAATCTTTTAGATCATGATAGTTGCAAAAAAAAAATCAAATAATTTTTTTCACTATCTTGAGGTTACATAAAACTACAATTTCTACATTAATATCAACATATTATGATGCATTTATAATAATATAACCTACAAATTAAAAGACACAATGACATTCTAATAAACTATAATACCAATGACTAAATAATCACAAATGAGGAAAATTTTGACTTGCAATTTCTATGATCAATTTTTATTTTTATACAAAGCAAACAAATCTAAAATATCAAGAAATTTTAGTACGAGTAACAAAATTTTGAGACACCAAGATTGCACAAATTTGGAGAAAGGCATTTTTTCATTATTCAACATTCAACATTAGAAGGGTGTATATATACATGAGTCAAGGAACAAGAACCCAAATTACTCCTAAATATCTGCTCTATAATAATTTCACAATAATTGGAAAATGGAAAGTGTAGATATTTCTCTAATACTCCCCCTAAAGTTGGAGCATGGAGATCCGTAATGCCTAACTTGCGTGATAAGTCTTGGAAATGTTCACGACCCAAAGCTTTGGTGAAGATATCAACAAGCTAACTATGGGTAGGAAGATGCTTAGTGAAGAAGAGGTCAGCCCGTAACTTTTCATGAACAATATGACAATTGATTTCTATATGTTTTGTACGTTCGTGGAAAACAAGATTCTGGGCAATGTGAAGAGCCGCTTGGTTGTCACAATATAAGAGCACAGGCGGGCACTGCGGTATACCAAGATCATTTAAAAGATTTTTGAGTTATGTAAGTTCACAAGTAATGGAAGTAAATGCTCGGTATTTAGCTTCGGTGGAGGAGAGAGATACTGTAGCTTGTTTCTTAGTGCGCTAGGAAATTGGACTAGTGTCCAACTGAATGAAAAAACCAATGGTGGAGCGGCGAGTGAGAGGACAACTAGCCCAATCCGAATCAGAATAGGTTGAGACTTGAAGAGTTTTGGCAGTAGGAAAAAATAAGCTTTGGCCTAGAGATGCCTTAATGTATCGAAGAACACGTATAACAGCATCATAATGTGGTTGTCTGGGCTGGTGCATAAATTGACTGAGAATGTTGATTGGAAATACAATGTCGAGACGAGTGATGGTGAGATATATCAAACGTACAAGAAGTCGCTGAAACAAGCTTGGATCGGAGAGAAGATCACCATCAGTATTATTGAACTTGATATTTTGTTCCATAGGAAAGTTGGCATGACGAGCACTAAGATGACCGCTATCAGTGAGGATGTCAAGAGCATATTTTCGTTGATTAAGAAATATGCTTGTAGGAGAGCGAGCAACCTCGAGGCCAAGGAAATATTTTAGTTTGTCAAGATCCTTTAGTTTGAATTTCTAAGCAAGCATGGCTTTGAAGGTACTAATATTGGAGAGATCATTGCATGTCATGAGAATGTCATCAACATAAACAAGAGCAACAGACTGACCCCGAGAGCGAGTGAAGAGAAAGTGATCGGCCTGAGATTGGGTGAACCCCTCAGCAAGTAAAATAAAAGATAATTTAGAGAACCAATTGCGAGAGGCTTGCTTAAGGCCATAAAGGGATTTCTAAAGATGACAAACATGAGTCTCTCCCTATTTGCAATAACCTGGTGGAGGGGTCATATAAACCTCCTCATTGATGTCACCATGAAGAAAAGCGTTGTTGACGTCCAATTGAAGGAGATGACAATTCCGAGTTGCAACCACTGTAAGAACACACCTAACAGTAATGAGTTTAGTAATAGGAGCAAAAGTGTCATGATAATACAAACCTTCTACCTGAGTGTAGCTTGGCCACCAAGCGAGCTTTGTGTTGCTCTATGGATCCATCAGCCCAAATTTTTGTTTTGAACACTCATTTATAGCCAATTAATTTTTTTCTAGGTGGAAGGTCTTGAAGAACTCATGTATGATTGACTTCTAAGGCTTGGATTTCAAAAGCCATAACATCACACCAATGCAGGTGTAGCACAGCTTGAGAATATGAGGTGGGTTTGGGATGTTGGGATATAACAGAAAGAAAAGTCAAATGTTGATTAGAAAAACGATGATAAGATAAAAAAATGAGAGACAATAAACCGTACCTAAGGAAGATCTTGAAACTTGTGAAGTCGTGGAGGACTTTGGTAAACTAGGGCAAATAAAATCATCCAAGTAAGAGGGATATGTGACAACTCGTTTGGACCGTGAAGAGATGGGTGGAGGGTGTGGAGGGGAAGGGGGTGAGGGTGAGGGTGTCAGTGAGGATACCAAGGGAGAACGAGGGAGAGGTGATGGGCTAGGGGTAGGTGTGGTTGATTGGGTAGGTAAAGAATAAGAAGGGTGTATATCAGGAATAGGAAGGGGAAGGATGATAGAAGATGTAGGAGTTGGAGGTATGAGATGATAGGGAAAAATATTTTCTTCAAAAGTGACATCACGAGAGATGAAAATTTTTTTGATTTCAAGATCGTATGCGTGATAAGCCTTATGATAAGCAGGATAACCCAAGAAAACACATCAAAAAGCAGGAGAAGAGAATTTGTTGCGATGTTGGCAAGTGGTTTAGGCATAGCACAAGCACCCAAACACTTGCAAGTGTGTATACGATGGTGGTTTCTGAAAAAGAAGTTCATAAGGGGACTTATGATTGAGGCAGGGTGAAGTAGTGCGGTTAATTAAATAGGTGGCTGTGAGAATGCATTCGCCCCAAAAAGAGATGGGAAGATTAGCTTGAAAACGTAAACACCGAGCCACATTAAGAAGATTGTGATGTTTACGCTCGGCAACACCATTCTGTTGAGGTGTATCCACACATGTGCGCTCGTGAAAAATGCATTGATCATGGAAAAAAAGTTTGAAGCAGAGTGGATAGGAATTCTCTACCATTATCAGTGTATACGTGCTTAATAGTGCAAGGCAAGTGAAAGTATCAAATTTCATGCACATAAGATAGACTCATGTAGCACGCAAGTAGTCATCCACGATAGTTAAAAAATAATGTGCACCAGAAAGCGAAGCTATAGGATAACCACCTCATATATCACAATAAATTCGATCAAAACAAAATGTACTATTAGTTGTAGTCAAAGAAAAAGGCAAACGGGTGTGTTTTGCTTTAACACAAACATCACAAGGCAAATGAGAATAAGAAATATTTAAATTTTTTGGAATACATAAAATAAAAGGGTAAATGCCAAAGAGTAGTGTCAGAAACACGCTGAGAGTGGAAAACTGAGGCGTAGGGAGGTGTATAATGGTAAAATTCATCCCGTACTTCACACGTTCCAATTAGTCTCCTCGTTGATAAGTCCTGAAAAACACAAAAGATAGGAAAAAATATAGCAACACAATTGAGATCAATGGTAAGTTTGCTAATGGATAATAAATTAAATTTAAATGAAGGCACATAAAGAACATTAGAAAGAGAGAAATTAAGAGAAAAAAACATAGTGCTGGTATAAGTTACAAGAACAATGTCACCATTTGGAAGCTTAATGGGGCATGGCGGATTAAGAAGTTTAATATTATCAAGAGAAGACAAATTGGAAGTCATATGATTGGAGGCCTGAATCAACAATCAATTTATTATTAGAAAAAGAAGTAAAATGACAAGAAGCAAAATTACCAGCAAAATTGACAAAATTGGTTTAGATTTTTTTATTTTAGTTTATTTTATTATGTTTATTTTTTGTTAGGCCTGTTTAGATTTATTTCTTATTTAGTTTTGTTTGGATTTGTAGTCCTATTTTGGTTGGTTGTTGGTGTTGTTTTTGAGAGGTCTTTAATGTCTATTTTATCTATAATCTCTATTTGCTTGTCTTGTAACCAATGTATTCCTCCGCCAAAAGTGAGGGTATATCAATAAATAATTAGATGTGCTACCCTCTTTTAGTTTAAAAAAAAAAAGTGATAAAAGATCTAAAAGTTGACAGTATTGTTCGCTGATGAAACCAGAAATAGCAATCCCAAAAGAAGTTGAAGAACTTGCGACAATATTTGCATCCATTGAAAAACCATATGTGATGTTGGTCATAATGTCATATCAGTTCAGATGAATCAAACAGCTAAATCGAGTTAGATCTGATCTCTACGATGGCCAAAGAAAAATATAAATGTTCAAGTTGATAATCTCATCGTAAGAACTGAAAGGCAAATTCATAGAAGCCGAAGGTGCCGTCAGAGTGCCGTCGTGGGAGCCTTTTTAGGTGGAGATGTGGAGAAACAGAGAGGGTGTGAGCTTGAGGATCTGCTGTCGGAAAAACTATCTGAAGACAAGAATGATGCCGGAGTCAGAGCAACAAATAGAGATGCCGCCAGAGAAGGCAACCTGAGACTGCTGCGAGTGCCGAAGACGACGACGGCTAAAACACTGCCGAAAAAAACAAGTAACACCAAACTGTGATGGCTGGATTACCGAAAAAAAATAGAGCACGAACAGAGATGATCGGAGACAATGAAATGAGCCGAAGATACTGAAGAGATGCTGGAAGAGAGAGGAACGAGAGAGCTGCTGCTGCTGCTGTTCGCAGGAGAAAACGACCCAAAGGCACGAGCCTGAAAAAAAACGAGCTGAGGATGCCAGAAACTGAGGGAACGTTGGGATGCCGCTGGAGGAATGAGAGAACTGCTGCCGCTGCTCTTCGCCGGAGAAGATGACTAGGGACGGAGGAACGCCGAAGAACCTGTAACTGAGAGATGAGAGAGAGTTAGAGGCCGGAGAGATGGAAGGAGAGCGGAGAGCAAAGAGCAGTTTGCGAGACTGAGATATTCTCGGACGAAGAAGACGACGCCAACGCACACCGGAGCAGAGACGCCGGAGAAAAGAGAAGCACCGAAGAGATAGGGTGAACAACGACGAGCGCCGGTGAAGATGACTGCTGCTGAGAAACTGCAAGACGGCCGGGGAAAAAAAAAAAAAGAGAGCTAAGAGAGCGACGCCGTAACTGAGAACGAACTGCAGGGGATGCCGGAGAAACCCACCAGAATTCGGACGTCTTCTTCAAGTTGGTTTTGTAACATGCCGGAAGCCAGGGATGGGTTGGCGAGATCAGTGGATGTGGCGGCCGTGTTTGGTCGCATGGCGCAAGAGGACGAGACGACAAACAGGACTCTGATGCGTATGATTGTTACACGAGCACGAATGGATTCTCGAGGGGCTGGCAGTGGTAGTAGGTTGGCATGAGGAAGACGATGACAGAACTGGCAGCCGAGCGAAGGGAAGATGGTGATAGAACCGGCACCGATCGGCGGAAGCCTGTTGCGTGTGTCGTTCAAAAATAGTAGGCGGCGGCGGCAAGGAAGGTTTGGAAAAAAAACTAGGTTTTGAATGTAATATGTTATTATATCATGTTAAATTTTGGAGAAAGACATTTTTTTTTTATTTAAGGATGTATTTATATACATGAGTTTAGGAATAAGATCTCAAATTACTCCTAAATATTTGTTTTATAATAATTACACAATAATTAGAAAATAAAAAGTGTAGATATTTCTCTAATAAACGTAATGACATTCTAATAAACTATAATACCAATGATTAAATAATAACAAACGAGGAAAATTTTTTTACTTGCAATTTTTATGATCAATTTTTATTTTTATGCAAAGCAAACAAATTTAAAATATCAAGAAATTTTAGTACGAGTAATAAATGTTGAGATTGCACAAATAATCATATTATTAATCAAATTCCTAAACCATTAGTTAAACAATCCAAATCCTCACCAAGATAGCATACATTCATACACAATTTACATTTTTTTTTCTAGAATTGAAAAAAGAATCGGCTTTAAGATTATTGGAAATATAATGGAAGGGAAAAATAAATATTAATAAAAATAATATAAAATTAAAATAGAAATACTTATCAAAAGTTGAGGTATCGAATGATTACTGTCTTTAAATCCAGTTTTGCACCTACAGAGAAAATATCTTGGTGCATATAATCACTATGTGCACGACCTCCAAGATTACTCATGAGGCTCGATTTTTTGTACACTCACAAACACTAGAGTTATAAGAGATGTAGTATCATTTAGTTATCTAACAAAATATAAATCACATGAAAAAATATAAAATAGAATTGTTTTGAAGAAGAGAAAAGTTCTATAATATGCAGCTAGATCACACCTTATACAGGTAAAATTAATAATAGCTTCTAGCATAGTAAATATGAATCCCTTTAGTTAATATTCTAAAAAAAAATCAAAACTAAAATATTAAATTTAATGTATACTTTAATTAAAAATAAAATCAATGTTAAAAGAGTTCTCAAGGTGGTTTCGTTATACTATGTATCTCTCCTTCTCCCATCAACCTTCACCTTCCTTCACGTTGCCTAATGCAGCCCTAGGTTAATTGCCTTCATTATAGGTGACTCACTCGAAAAAAATGAGTAGTTCAGAAGCTATCCCAAGTATAGGAGTTCTGTCGTGTAATATTAAGCCCAAGGGTTAAATCGTCTCCTCAGGGAATGCGTTTTAATTTCAGATTTTAAGTTTCTCCAATCGAAAACAAAAAGGTTACTAAACTCGGTTCAGATTCGGTATTTTCAAAATTGTTCAATTTCACTTTGAACGAATTAAATGACACGTAATTTAAAGTCCTAAAGACAAGCATTCACTAAATTAAAAAACAAGAATGGAAACCCTAGTCTACTTAAGGAAATATCAGAGCACATTAACTAAAAATGGTAACTTTAAACATGGAATTAAAACACGCAACATTGAAAATTCAATTAGACACATACGTGGACAAAAAGAAACGAACATTTAACAAAACTATGAAATTGAAGTAAGCACCATAATTTAATCGCAAACAAGAATTAAAACAGAATTTAAATTAAGCGAAGATAAATAAAGCAACCAATTTAAATGCTTAGACCTAATACTAACTTTAACTAAGAACAAGATAAGTAAATCATAAAAAAAAATTAAACTTCAATAAAAAAATTAAAATCCCTTAACAATTATCCAACTTCTAAACTTCCAATAAACTATAACAAATATAAAGAAATATTATTTCATTGCAATTAAAAAAAAAACAGAAAAGAAAAGAAAAGGAGAGAGAGAGAGAGAGAGAGAGCCAAAGAGACAACCATGGGAGTCCTCGGAGCTACTGTAGGGGAGGCTCAGTGAAGTGGCCGCAAGGACTGCTGGAACTGGTTGGCTGGTATGGGAGTTGTGGCCGTCAATAGAGCTGGACGTGCAGAGAGGCTGGACTCTCGGGCTGTGCTGGCCGAGAGCAAGGGAAGACTCTGCAAAGGCTAGCCGGAGTTGCAATAGGGTCTACTGCATGCTAGACCTGATATGGCTGTGCAGAAGCACAGCTGGTGCGGAGGAGCTGAGGAGGAAGGTGGAGCTGATTGTGCAGCAGCTGTTTGTGGAGTCTGGTGGCTGCCAAAGTTGCAACAGGGACTTGAGAAAAATAGAGGGGGACTAAGGGAGTTTAGGGAGAACAGAGAGAGAGGAAGAGAGGGAGAGGGAGAGGAAGAGAATATGCAAGGTAAAGGGAAGGAGAAAGAGAAAGGAAGAGAGAGTGATAACAAAAACCAGAGAAGGAGAGAGTGAGAAAGGAGAAAAGCTAAGGGAAAGAGAAGGGATAGGAGAAGAGAAGAAGAAGAGAAGAGAAAACAGGGGAGCCCCGCAGGCTGCCTGCGCAGGGAGAGGAAGAGAAGGGGATTTAAGGGGGCGCTGGGTTGCCCTAGACTCGGATAGGTGAAATCCGACCCAATTGAGTCTGACCCGACTTGCATGGCCGAGTCACATCACATGTCCTTATATATATTTTTTTTCATTTTTTTCATTCTCTGTTAATCACCAAAATTGACCCTTCTAGAGCCTGTTTCTCATAAAATGCAAAACACGAAAGTTGTAGATAATCTTTTCCTCTTTCTCCAAAAATTTGAATTGCCTTGATCAGAGTTTGGAAGAAAAAGTTATATATGAAATACGAATAGGTGTTGGTTTTGGTTTCCGGGACTTTTCCTGCGACAGAAAATTACCAAAAATTCATAAATGGTGTAATAAAATTCAAGAATAATAAATTCAGCACTCTATTAAAATATTGGACAAATTTGAACATTTAATTAAAAATATAAGCCGTAAAATCTAGATAACAATGCCCAATTACGCAGTTTTGACGCATAATCAATAGGTCAGCTCTGGCCCATGCCCATGTGCATGGGCTAAGGAGGCTCCCCTCACCCTGTTCATCATAGGTTGGGTCTAGCCAACTCAACCTAAGCAAGAACACCTAACAGCAAACTTGTTTGCACCTTTCACGTAGTTAACGAGCATTATCACTTCCATAAAGAATCATCAAGACACTAGAACAGTCTTATATTCACTTCTTGGTTCCATTACCATGCTAGATTCTTAGTTCCAATTGAATATGCATTTGTCCACTACCATAAACTTGCTTCCTTCCAGCTGACTTTTGCCTCAGATTACGAAACAAAATCATGTGCTTGTGCTAAAAAGATTCATCTAAGATGCATCAAACTTCAAAATAAAAAGCAAATTAACTTTTTATACAAAAGAACAATATGACTTCCATATCTCCTCTCACCTTTGGAAAAAAAAATATATATATATATATATATATATATATATATTTCCTTTTTACCCACCAACTTCTTCACACTCCAAATATTGGAATATGTTTTCACATATTTTAACATGACAAAAATGTTCTTCATCCATCTTGCTGCCCTTCCAACCAAAAAGTTAATAATAATAATTTATGTGCACCAAAAGAATGCAATCTGAATAAGATAAGGGGGAAAAATCTTCTAAATGATAGATAAATCTGACTCTAAAAGTAAAATATATTTGCAGCATGAACTAAACAAGATATCCTAATATATGCATGTCTATTTTTAAGTAGCAAAAGAGTAAATGAATCTAATCGTTCCATTATTTACCCACAAATGTTCACCACCAAAAGCATTAAAGGCTTTAGAGGCCAAGAAATTATAGGCAAAAACTATTGGGAAATGATCGACGAGTAACAATCGCACAAGCAAAATTACGCAACACAAATGTGATACCAGATTTACGTGATTCAGTCCACTGTGACCTACGTCCACGGGAGAGCTCAAATCCACTATAATTACTGGAAGATTTACACAAGGAGAAGGAGGAGGCTGCTGCCCTCAACTCCTCTCTCACTCTCACAAGGATTCACTCTGCCTCACACATAGCCCTCTGCACACACAGCTCTCTGCACTTTACTCCTCACAACACAACACACTACAACTCTCATATACGCACCACTCACACTACACAACTCCACAGAAGGGGGGAGTAAAATCAAAGAAGGTGGCTGCATTTTTCAACAAAATTTGCAGAGGTTGGTGGCCGTCCATCTCCAGCTTCAACATTTTTAGCTGGGTGTGGCTGCTGACATACATACGAGCCACACATATCCTAACAATCTCCACCTTGGCGAGTATCAACTCCTAAGTCCACAACTCCACCTTGACACGAACTCGATCAATGCAATTCTTCATTGCTTGGTTCAAACATCTGAACCATGCAAAGAGTACCGCCTTCTTCATCTACAAACCGAACTCGTCTGTTCGTTTCTAACGACGTGCCGCAATCATTATCCGAGGTCAAACCACCAACCACTGTGGTTCCCATTAACTGATATAGCCCACAAGACTCCTTCGCAGTGAATATCTTTGAGTCGCATCGTGTCACCTCCATAGCTCCACCTGAGACAGAGATTTGACAGCCCTTAGAATCCAACCGACTAAGGAAGATCAAATTTCTTCGCATCCTTAGTATGAAGCTTACGTCATCCAAAATACGGACCCCTCCAATAGGTGTCTTCAGCTTCACAGATCCGATCCCTCTAACTTCGCATGAAGACCCATCATCGAGTGATACCGTACCGCAAACTTCTTTGAAAGAATGGAAAAATTCTTTCTTAAAACAGATATGAACTGAACTCCCAGAGTCCAAAACCCATCCATCATCGTTTGGACTGCCATAAGCATTCATGTTCTTCTTCATCAATTTTCGGCACTCTCTCTTCATATAGCCGTGCCTTTTGCAGTATCGACACTGCACATTTCTTTGACTGATTTGTTGACATGAGTTGCTCACCGTTACAAGGGCCTCGTCATTGGCATACCATGAGACATGCTCCGATACATTGACACCGTCTCGTGTCTTCTTTTCTTCTTCGTATCGTTTTCTATCTTCACAGTCCCTCTTAAAGTGCCCTTTTTTATCACACCAGTAACATACGACTTCACTCGTATCTTGTCCTTTTGATTTTGAACGTCATTGCTTACCTCCGAACTTTCGATCTTTGCTTCTTCCTTGTCTCCCACTGTTAGCTACCAAAGCTTGCTCATGAGACATCACAATCAGCTATCTTAACATCTCAGAATCTTGAAGTGATGTCATCACATCATCCAACTTCAAGGTTTCCTTCCCCACGAGCAATGTAGAGATGAAAAAAGTAGAATTTTCTTATCTTCTTCATCAATCTTTATGCCGAGGCTCAACAACTGAGTCAAAATCTTGTTATAATCATTTATGTGATCAAAAAGGCTGCTTCCCTCGTTCATTCGAAGTTGATACAGTTTCTTCTTCAAAAACAATTTATTGGTAAAGGATTTCGCCATATACCTTTGCTCCAATTTCTTCCAAAGCACCATTGGTGAGGTTTCGTCTAACACTGAATACTTAACTTCATTTTCCAGACACAATCGGATTGTGTTGATCGTCTTCATCTCTAATTCGGTCCAATCATCATCTTTGAAATCATCTGACTTCTTCCCAATCAATGGCTTGATCAAGCCTTGATGAACCAAAATGTCTTTCACCTTGCTTTGCCATAAACTGAAGTTGTTCCTCCCATCAAACTTCTCCACCTCAAACTTTGAAGTACCAATACCTTCCATTATGCTCTGAATCTCACAAAACGAACACTACCAATGGCTCCGAAACGGCGGAAAACCTTAGAAATGGTTCAAGCAGCTCGAAAAACTGACCCAAAATGACTCCGAAAAGTCCGGTCAAACTTCAAGTCAAATCGGACAAGAAAAGTCAACTATCCGTTAACTTTAACGAAATATTCCTCCATTAACGGAATATCCCTGACGACGTTAACGGCTACTGACGCCATTACTGACGCCGTCAGATGACATGGCGCAGCGGTCCCCACCTGCTAACGTGGCACGGTCCCACCTTCTGTGGGGTCCACTGCTAACATGTCCTGGGTCCCCTGCTGGCGTGGATGGTATGGACTACTGACATGTCACCGGGCCCTTGCTGACGTGGCCGTTGACTGTGCGGCTGACGCTCCGCTGACGTGGCGTGCTGACTCGACCTAACACCTGCTGACGCGGCGCTGACTCAACGCTTACGTGGCCGCTGACGTCAGCGTCTTCTACCTCCGAACGTGCGCCAGACACGCGCCGGCGCATGGGAGCGCATGGGGTTATTTCTCGATCAGTAGCTGGTGCGTGAGAGCGCGTATGTGCACGTGGCGACGTGGTCTTTCCGTCTGTAGCGCGCGTGAGCGCGTGCAACTTTGTCTAGGCTCTGTTTGAGCTCCGGTTACCGCCGTTGCCTTCGTCTCGACGAGAGGAATTTTGTGGTGGCTTTGAAACCAAGTTTCGAGCTATTGAACAAAGGCTCAAACCTGGGAATTTTGCTTCGATCTGACGATTTTGCTCCAACCTCTCTCTGATACCATTTGTTGGGAAATGATCAACGAGCAACAATCGCACAAGCAAAATTACGCAACACAAATGTGAGACCAGATTTACGTGGTTCACTCCACTGTGACCTACATCCACGGGAGAGCTCAAATCCACTATAATTACCGGAAGATTTACACAAGGAGAAGAAGGAGGCTGCTGCCCTCAACTCCTCTCTCACTCTCACAAGGATTCCCTCTGCCTCACACACAGCCCTTTGCACACACAGCTCTCTGCACTCTGCTTCTCACAACAAAGCACACTACAACTCTCACATACGCACCACTCACACTGCACAACTCCACACACACACACACACACATATATATACAGAAGGGGGGAGTAAAATCAAAGAAGGTGGCTGCAGATTTCAACAAAATCTGCAGAGGTTGGTGGCCGTCCATCTCCAGCTTCAACATTTTCAGCTGGGTGTGGCTGCCGACATACATTCGAGCCACACATATCCTGACAAAAACAAAGTCCTAAACATATCTATCATCTTTTCCCCTACTGGAGCGTAATGCATACAATCTAAGAACGCAAAATGCACCAGACACATCCACCCATCGGTGCCGAATGGATGCAGACTTCATAATATTTAAAGCGATTATTTTTGAAAAAATACACCCCATAAATTTTCCCTAGCCCCCAAAGCACATACACAAAAAATAAATATGAATTTTAAATGGGAAAAATGAAAAGTAAGAGAAAAGTCAAAAACGAGAGTAGATGAAACCTGTGTCATGCCTTCAGTTGTTTGTATGAATTGCACAATCTAATGCATTGTACTTGGGAATAAGTTACGACAAAAGAAATTCAATACAGAGTTGTTTTAAGTTTCATCCATCTACAAAACTCAAAATCCATAATCCTGAGCAAAGCACAACTAGCTATGAACAAGAAAAAATTTAAATTCAGAATATCAAAGTTCCAGGAATATTGAACAGTATCCTAACTGCTTCTCATCATGCTCACCAAAAATCACGTCAATCACATTTTAGCCACTCAATCTGATAATTCTCATTTTACTGAATAAATTTAAAACAACAAGAATAAGATGATAACATGATTCACCAGCTGGATTTCTAGAGTGAATCACAGAAGAATTGTTGAGATGTGCAAACGTAGTAGCAACTTTTACACCTCACCTGAGTGGATCCTGCCTCTGTGCTTGCGCACACGCATTAGAATTTGCATTTTTGCAGTTCCTGAATCAAACGCAAAGTGAATCAGACCAATTTGAATTATCAAACAAAAAATCACTTCTTGAATATATTGTGCCAAGAAATTCTGAATTTGAACACCATCAGCCAACCAATTTAATCAACCCGAGCTCCAAATATTCAACAAATCTTCTCAAACTCCAACGATCATATTATCACAAACCAAACACTTGAGCCGCTCACGTCAATTCATAATTTCCATTATGAACCCCAAAACGGCTAAATCACACCAAACCTGCCCAAAAAAAAAGTAAGATATTTTATTAATGGTTCAATTTATAGTGTTGCAATTTTGATTCTGTGTTCTACTTCAAATACTTAGTTACAGATTTTTGTATTTGTGATGATGAGTAGATCAACTTCCTTCATTCTTATTTCAAAATTAAATTTTTTTGTATTGAATTTACAGTAGTTACTTTTAATTAGCTGAATTATTTGACTCATGTTTTGTCATCTTAGTGTTTGCTGATCCTAGAAGTGTTTTGTTAAGATGTAAAAACAGTCTAAATTTCCTTTTAAGTTGATGTACCAACTTAATCGAGAGCTCAGGGGTTAGAAATGCACTGTGCATAATGCATTCTAACAGTGTCATTCATTGTATGTGGAGGCTTTTCACAGATTCCCTATTGCATACCAGATGTAGGGTGGTGGAAGGAATTTAGCCTTAAGAAAAGTGGCATTGCTACATGCCTCAAAACCATTTCCTTAAAATCTTCTGTTCTTTCACTCCTGTTCCAACAATGTACGGTTTAAATTCCTGCAAAAATGGCATTAGCAAAACACTCAAAGAGATGGGAAATGAATTTGTTGAAATTGCAAAGTTTTAGTGGAAGCAATTTCTTATGATGATAAAACGAAGATGCATTTTCTCTTGCAACTCTGAAGATCATCTATCTCCGGAGCTGTTAAACTTAGTGAGCCAATCAATAATGCTGGGGTGTTAAGCTCAGTAAAAGGAAAAACAGTGATTCAAGAACAGAGCATGGAAGAAGAGGATCTGCTGCCCGTGATATATTTTTTATAACCATTGGTAGCTTTAATAAAATATCTGTAACAATTTTTTTTAACAAGAAATTGTTTTATTTGTTTTTCTTTCTTTTTCGTTAGCCAGTACTTGTATATAAAGCTGGCTGGGCATATGTAAAACAACTTACAGATTGTAATTTCATCTTGATAAACTGAAAGAAGATATTCAGTTTCTTTATATGGTATCAGAGCAATGCTAGCTGAAAACTCTTCTATTTCTTGATTTTTTCTTCTTCCTCCTTATTTCTAATTGTTTTCTTCGATTGAATTCTCGAAAGGTCATTCATGGCGTCTCCTGAATCGAGTAATCCAAATGTTGAAACCAGTTATTCAAATCTTACAAATCCATATTTTCTCAATTCAAATGAAAATCCAGGCAACATTTTGGTTACACAACCATTGCTTGGAATGAAGAATTATCATTCTTGGTCCAGGGCAATGATCTTAGCTCTCACTGCTAAGAAGAAGATAGGCTTCATTAATGGCAAAATTGTTGAGCCAAATTCAGAATCTCCCTTCTATGAAGATTGGTTAAGCTGTAACACGATGGTGATTTCATGGATGATAAATTCCATGCACGTTGATGTATCTAGCAGCATGATGTATTGTCAAACTGCCAGAGAAATGTGGCTTGAATTGCAGAAACTTTTCTCACAAGGTAGTGGTCCCAAACTCTACAATCTTCAGAAAGAGATCTCTAATATATCACAAAACCAGATGACGATTACAGAATACTTCACAAGATTCAAGAAATTGTGGGATCAATTGCTGAATCTGGAGCCATTACCAAAGTGTACTTGTGGAGCAATCAAAACCTTAAATGCTTCTCATGACGAGACTTATGCTATGAGATTTTTGATGGGTTTGAATGAGAATTTTGAGACTATAAGAACTCAAATTCTGATGCAGGAGCCTTTTCCTTCAATTAGCAAGATTTATGCTCTGGTTCTTCAAGAAGAGTCTCACAAGAATGTAAAACATGGAGGATATTACACTGCCAAGTCAGATTCAGTAGCAATGTATGCCAATTCAAAGGGAAGTAATTCTGGAAATTCTTGGAATAAAGGAAATAACAAAAGGGAGAGATTGTTATGCACTCACTGAAACATGCTTGGACATACAATTGATAAATGTTACAAGTTACATGGTCATCCACCGGGATATAAATCAAAAGGAAGACCAAGTGTTAATCAAGTTACTTGCAGCCCAAGAGCAGCAACTGAAAATGTGTCAGTTCAATGTCCTATTTCTAAAGCACAATGTGAGCAATTGCTAACTTTTCTTAATACTGGGAATAATTCTGGTAAGAATTATCATGCAGCCAATATGAGTACTGGTAATGGACTGCAAAATTTGGTTTCTGGAGCTGCTGATGTGTGTTCATCTGCTGGTGATTTTTCTGTTGATGGTGTGACAGCTAATAAACCACATTCTCAAGCTAATAATTACCTTGAAACTATGTCAGGTGTTGTTTCTAATCCCATCTTAAATCCAAATTTAACACATTCCATTTTTTCAGCCAAACTAGTTAATCCAACTTGTTTCAAGACCACTAATTGGGTCATAGACACATGAGCTACTGATCATATGGTACATTCTGTGTCTTGTTTCACCACTGTAATAGCCACAATAAATACTCATGTAAATTTGCCAAATGGTGAATCAGCTTTAGTCACACATATTGGAAATGTCAAAATCAATGAAAATCTCATCTTATATGATGTTCTTTGTGTTCCATCTTTTAATTTCAATCTTATATCAGTTAGCAAACTTACCAAATCTGATTCTTGTTGCCTTATGTTCTTTGGTAATTTGTGTTTCATCCAGGACCTTGCTCACTGGAACACACTTGGTCAAGGTAAAGAGTGCAATGGCCTATACCTGCTGGAAGATAGCAATTCTGTTTCTTCTTTTATTTCATCAGTTTCCTCTATTAATAAAACCCAGCCACATATATGGCATTTGAGGTTGGGACATCCTTCCAATACCAAGCTGTCTTTACTCAAGTCAAATAATGTACAGATTTGTGATTCAAGTGAAGATTTTTTTTGTGATGTTTGTCCTCTTGCCAAACAAAAACGATTGCCTTTCAATAAAAGTTTACATACTTCCCAGAATTGTTTTGACTTGATTCATTGTGATTTGTGGGGTCCATTTTCTGTATCTACTATTGATTTTTGCAAATATTTCCTCACTATAGTGGATGATTATTCTAGATGTACATGGGTTTACATATTAAAACACAAATCACAAACTCAATCCATATTAGAACAATTTTGTACCATGGTTGAAACTCAATTTTCTAGAAGAGTGAAGATAATTCGAACTGATAATGCAACTGAATTTATTATGAGTGATTTTTTTGCTAAAAGAGGCATTTTGCATCATTTAAGCTGTGTTGAGACTCCTCAACAAAATGCAATTGTAGAAAGGAAACATCAACATATCTTAAATGTAGCTAGGTCACTTATGTTCCATTCACATTTACCTTTACATCTTTGGGGGCATTGTGTTTTAACTGCTGTATATCTGATCAATAGGATTCCCAGTACACCTCTATCACATAAAACTCCTTATGAGGTTCTTTATGGCAGTCCTCCTTCTTATGATCATCTAAGAATTTTTGGTTGTCTTTGTTATGCTTCTACATTAGCACATAACAAATCTAAATTTGCAGCAAGAGCAAGGAGATGTATCTTTCTAGGCTATCCTTTTGGCATAAAAGGTTACAAAGTCTTAGACTTGTCCACAAATTCAATTTTCATATCCAAAGATGTGGTTTTTCATGAAAACATATTTCCTTACATTGAAGGTAAAGCTTCAATTTCAGATCCTTTTGATTCAGTTACTGAAATTAATAATCTTGCATCTTCCAGCTCAGAAAATGAATTTTTTGTCACTCCTATTCCTATCCAAGATGTGTCTATTCCTTGTTCAAATTCTGCTCCTAATTTTGCACCAGTTCAGGTTTCTGAAATATCTACTGCAGTTCCTTCTTTGCATATGCTTACAGTTTCTATTCCTATCACTTCAATACCTGTTTCTACACCAGCTCATGAATCACCATCAGCACCTATCAGAAGATCATCTCGGCAATCTATTAAACCAACATATTTACAGGATTATGCTTGTGCTGCAACTCATGTTTCTGGAGCAGCTTATGATGTGGCTGATGGACTCACTTATTCCCATTTAGAATCTTCCTATCATTCATATCTACTGGCAGTTAATTCTTTACCTCAAGAGCCACAATTTTTCTTTCAAACTGTTAAAAATCCTTTATGGAGATCAGCAATGGACAAAGAAATTCAAGCTCTTGAACAGAATCAAACTTGGGAACTTACCACATTACCTCCTGGAAAAACTCCTATTGGGTGTAAGTGGGTATATAAGATTAAATTGAATTCTGATGGAACAGTGGAAAGGTACAAGGCTAGACTTGTGGCTAAAGGGTATACACAACAGGAAGGCATTGATTTTCTTGAAACATTTTCTCCAGTTGCTAAGACAGTAACTGTTCGAGTACTTCTTGCTTTAGCAGCTGCCAGGTGTTGGCCTCTTCACCAATTAGATATTAACAATGCTTTTTTACATGGGGATTTACATGAAGAGGTATATATGTCATTGCCTTCTGGTTTTCACAGTAAGGGGGGGCCTTCAATTGCTGCTTCCTCTTCACAATCTTCTAATACTATTGTCTACAGGTTGCTTAAATCTCTTTATGGTCTGAGACAAGCTTCAAGACAATGGTATACGAAACTGTCATCTGTTATTCAGCAGCTTGGTTTTATTCAATCGACTGCTAATAATTCTCTTTTTGTTCATGCCAAAGGTTCCTCATTCACAGCTTTATTGGTTTATGTGGATGACATGATCATAAAAGGAAATGATCCCATTTGTGTAGCAAATTTAAAGACAGTTCTGGATGCTAAATTTGGAATTAAAGATCTTGGATCACTTAAGTTCTTCTTAGGACTTGAAATTACTAGAGGAAGAAAGGGAATAAGCTTAAATCAAAGAAAGTTTGCTTTAGGCATTTTAAAGGAGACAGGAATGATGGGTTGTAAACCTGCTAAGTCTCCAATGGAACAACAATTAAAATTGTCAGAGGATAATGGTGAACTTCTATCAGATTCAGGCAAGTATAGAAGGCTTATAGGAAAATTGATGTATTTAACACTCAGCAGACTAGATATTACATATGCTGCGAATAGGCTGAGTCAGTTTTTGGCCAAACCGAGAGTTCCTCATATGCAAGCTGCAACAAGAATTCTGCAATACATCAAGGGGACACCTGGGCAAAGAATTTTATTTCCTAGTAGTTCAGATTTACAATTGAAGGCATATTGTGATGCTGATTGGGCTGGATGCCCAGATACAAGGAAGTCTCGTACTAGATATTGTGTTTTTCTTGGAGATGCTTTGATTTCTTGGAGATCAAAGAAGCAATCAATGGTATCAAGATCTTCAGCTGAGGCTGAATATAGATCAATGGCAAGCACTACTTGTGAAATTACTTGGATTTTATTTTTACTAAGAGATTTACAAGTTAAGCATGAAAAATCAGTTTTACTTTACTGTGACAACCAGGCAGCTTTGCATATAGCTGCGAATCCAGTATTCCATGAACGATCAAAACATATAGAAGCGGATTATCATATTGTTAGAAACAGAGTTCTAGATGGTATGATCAAAACTTTTCATGTTGCATCTAAAAATCAGTTGGCTGACATTTTTACTAAGGCACTTGGTGTAGACAATCATATTAGAATGATCAAGAAGTTGGGTGTGATTAATATCTTTGCTCATCAAGTTGAATATCTGGATTGTACTCTGAAAGATCAAGCAGCAAGAGCTTTGCTCTTGAGGGGGGATGTTAAACTTAGTGAGTCAATCAGTAATGCTGGGGTGTTAAGCTCAGTAAAAGGAAAAACAGTGATTCAAGAACAAAGCATGGAAGAAGAGGATCTGCTGCCCGTGATATATTTTTTATAACCATTGGTAGCTTTAATAAAATATCTGTAACAGTTTTTTTTTAACAAGAAATTGTTTTATTTGTTTTTCTTTCTTTTTCGTTAGCCAGTACTTGTATATAAAGCTGGCTGGGCATATGTAAAACAACTTACAGATTGTAATTTCATCTTGATAAACTGAAAGAAGATATTCAGTTTCTTTATAGGAGCACTCAAGGGGTTGGCCTGCAAAGAATTAGAATGACACCATGGCAAACACTACAAGACAGAAGGGGGGCAACAATGACTAGACATGCAGGGGTCATATTCTGAATGGGATGTCTGATGCAATTTTTGATACTTTAGAATGTGGCTACTGCAAAGTATGCAAGATACATTTCAGAGAATGCAACATTCTGAATGATTTAACAGCACAATATGAATATGGATGAATCCAAAACTGAGCCCTCCATTATTGATAAACTAACTCCATCCTGGAAATACTTCAAACCATGTATGAAACATAGAAAAAGGATATGTCTCTTGGTGGAATTAGCTAAGCATCTCAATGGAGGGTAGTATCATATGCAGGGAAAATTAAAAAGAAAAAAAAAAGAAAAACAAGAAGCAAAATGCTGACCACAATATTAAAGTCCATGTGATGGATGAAGCCCAATCGAACAAAACTGACAAACCTAAAAAGAAGAGTGGCAATCAATCTGCCAACGACCAAAGGAAGAAAAGGAATAAAAAAAAAATTTTATTTCCACCATTGAAAATGGGATATCTCAAGGTAGAATGCCTTCTCCTTAAAAGTAAAGGTGCTATAGAAACAAAAGAAAGTTTCACAAGAAAGATTTTAGATACCAATGTTTTTAAGGATGAAGCATGGTGGATTGATGGTGCCATCCAATGTGTGCAAAGATAAGAATTGCTTCAAGAACTTTATACAAGATGTGGATGGTGTTGTGTCGTGCACCCCACTACCAAACACCAATACTACAACTATTGCTATTAAATATATAAGAAACTAAAGTAATGCAGAAACTAATAATAAAACAATAAAAAGAATAAGACAAGAAATTAACGAGATTTGGTATAGAATTACCCACGTCTTCAAGCGCCGACGATCAATCCACTACTTCGTGATAAAGTACAATTTTGAGATGTATTTTACAAATGGAAAGTTAAGCTCTTTAAATAACTTCAACCTCAAGTCCAAAAAAATACTTCTCTCCAATGTGAGACAAATAATATAAAAAATTCAAAATAACTTTTTATACCAATATGGAATTATTCTACCAATGTGGGACAAAAAATAACAAATTTCCATCTTGACGATAAATTCAACAAATTTTTCAGTCGCCAACATTTTTTAGAGTTCCACATGATCGGCGCCTTCCAAAAATATTTAGACTTGTAGGATATTGATCAAGTTCAAACAATGTTTGAACTTGATTGTTGTCACAATCTTGGTCAACATATCTGCGGGATTTTCAGTTGTAGCAATCTTTTGAAGAAGTATCTTGCCTCCATCAATAATATTCTACATAAAATGAAACCGGATGTCGATGTGCTTCGTTCGTGCATGGTAGACTTGGTTTTTAGCCAAATGAATAGCACTATGACTATCACAGAACACAACAATGTGCTTTTGAACAACTCCCAAATTTTCAAATAAATCCTGCAACCAAATAGTTTCTTTAACAGCCTCTAAAGTTGCCATGTACTCTGCTTCTGTTGTAGATAAGACAATGATAGACTATAAGGTAGACCTCCAACTTACTGGACCATTAGCAAATGTAAAAACATATCCAGTAATTGATCGACGTTTATCCAGATCACCAGCAAAATCAGAATCCACATATCCAACACGTTGATCAATAGTATTATTTTTCTCAAATACTCTACCAACATCAATCGTATTCATAATATATCTTAAAATTCATTTCACAACTTGCCAATGTCCTTTACACGGATCATGCATATACCTGCTCACCACACTAACAGCTTATGAAATATCAAGCCTAGTACAAACCATTGCATGCATCAGACTACCAACAGTACTTGCATAAGGAACTTGTGACATATACTTACGTTCCTCATCTGATTCAGGAGGTAAAGCCGCACTAAGTTTGAAATGAGGAGTAAGAGGAGTGCTTACTAGTTTTGACTGCTCAGACATGCCAAAACTATCTACTACCTTCTTGAAATACTGTTTCTGAAACAAACTAACTCTTCCTCTCATTCTATCTCTACGAATCTCCATACCAAGTATCTTCTTTACTTCACCAAGATCTTTCATCTCAAACTCTTGATTTAACTGACTTTTCAACTTGTTGATTTCTTCCCTATTCTTTGAAGCTATCAACATACAAGAGTAAATGTATAAAAGATCCATTTTGTAGTCTACGAAAATAAACACAATGATCATGTTTATTTCTGATGTACTTCTAACCCATCATAAACTGATGAAATCGTTTGTACCACTGTCTTGGAGACTGTTTTAAACCATACAACGATTTACCCAATTTACATACCCAATTTTCTTTTCTAGCAACCTGGAATCCATCTTATTGAGTCATATAGATTTCCTCTTCCAAATCACCATGTAAAAATGCAGTTTTTACATCGAACTGAACTAGTTCAAGATCAAATTGTGCTATCAAAGCCAACAAAATTCGAAAGGAAGAATGTTTAACAACTGGAGAAAATACCTCATTATAATCAATGTCTTCCTTCTATGCGTAGCCCTTAGCTACCAATCTAGCTTTGAAGTGAACATTATTTGCATCTGGAAATCCTTCTTTCTTTACAAAAACTCATTTGCAACTAATTGCTTTCTTACCCTTGGGCAACTAGGCTAACTTCCAAGTCTGATTCTAATGAAGAGACAGCATTTCTTCATCCATCGCTCTTTTCTACTTATCTAATTCAGAGTTCCTCATTACTTCTTTGAAAGTGTAAGGAACATTATCATCCACAGTTGAAAGTGCATAGGCCACCATATCAGTATACAGAGCAGGTTTTCAAATTTCTCATCTTGGCCTTTGAGAAACAATTGATTCATGTTACAGTGAAGATTCTAGAATTGAAATCTCCTCTTCTTGTACACTATTCCCCACCGTAACTAGAGAGTTACCTTGTGTAGTCTCATTTCTCACTGGGTTTCCCAAAATTGTCTCAACCTCCACCTATTGTTAAGTATCACTAGTCTTCTCTTCAACTCGTGACTCCTTGCGTATTGTTTTTTTTCATCATCGTAAGTTCATCAAAAGTCACATCCCTGCTTAAAATCATTTTTTCCATCTCTAGACATCAAAGACAGTATTCTTTGACTCCTGCACTTATCCCTAAGAATATTGCTTTCTTGGCTCTTAGATCCAACTTAGATTCTTTAACATGATAATAAGTCATAGTACCAAATACATGTAAAGAATCATAATCACTAGCAGGATTTCCAAACCATACATTATAGGATGTTTTTCCCCCTATTGCAGATGATGGTAGACGATTAATGAGATGACACACATATCTAATAGCCTTAGCTCAAAACCTTTTGTCTAAACCAGCATTAGACAACATACATTGAACTTTCACCAGCAAAGTCTGATTCATGTGCTCTGCCACCCCATTCTGCTGTGGTATATCTCGAACTGTGAAGTGTCGAACAATACTTTCATCCTAACATACCTTCATAAACGGGTCACTCGTGTATTCACCACTATTATCTGATCTGAACTGTTTAATCTTTCTGCCAGTTTGAGTTTCAACTAATTTTTTCTACTTAAAGAAAATATCACACTTCATTTTTATGCTTCATAGAATACACCCAAACTCTTTTGGAAAAATCATCAACAAAAGTGACAAAATAATACATACCACCCCACAAATCAGTTTTTGTGGGTACCCATACATCTGTATGGATGTAGTCTAAAATACCTTCAGTCTGGTGGATTGCAGTGCCAAATTTCATTCTAGTCTATTTTCACAGAACGCAATGCTCACAAAATTTAAGTTTGCACATCTTTGCACCCTTTAACAAACCTCACTTAACTAATTATTGCAAAAAATTTTCTCCTGCATGTGCTAATCGCATATGTCATAACCTGATTGTATATGAACCTGCATCGTTCTCAGAAACAACAGCTACTGAGCCAATAACTGTACTACCTTGTAAATAATACAAGTTATTTTTCCTTAAACCTTTCATTACCACCAGCACACCTGATTTAATCTTTAAGGTTCCATCTTTCAAAGTGATAGTGAACCCTTTATATTCTAAGGCACCCAATGAAATCAAATTCTTTTTTAGGCTTGGAACATACCTAACATCATTCAAGGTCTTAATAGTTCCATCTTGACATTTCAACTGTATTGATCCTATTCCGGTTGTTTTACAAGTATTATCATTTCCCATAAAAACAACCCCATGATCTAATTCTTCAAAATTAGAAAACCATTTCCTATTAGGACACATGTGATAGGAACAACCAAAATCTAAAATCCACTCAGGAAAATAATGTGATGAAAATGTTCCAACAAGAGAAAAATCTGACTCACTTCCATCATCATTGGCTATATTGGCATTAGAATGTGATTTGCCCTTATTATTCTACTGTAATTTAGGAAAATCTTTCTTCCAATGCCCTCTCTCACGACAAAAGACGCATTTATCTTTAGCAGGTCTCGCACGAGATTTACTCCTCCCATGAGATTTACTCTTCCTTCCAAGCATACGACTCTGAGAACGTCTCCTTATTGTTAGTGCTTCTGTTGTTTCCTTATAGACCCTCTGATCCTTCTTTCTGCATTCAATACTAATCAATACAGTACAAACAGCATCATAAGTAACTTTATCTTTCCCATATAATAAAGTGGTGGTCAGATGTTCATAATCATCAAGGAGAAAATTCAGTAACAATATGGTTTTATCCTCATCTTTCACCTTTTCATCCAAATTTAACAAATCGGCCAAAATTTTATTGAAAGCATTTATGTGGTCATTAATCAAAATACTTGGTTGATACTGGAAGCGAAACAATTTCTTTTTCAAATAGAGCCGATTTTCCAGACTCTTGGTCATAAATGTATCTTCCAATGTTTTCCATAATTTCTTTACAAATGTCTCCTCATAACACAATATTTCTGATTTTTAGCGAGACACATACGAATCATACCACATACCCAACGATTGATCTTTTCCCAATCTCTGTCACCCATATTTACTGGTTTATCATCCAAAGAAATATCTAATTCTTGCTGATACAAGATGTTCATCACCTCACATTGCCACATACCAAAATTATTGGTACCATCAAATCTCTCTACCTCAAACTGAGCATTAGCTATCGTCCTCGATGATGATACCAAAGCTGAAGGGGTTGGAGTTCGTGTGGACAGAGAGTCTTCTACTATTGCACTAGTTTCTGTCATCTTCTATATATTCAATAGCAACCAACAAAGCAAAAGGCCTAGGATGAATAGTACGTACCAACTGTGTCTACTCTATGTTATCCTATGAAATTTCACTTTGACCAGGCCGACCTCCAGGGAGCGACTGAACCGCAATGGTCTCTCAGCACTAGCTCAGATAAGGTTTTTCTTAGGCATCAAACATGGAATCAAGGATCCTAATAGAGGAATACCTCCGTATCGACACTATTCAACCTAGCTCTGATGCCAATTGTTGTGTCGGGCACCCCACTTGTGTCAAACACCAATACTACAACTATTGCTATTGAATATATAAGAAACTAAAGCAATGCAGAAACTAATAATAAAACAATAAAAAGAACAAGACAAGAAATTAATGAGGTTCGGTATAGAATTACCTACGTCCTCGGGCGCCGACTATCAATCCACTATTTCTTGACAAAGTACAACTTTGAGGTGTATTTTACAAATGGAGAGTTAAGCTTTTTATATAGCTTCAACCTCAAGTCCA
The DNA here is from genome assembly GCF_029873635.1 of Malania oleifera. NCBI lineage: Eukaryota > Viridiplantae > Streptophyta > Magnoliopsida > Santalales > Ximeniaceae > Malania > Malania oleifera. Next base: position 23,652,017 of record NC_080422.1, read on the forward strand.
AAAAAATACTTCTCTATAATGTGGGACAAATAATACAAAAAATTCAAAACAACTTTTTATACCAATGTAGAACTATTCTACCAATGTAGGACAAAAAACAACAAATGGAAGCATTTTGAAGAAAGGAAATTCAACCACCACACAAGTCAATGGCAAAGGAATTGTGGAAGTTGAACCCTTACTTTTAATAATCCATTTTATGATCTAGAAGTTACGACCCAATTGGTTTAGGTTTTTGTTGTAGTATGTGGCTCATATCAAGTGGAACACTTGTACAGAGAGAACAAGTTGAAGAAAAACAAGGAAGCTGATCTGAAGAAAACAGTCGATGATTTTCTATACGTACATTGACAATTTCAGCTAGAAGACAATTAGGAAGAAAACGATTGACGGTTTGACATAGATATGCCGACAGTTTCTTCCAGTGAAGAAAAACCATCGATGATTTTATTCGGCATCGTTTTTTAAATTTGAATTGAGACAACTAATAGGTTAGGTGTGCGGGGGTAATGACCCCGTAGGACGGTACTGGGGTATCTGAGGAATTTTCTAATACCTATGTACGACTACGGTTAATATAAATATAATGATGTAACCCTACTTTTGATGATAGATGTGGAAGATGAAGTCACGAAGGGTCATGCTAGTTCAAAATGTCGAAGATGAACTCACGGTGCTGGTTCAACGTAAAGGCTTTTGGCTAGTTCAAAGGCTCATAGACAAACTCACGTTGCTGGTTTGAAGGCTCGCGAAGGCTTCTGCTGGTTCAAATGTGCAAGACAAACTCGCGAAGGGTCGTAGGGCTTCGAAGGGTCAAAGAGGGCTAGAGCTCCTATTTGTTCAAGTTGAATGAGGGTTACGGCTCTGGCTCTGGCACTGGCTCTGGCTATTTCTTTCATTTAAAACACTAAAAATTTACAAGGTGCTCCTCACTGCGCTTGTCGCTCCTCTATGCCTCGTTGTGCCTCACTACGCCTCTTGCAGGTGGCCTCACCCTGCATGGTATGAGGTGCTAGCCTCCTCGCCTCACTGCGCCTCGCGCCTAGGTGCACCTCTAGCGCTCTTTTAACTACTATGATTCAGTTAGCATGTTTTGTCACCCTTTAAAATATTTCTCTTATAAAGCTCTATCATTCCACACTCACCCATATGCCCTAACCGCATATGCAACAAAATGGAATTATCTGACTCAAAATCTACAACTGCAGCTCCACCTACAACTATGGTACCCAGTAGTGCATAGACATTTTCCGCTAATTTCTGTCCTTTCGTCACCGTTAAGACGCCTTTACACACCTTCATTACCTCACTTTTAGACTTGTAACTAAACCCAATACAATCTAAAGTGCCCAATGAAATTAAATTCTTCCGTAGATCCAGTATATGCCTAACATCACATAATGTTCTCACAACAACATCAAACATTTTAATTCTGATATTCCCTATTCCAACAATTTTGCATGAAACATCATTTTCCATCAAAATAGAATATTCAGAATTATTGACTTGTAGGTGCTAAACGAATCTTCATTTGGCGTCAAGTGATAATATCATGCCAAATCTAGCATCCAAGAATCCGTGAGAAGATCTGAACCCGATGAAACAGAAAGCATATCACCATCACCGCTCTCTAAGTCTCCTTCTTCCATTACATTCGCTGATTTTAATGAACCCTTTTGACTTTCTGCATTCCCATTCTTCCTCTCTAGACAGTCCAATTTTATGTGGCCATTTTTCCACCACTTAAAACACCATATGTCCTTCTTCTTCCTAGACTGGGATCAAGATTTATTGTCACTTGATTCGCTCTGGAACTTGCTTCTCCCATGTTATATATTGCCTTTCACCACAAGCCCTTCACCTTGTGAAATCTCATTACAAGCTTTCTTCCTCTAATGAAAACCTAACAGAGCGCTTGTGACCTTTTCCAAATTCAGGGTTTTTCCCCTTATGTTAGAGTTGTAACCAAATTTTCATAGGTATGAGCCGTAGGTAGGGTATTCAGTAATGTATACACCTTGTCTTCTTCCTTGAACGTCAGATCAATCCGCATCAAATCACTGATAATCTGATTGAAAACATTGATGTGTTGGTTCAAATCCAAACCCTCTGCCATCTTAAGTCAATACGATTTCTGTTTAAGATACAACTTGTTCGTCAAAGACTTGGACATATGCCAACTTTTCAGTTTCTACCAAACTGTGCCACTAGAGATTCCTTATCCATGACATGATACAACACGTCATCAGCCAAACAAAGTCTAATAGTTGCCACAGCCTTTGCTTCCAATTCCTTCTAACTTGTTTTGTCCATGCCTTCTCATTGACTTCTGTATAATGCCTTCACCATACCCTGCTGCGCTAATAGATCCTTAACTCTCCTCTGCCATAGTCCGAAATTTCTCGAGTTGTTGAACTTGACAACATCGAACTTTGTAGAAGAAATCCCAAAAGCCATTGTAACCAATTGCTTTTATACCAATTTGTTGTGCAAATCAATGCACAATGGAAAACAAATCACACAATGCAGCAACCAACGATGAACAATCCAAAAACACAATCACATAGATTATATTAAAGCAATAAAACAATGACACAAAGGATTTAGGTGGTTTGCCAATGCCTATGTCCACGGGAACAAACAACTGTAATTTTTACTATCTTGTGTCCAAAGATTTAGAGTTACAATGTACAACATTGTATATATGCTAACCCTCTTCAACCTCCAGAGGTTTTTCCCTCAAAATCCCAACCTATTCAACTTCCCAATTCAAAATTCAAAAGACAACGCTAAGTAACTGTGCAAAACTGTCGATGGTTTCAGACAAACCATCGTTAGTTTCTTCTTGAGACCAAACTATCGATGCAACTTTGCAAAACCGTCAACATTTCTTCTTCAAACCAGCTTCTCTGTTTTTCCACCATGTTTTCTTTGTACACGTGTTCCACTCAAAATATGAGCCAGATATTATAATATGTAGTAATTACAAAATTTTACTCACAAGACTTGATCTTGATCTGAATTGCTGATGGTCCTCCCCCAAGCTACCGAAGCATCTCCATTCTCCATGTCATTCTTTATTATTTCTTGTAATATGCTTCTCAAGCAATTCTTTATTGAATAATGAAATTTTCACATTCTCAAAAGAAATAGTATCTCTACCAAATAAAAAATATTTTCTAAGAAATGCTTATAGGAATGGGGTAAAGAACATAACAATAAAAGCTCTTGATCTTCTTCTTCAATTTTGACATCAATTAAATTCAAATCTATAATAATGGAATCGAATTCCTCAACTTGGGCTTTTATGGTCATGACTTCTGCCAATTTGCAACATATACACATAGTACTTCAAATACAATTTGTTGGTGCAGGACTTTGTCATGTACAATATAACGTCTCCAATTTAAACCATAAATTGGCAGTAGTCTTTTCTGAGAGGACGTCTCTCAGAACAATGTTTGAAAGGCATAACTGGATTATTGTGAAAGCTTTTGCGCCCATCTCGTCCTACTGATCATCTATCAAAGCACTCGGCATTTTTTCTATTCTTAGCAATGCTTTCACCAAACCCTTTTGGGTTAAGACAGCACACATTTTTATTTACCAAAGATTAAAGCTACTAGAACCATCAAATTTCTCAATGCTATACAATGTTGAAGTCATTGTATTTGATTAAACTGAATCTCATATTGATACCACTTGTTAGGTGCTAGAAGTATGACAATTAAGAAAATCAGTAAATAATAAAAAGAAATGCAAAAAATTGACACAAGATTTACATGGTTCGTCTTATAGCCTACATCTACAAGTGAATATGGCAGGAGAACTTCATTAATTAGAAGAGACAAAATACAAAAGCATCTAAGATGTTATTCTCTCTCAAACCCCAAGAAAGGCTCTAAAAGCACCTATAAATGCACCCCTTTAAAAGTAATTCCCTCTCATATTAGGGAAATCAAATTAACTCTTCCTCAAACCATGGGATGCAAATTAACCCCACTTGATGTCAACTTCTCTTTATTTCTTTTTTTTTTTCCCCTTCCAATAAAATAAATAAAAAATACTCTTTTTAATAAGAAATAAACTCTCAATTTATTACAAATAACTCCTCTCTTGAATGAGAGATCGATTGTGAAGCATCAATGGAAGGCATGGGAAGACAAGAAACTCCTCTCTTGAATGAGATCTTAAATGAGAGGTTTATTGTGAAGCATTCATATGCGACTGCACATCATAACAACATAATATTTCTTATTGTTAAGGCTTGACATACATTGTTGACCCAAAATCTAGCATCTTAAGGTCAGGTTCTAGTCTTCTTGCCTATGTTGATTGCTTGTCTGTTAAGAATTATCTCATTCCTTGCAATGGGTTTTGCTAATTGTTTGTTTATCTCTTCAATCTCCATGAGCAATCGGGATGCATGTATGGGGGAGTGTTCACACTTGATTTACATTGTTGCCTAGCAACCTAACAACTTGAGTTTTAAGGTAAAGTGGTAATCTAACACTTAACATATCTACTCACCTAACTTTTAAACTACCTATGTCACCATGTATAACTTTCTCTAATAGTAACAAATTTGAAACAATTTCTAGTGAACTTAGCCTCGACACAAACTTCAAATATTTTCTTTATTTAAAGTAGTTGAACTTGATATCAAACTTAGATTTCTCATTCTTCTAATAGATGCAAAATTTACAAATCCAAGTCTATTGTTAGGACCCTGTGAGCAACTAGAGAATTATGAACACCAGAAATTTACATGGTTCGGTCAATATTGACCTATATCCACGGAGCACACCACAAATTCACTAAAACCACCGGAAAAAATACAACTCTCTTCTTCCTCTCACTCTCTTCCTCCTCTCTTTCTTCTCCCTACTCTCTGTTCCCTTTCTTGTACATTTTACAACTCTCCACAACCCCTCTATTTATAGGGCTTGGAATTAATTACAATTTAATACAATAAATCAGAAATTGAGAGGTTACAATAATGGGGATAAATGACACAGTTTGCACAGCTTGCAAACCGCGTTTCCAACTCAGCATCTCCAGCTTCTGGCTCCAGCTATGTCTTCTAGCTCTAGCTACAACAATCTCCCACTTGGAGACGGAGACGACTCCTCAACCAATATCATGAATAAATGATGTGCTCAAAATATGTCTTTAGGCATGAAGACTAACTGAAGTTGAACACAACTTCAGCTTCTCTGTAGTCACCACCTTAGTTAACATATCTGCCGAATTTCTGCTACCTTGGATTTTTTTCAAGTATCAACATGCCGTCCTCTATCAAAGATATGACGAAGTGATAACGTAATCCAATATGCTTAGTTTTGGAATGAAATGCTATGTTTTTTTGCCAGATGTATCGCACTCTGACTATCACTATACAAAACATTCCTCTCCTGCTTTAATCTAAGCTCCAATAACAAACCCTGAAGTCAAATCATCTCTTTACTGGCTTCTATCACTGTTACATACTTAGCTTCTGTAGTGGATAAAACAATAATCTTCTGTATCTGTGACATCCAACTAACAGTTGTTGTGCCAACAGTGAATATATACCCAGTGGTGCTTCTACAATGATCAATTTCACTTGCAAAATTAGCATCTACAAATCCTTGGATTTTCAAATTATTTTTGTCAAAACATAGGCACTTATCAATAGTGCCACATAGATATCTCAAAATTCACTTCACTGCTTCCCAGTGTGTCTTCCCTAGATTTGACATATACCTAATGACAGCTCCCATTGCTTGGCCAATATCTGGTCTGGTACCAACCATAGCATACATTAGACTTCCAACGGCTGAGACATATGGTACCTTAAGCATGAAGTCTTTCTCTTCATCTGTCTGGGGAGACTGATCTTTAGAGAGACGGAAGTGACCTACCAATGGTGTATTCACAACCTTGGCATTACTCATGTTGAATCTCTATAAAACACAGCTGATGTACTCTGACTGAGATAACTGCAACGTTCCTTGTTGCTTATCTCTAGAGATCCGCATCCCAAGAATCTGCTTTACAGGACCCAAGTCTTTCATATCAAATTCCTCTAACAATTGCTGCTTCAAGTTTATGATCTCTTCTATATCTGATCTTGCAACTAGTATATCATCAACATATAATAGTAGAATAATATAGCTAGCACGATACCTTTTAAAGTGGCAACAGTGGTCGGCATTGCACTTTTGAAAATTGTTCCTCTACATACAGCTGTCAAATTTCTTGTACCACTGTCTAGGAGTTTGTTTGAGACCATACAAACTCTTTTTCAATTTGCATACAAGATTCTCTTTACCTTTTACTAGGAAACCTTCCGGTTGTTGCATATAAATTTCTTCATCAAGATCACCGTGAAGAAATGTCGTCTTCACGTCCAACTGCTCAAGATGTAAACCCTCTAAAGCAACAATACTCAAAACAGATCTGATGGTTGTCAGTTTGACAACTGGTGCAAAAATGTACGTGTAGTCAATTCCTTCCTTCTGTTCGAAGCCTTTGACTACTAACCGAGCTTTATACCTCTTGGATCCATCATGTTTTTCTTTGATCCTGTACACCTATTTGTTGTGAAAAACCTTCTTACCATTGGGTAACTTAGTTAGTTCCCATGTTTTATTGGAGTTAAGAGACTTCATGTCATCTTTCATTGCAAGCTCCCACTTGCTCGAATCTCCTGCCTGACATGCTTCAACATAGCATTCAGGTTCTCCTCCATCTGTAAGAAGTAAACGGTTCTCATATCTTCTGTTTGGTACATGCTGCCGAGAAGATCTCCTAAGCTTTGGTGCTGAAGTAGGAGGTGGTGGTGCAACAATCTGCTCCATATGTTCCTCTACCTGAGGAATCTTGGTATTCTCCTAAGGATTCTCAGTGTTCTGCTGACGTGTCCTTACACCTTCTAAAACATCATCCACATCTACAAAGGTTGTTTCTGACTCTGTAGATTCTGTTGTGTGTCTATCTTTGTACATCACCTTTTCATCAAAAATCATATCTCTACTTTTGATCACCCTTTTGTTTTCATCATCCCAAATATGATATCTATATTCATCTCCACCATAACCAATTAAAGTGCATTTTCGAGATTTCGGATCTAGCTTATTCCTGACATGATCATTAATATGTATATATGCAACACAACCAAAAACTTTCAAATGTGAAAGTCTTACCTCTTTGTTACTCCATACTTTTTATGGTAGACTATAGTCCAATGGTACTGATGGACTCCTGTTAATCAAATAAGTTACTGTGTTGACTGCTTCTACCCAAAACATCTTTAGAAAGTCTGATTGCATACGCATGCTTCTGACTTTTTCTGTCAACATTCTGTTCATCTGCTCGACTACGCCGTTGTGTTGAGATGTACCTGGCACAGTTCTTTCAATTCTGATACCATGCTCATAGCAGAATTTCTTGAACTTGGTGTCAACATACTCACCACCGTTATTTGTTCTCAGCTTCTTGATTTTAAAACCAGTTTTGTTTTCTACCATTGCTTTCCAAATTTTAAAAGCATCAAAAACATCATATTTATACTTTAGGAAGTAAACCCATACCTTCCATGAATGATCATCGATAAATGTGACGAAATAATGTTTCCCCCTGTGGATGAAATGGTTGTTGGTCCCCATACATCTGAATGGACTAGCTCAAGTCTTTCCTTCTTTGGGTTACTAATATTTGTTTGAAAACTGACTCTCTTCTGTTTCTCAAATATGCAATCCTCACATGTGTCAATTTTCATCGACTGTAAATCACTCAACTTACCCTTTGAGTGCATCACCCTGAATCCATTCTCACTTAGGTGTCCGAGTCGTTGATGTCATATGTTGCTATCATCATTTCCTATAGCATCTGTAATAGACATGCATGCATCAAGAATTACATAAAAAGTACCACTTTTCTTACCTCGTGCAATCATCAATGCACCCTTTGAAATCTTCCATTCATCACCAATGAAAGATGTGTTATATCCTTCGTCTTCTAGTTGACCAACTGAGATCAGATTCTTCCTTAGGTCTAGAATATATCTGACATCTCTCAATTTCCATACTGACCCATTCATATTGATCTTCATTATCCCCTTGCCGGCAATGTCGTAGATTTGATTATTGCCAAGATATACTTTATCGAAATTACCTGATGTATACTCCTCTAGGCAATCTTTGCTGCAAGTGGCATGGAAAGAAGCTCCAGAGTCTAACACCCAAGACTCCTTTTTGCTCTCCAAAAAGCATATCAAAAAATCATCATTTTCTAAAGCAACATTTGCTTCTGTCTTTGCCCTTGTCTCGTATTCTTTCTTCAGACTTCTGCACTAGTTCTTGTAATAACTAGTTTTTCCACAGTTCCAACACTCAATAATTTTTGTGCTCTGGGAACCTGTGTCCTGAGAACCTCTGGGATTTCTAGATTTAGACGGCCTGGGCCTAGATCTGCCGCAGTTTTTTGATCATCCATGCCTGTTTCCTCTACCTCGACTTTCCATGTTCAAGGCTGAACTCGAAGTGGAGCCATGGTTTGACTGCATTCTAATTTCTTCAGTCAAAATCATGTTGATGACCTCATCTAATACAAACTTTGATTTTCTTGTGGAGCTACTGATTGCAGTAATAATACCATTCCAACTTTTGGGCAACTGACTGAGAATCAGTGAGGCACGAATCTCATTATCAAATATTATCCCGACTGAGGCGAGTTGATACGACAACTCGTTGAAATTATTCAAATGCATGCTAAAACTTTCACTTGCAGACATGGTCATAGTAAATAATCTTTTCACAAGATGTACCTTATTAGCGACTGAAGGTTAATCATACATATTAGAGAGTGCGTCCATCAGAGACTTGGTGGATGATATATGCTTGATATTGAATGTCACAAACTTTGACGACATCATTCTGATGGCTCCGAGAGCTTTACGATCAAGCAACTCCCACTCGTCCTCTTTCATAGATGTTAACGTACCCTTCAATGGTAAGTGCAACTCCTTCCCAAACAAATAATCTTCTATCTGCATATTCCAGAAATCGAAATTATTGCCATTGAACATTTTGATTTTTGAGCTTTTTTTGTTCGACATCTCGATTCGCTAATTTAGAGATGGAATTAACTCAAATTGATAGCACGATTGGATCCATAATGGTCGAAAACCTTAGAAATGGTTCAAGTCATTCAAAAAACGGTTCCAAAACGACTCTGAAAAGCTCGGTCAAAAATTACATCAAAATTGGTCAAATATGGTCAACGCTGACGTGGTAGGAGCTGACGTGGCCTGTGGGTCCCACCTAGTGACATGGCACTAGGCCCACCTGGTGACATGACACTGGGGCCCACCTGCTGACATGGCTGATGATGTGGTGCTGACTCAGCGTTGCTGGCGTGGCCGGGTTCTGAGGCGGCGGGTCAGATACAAATTCGGGTCGGGGGACCAAGTCCAAGTCGAGTTGCAAGGGTCGATGTTGGATTTCCAGGTTGATCAGAGATGATACGAGCAAGGAAGACGCGTGGCGCATGTAGGGCTCGTAAGCAGCAGGTGATCGGCGCGTGACGAGGCGTCTTGCTCCGAGAAGGCGCGTGGTGGCACGTGTGGCTTCATCTGAGCCTCTTTTGTGTGGCGCATTTTGCTTTGTCTCGGTGAGGTGAACATGATAGTGGTCTCAAAACTCAATTTCGAGCCATTTGACATAGCTCTGATTTCGATGATCTGGTCTTTTTGCTCCAACCAAACTCTGATACCACTTGTTAGGACCCTGTGAACAACCAGAAAATTATGAACACCACAAATTGACTAAAACCGTCGGAAAAAATACAACTCTCTTCTTCCTCTCACTCTCTTCCTCCTCTCTTTCTTCTCTCTGCTCTCTGTACCCTCTCTTATACATTTTACAACTCTCCACAGCCCCTCTATTTATATGGCTTGGAATTAATTACAATTTCATACAATAAATCAGAAATTAAGAGGTTACAATCATGGGGATAAATGACACAGTTTGCACAGCTTGCAAACTGCGTTTCCAACTCAATATCTCCAGCTTCTGGCTCCAGCTATGTCTCCTAACTCCAACTACAACATCTATTGTACCAAAAATCTAAAGATTCAACCAAGTAAGCACAAGAATTAGCAGTATCATTCATTGCATTGTCTAACAACAATGAGGACACACAATGCACCACAACAATAGGGCTTCGCCAAGAAAACACCATTTTTAGTCAAGCTCAACTTGTCTAGCTCATACTTGTTTGACTCCAACTAAATAGACAAAATGTTTGGAACATGATGCCCATAGTCAATTGTAAAACTTTCTCAAGTTTGAGCTTTGGATTTACCATGCCCCTTCCTAGCATAAATGAAGAATGTGCATTGCTCATAAAAAACAAATTCTCCAATATCTACAACCCAAGCATAAGGATTTTCCACGAAATTAACCTCTGATACCACAAACAAATTTTCTACATCTTGAGATGGTAGTTTGTTTCTGGTTGATTCCGTGTCCAGTTGTGCTATTTACTCATTTGTTGATCCTCCTCTTGCTATAGCTGCCACTAGTGTATCCGTATTCCTATTAACTTCTTCAATCCTTATCCTCAGGATGAGTTGTTCTTGGTTCATATCTTTCTTTTTTATGTCAAAGTCCCTTTAATCTCATTACATGATCGTATCAATTCGTTAATTAAGGAGGTTGTGTGGTACATTTCATTTACCTCTGTACCCTCTGCTAGCACATCATGCAACAACTTCGGAAACTTGTGAATTGGTACTTCAAACGTCTTTTCACTGGTCTTGTAACAAAGGAATTTGCTACAAGCAAATTTTTCATTCCAACATTTTCAGTTTGATTATTTGGTGGTGTCATACTTGCAATAGACATGGTAGAAGTAGAACTATATAATCTTATACTTATTTTCATCCTCCTCCCACTTCAAATTACATTATTATTTTCTTTTTTCACTATGGCCAAACCATAAATAACAGAAATCATTTCCAAGGCAAGCTATGTCCTTGCTTTTCAATGCTAGTAGTTGGATTGCTATGGAAATAAGTGGCTATTAAATTTAAAGAGCAGAAAAAACAATAAGCAGGCTACTTGTGCTAAGGCATGGTAGGATCCACTGTCCTTAATGTCGATTGAAAGCCCCACTGTCCTTAATGTCGATTGAAAGCCAACAAAAAAAACACTAAGCGGGCTACAAATATTAAGATTGTCGATAGCATTGTAGTAGATATTTCTCTAGCACATCAAGAATTTTGCTTGGAAATCATTCTTATCTAATGCATTTTTAACTACAGGAATGAAATTATCCCATACCTCTAGCAGATAAAGCAAGTGATCCCATATTCTGGTCCAACTAGCTGCTGGATGGCTGGATGTGTCTATTGGTCTTTTAACCAGACACCAGTAAAAGGAAAAATAAATGGGAATTAAAATTGGTAAATAGATTTTGCATTTAGTCAAGTTTCAAAGTACCAAAAATAACAATTCATTCATAAAATCCAATAGTCTTAGTCAATTTTAATTTAGCCAACAAAAAAAATCAATTAAACATAATTCCATATTAACCTCTAGAATGTTACGTTTCCAGAAAGTTTACGGGAAATGCCAAGATTTTTAACAAAAAATCTTGACTTCCCCTTCCTTAAAATTCTCTGCATGTTTATATAAACTACTTTTCAGTCGTCATATTATCAATTTTTCAATTTTCCTCCTATTATAAAGAAAGAAAATTAAAAACCAAGGTGTAACGAAACCCAACTAATGAAAGGAGTTAAAATTAAATTTACTTTCCCAAAAAAAAAAATTGTTTCAGACAGCAATTAAGCAATAATGTGATCCCGTCCCTTTCCAGTACCACACTGCAACTAAACATGATGATGACAACAGTTATGGTGGTGGCGGTAGGAGTGCTGGTGGTGGTTATGGTGACACAATGCCATGAATTTCATCATATACCACAGGCAAAGATAATGGCTATCCGCTATCTTAAGTCATGATCGTTAAGAATCAACTTACTTTGGCTGGATGGGGGCATAAAAGGTCTAGCTTCTTTGTGCACTTTCAAGTTCATGACAAAATAAAAGGACGAGAGAAATGCTGGGACGACGAACATTCACACATGCTATCCTTAACACATTTATTACAACTGATGAAACTCATTTCTTTAGACTTTGATGCAGGCCTAATTTCCACCTTGAGTATCATCACAAGGGCGCATCCTTTCTAATAGATCCCAAAGTATCTGCAAACAAGCATGTGCTTCTATCTATTTAATGTAAGCACCTTAATTGAGCTTGGACACTTTATTTGTTGCAGCCTCTTGGACTGCTTGCCAGCCATCCAACATTACGGGCAAAGGAGTACCATGGTTGTCATAGCCCAAATCTCCAAATTCCAATTTGAGATGTGTTAGAATGAGCAGTATCTGCAATGCAGTCAAGCTTAATAAAAGGCAAAGAATTTGGGCAGCGGAAAAAAGGTATCAGATGGAACGCACAGAATTCTTGTCATGTGCACTATAAAGTCTAATTTTTTTCCAAGATATCTTACCAAAATGTGGAATTCTATCTTGCAAAATGATAAATTTCAATATTTTATATTTGTAAGAAAATTCTTTTAACAGCAAGATACGTACCAAAGAATTAATGGTAATTCAGGTTTTCACTGGTTCGTTGTCATTTAACCAAGCAAGCTTCGCAAGGATCACATTGTTGAAATAAGACCAAACTAATAGGGAAAAAATACCAGTAATAGCCATGGAGAAGCTTACAAGCTGACTAACAACTTCTTTATAATTCTGCTTGGTTGTTGAAAAGAGGAGGAAGAAAGAAAAGAAGAAGTTGGAGTTACCACAATAATCATTCCACACCAAAAAAAAAAAAAATAGCATAAACTCTCTTCTTTTTGCAAATGATTTATAAACCCATGATTTTTGAATATTTGTTCTTGTAAACCTGAACATGAGCATTAGACATGATACTTCACAAAGAATGCTTAAAAGAAAGACATAAAATTTTTTTGACAGGAGGTTAAGACTTGAGTGAAAATATACAAAGAGAGGTTGTAGGAATTAATGGTTTATCGATCAAAAAAGGCGTAGAGGCTAAATATGAGATTTTTCATTCTCAGAAGCTCAAAACCATTTAAATACATCACCATCTCAAAACAATCATGCCTATCATCTTGGCCCCGATAGCTGAACATCTGAGAGAAGCACATCACTATTATAATTTATTGGCTGTAATGGAGTACCCTTTTCTCCACATAATTGGAACAAACCAGAGCAAATATGAGAACCCTTTTGAGAGGTAGTTGGTGGCTGCGGTACAGCACAAAGACCCTCAAGCATTTGAACTACTTTAGTCATTGGTGGTCTTGCATTCATATCATCCTGTATACACCATAAAGCAACTTTGATTGCAGCATTAATCCTTTCATCATTTTCATCACTCTTTAACTTTGAATCAAGGACTTTATTAAGCTCGCCTTCTTCCATCATCTTGAAGACATAAGAAGGGAAATATTCTCTCTCTGAACTCTCTCTTGGCTCATAATTCTTCCTTCCCCCAATGATCTCGAGCAAGAGCATGCCAAAGCTGTACACATCACTCTTCTCTGAAATAGCATGGTTTGTTATCCACTCAGGTGCAAGGTATCCCCTTGTACCTCTCAATGTCGTGAATGCAAGGCTCTGTTCTCGGTTCATTAGCTTAGCCAAGCCAAAATCTGAAACTTTGGCAAGGTAATTATCATCAAGAAGAACATTTTCAGGTTTTATATCACAGTGGACGATCTTGACATCACACTCTTCATGGAGATAAGCCAGTCCTTTCGCTGTACCTAATGCAATGCTGAATCTCATTTCCCAATCCAACATAAGACCCTCTTTGTTATTATTGAAAATCCATCTATCCAAAGATCCTTTTCCCATGTACTCATAAACAAGTAGGCGGCAAGCCCCCTCAGCGCAGAAGCCTCTGAGCCTCACTAAATGGACATGGTGGACATTCCCTATAATGCTAACTTCAGCTCTAAACTCTTTCTTCCCTTGCCCAATGCCCTCCAATTTTTTCACAGCTACTTGAGTCCCATCTGGGAGCAACCCTTTGTAGACTGAACCAAACCCTCCTTGGCCAAGCTTCGTTGAGAAGTTTTTAGTAACATTACAAAGATCATCAAAACTGTAGCGGTTAAGCATCCCAGAAATACTATCAAACAAATCATCCTCCTCCAAATTATCTTTTGTGGATTCCAGTAACCTTTTCTTTTTCTGGGGATACCATAGTCCCAGATAAGTTAGACCCAAAATTACCAGTGTAGTTACAACAGCTATAACCACAATTATTATATTTCGCATTTGAACAGCTTTGGTTTTCTTTCTTGTGGGATTTAAACTTTCACCTCCGCTTTTCAAGACCTTCACATAAGAAGTAAAACCAGCAGCACCTTGATCTGCACGTTGCAAACTTCCTATCTGATCAAAAAGATAGCAACTTCCCAAACTGCTCTCGAAGAACAGCACAACGCATGAGCAGTTTCTTTGGCAAGCTTCTTTGCAACCGTTTAGGTCAGTTTTTGAAAAGGGTGAAACGAAATCAAGGGCAAAGTAGTTAAGTTCCTCGCCAACAAATAAAAAATCAACTTCTGAACTATTACAGGTTGAGGAATTTAGCCTTGGAGGCTTGCACATAAAATTAGAGAAAAGAGGAGAAGGACATTGACACCGATTTTCAAAGCTGCATACTTCATATGGTTGACAAGATTCAGGAATTCCACAAGGATTGTGTGGAATCTTAGCCGACTCAGCACCACCCCATTTTCCATTTTGCAGATTAAGAAATGAAATTGACCCATCAGCGCCTAAAATTGCAGCCCATATGGCATTTGTATCAGATTCTTCTGAGAACACAAACTGCCAAACTCGTACGCCATTTTGATCATAGAAATCCCAAGAATTGGACACCAGCGATGCAGATGAGATCCTCTTACCACTAGCTTCCTTGAGGATTTTTTTGCGGCTATCATTTGCCATGGACCAGTAAATTTGTGGAGTTTGATATCCTGCAGACAAAATCATGTCGCCAGACTTGATTTCAAGAAAATGAAACAAGTTGCTGTGCTTAGGAAAACTTCTGAGTTGCATTCCTTCTAACAAGAACTGGTCAGGTAACAGGGTATCAGTAGGATGGCTGAAGCTTTGCCACAAAATTTTTCTATTGTTGTCCAGCAACACCAAATTTCCAGTATCCCGCAATTCCATGGCTGTAGCTCCCTTTCCCTCTGTATGTGTAGACCAAGCTTTACCGTCGTTATTCTCTAAGTAAACATTTCCATTCTTGTCAAAGACAAATTTATCAGAATTTCGAACCAATGAACCTCTATTGGCAGTCCAAACTGGTCTATTTCTCTGAACGTGAAGAACAACTAGAACAAATGATCCGATGTCCAGGGCAGGAAAGAAACCCAATGCAAATGTTGAATTGCTGGATTGCAAAAATAATCCACAAGTATTATTATAATCCATCTGAGACCCTGTGAATCCAGGATGAATTTGACCAATTTGGACGCTTGCAGAGCAGGTATTGAAGACAAGCAGGAGAAAAAAACACAAAGATCGAACAGAATGGAGGACGCCCATGGTTGCACCAGCTGCAAACATTTACTGAACTTAGCTAAATTAGTCCTAAAAACTTGTTCATAAACGGTGAAAAACTAATACCCACTTTAAAAATTCTTCTAGTCCGCCAAATCAACCAACCAATAAAATCAGTTCAAAAAGAAGAAACAAGGAATACGCACAAACTATTTTCTTGACTTCAGCGAAATTTGCCCCCAAATTTTGGTCAGAAAACAAGAAAATACTTTAATCCAGTTAGAATAAGAGACACATTAAAAAGAATATGATAGAAAATTAAAATTCAGAAATACACACACACACACACACATACAATTCATAGGCAGTGTACATGCAGAACTAGTTCAAAAACAAAATTTACAAAATCTGAAGTGCCCCAACCATCTTGAATTGGGGCAACAAATAAGTGGGGAAATATAGAAATTACAAACTCTGCGACATGTGCATTTTCATGAACTATTGGAAGTTCACAAAACACTGCAAGAAATTATAAGTAGAAACGAAACATTATTTTTTGTGCCATCAGATGGGCTCTGTGTTTCAAACAGTATGAAATTATTAAACACAAAAGCCTTTCGAGTAGCCAAAGAGTAGAAAAGCACAGCATACCTTCACATGCACCGACCCAACCCCATCTTCTTTGTTGTGCTGCAGAAACAAGCGGATCTGTAGAAACGGGTCCTTAGCTTTCCCTGATTTAACGCAGTGGGATCACGTGAGCTTGTCCTGTTTCACTCTGGAAGAGAGAGAGAGAGAGAGAAGAGGGGGTATTTGCATGCTGGGTTGAATTTGTACTGGTTCACTTCGGGACGAAGAAAGATGCAGCCTTCACATTCGTTTATTGAAGTAAAGCAGAATTTTTGTAGAAAGCAGAGTAAATTTTAATTTAAAATTGACACTTAATTTAATTTTAAAATTTTCAGATGGAATTTTGAAAATATTGAAAACAAAAAATAGCAATAAAATATTGTTCCTACGAAAGATCTACCGTAGTTGTCATTAATTCTCTTGCTGCTTCAAAAAATTTCTGCTAAAAATAATTCCTTCCCCTTCCTCCCCTCCCCCCCCCCCGACCCCCGCCACACCCCCCCCCCCCCCCCCGCCGGGGCCCCTCATTATAGCCGGTGTCTTTTTGGTTTTCTTTATTATGATGAAGGATTTCCCTTTCTTTAATAATTTTTTTTATTTTAAATTATTTTAAAAACTTGTTTCCTATAATTGCACATATTTATACTGGCAAAAATATAACAATAAAAATAAAAATATAATTATTTTAAGAATTAAAAAAATTAAAATTTTTTAACTTTGTGGAGTCTGTAACCATGCCTATTAGTGTCTTAGTGTCTTAATTGTTCATCTTTTTATGATATAATTACAAAAAAAGTGCCACAATTAATTTGTAAAATCAAGCAATAAATTTTTTTTGACGTCATATTATTTGTTTTCACTTATTTATAAATTATACATACACACACATAAATATACATTATTAACTTTCAATTATTTTATTTTATGATTTGAATATTCCTATGAAAAGAAAAATAAAAATAAAAACATAGAATATGCAAATGACACTCTTTCTTGTCAAAAGGTTCCACTCGAAATTGACCGGGCCACTTATCAATACTTCTCTTCACTTTATTGCATAAGATATAATACCTAACTATTGAACATAATTTGTAAGTGGACCAATATGGTAATTAATTAATAAAAGAAAGTGCTCGTAAAGCACGTGGTCAAACAAGTCTTACCATTTTATATTTTTTATTTATTTGCGAAACTACTAACCCATAAACTTATTTTGCTTTGTTAATACTCGAGATATATAGATATGATTTTATGTAATAATCCATTTGCAACGTCTTAAAAATAAATATTTATAGTAAAAACAATTAAATTAAATAATTGTGCGAAGAAGTAGTGTTTGATTTATACTTAAATAAATATTTATTTTTAAATTATTTTTTTAGTTTTAAAATATATTTTTTTTCTAAAAAGCATTTATCTTACAAGTGGAATCCAAGTCAAGTTTGATCGAGCGTCTTTAAGTGGTTATTATTCTATTAAATATCTTGTGTTGAATTATGGAGGCTAATTTAAGTAGAATGGTTCAAATTATCATATATGGAAAGGTAAAATGGAAGACCTACTTTATGTGAAACAATTCCATTTACTAGTATTTGCTTCTAAGAAGTGAGAAAATAAATCTGATGAAGAATGGACTTTGTTGCACAGAGAGGTTTGTGGATATCTTAGGTAGTGGGTAGATAATAATGTTTTAAATCATATTGATGACGAGACACATGCATGCAAAAAATAAGGTTAATATTGAAGGATCAAAATCGTTGTTGGCCTTACAAGGTTTAACATCCTATTTTGATACTAACAAACAAGTGAAACTTAACATATTTGATTGAGTCATGATATTTCAGAACTCAAAAGGATCAAATATGAAAATGCAAGCTTATACTTCAAAGAATGATGATCATATGAAACTTAAATAACATGAATTTAAAGAATAAAGTTTGAAGAACATGAGAGCATAGATATTAAAGAGAACTTGATAAAAAAACTCAAAATATTTTAAAACTTGAAGACAAGTAGCAAATCAAAGCATGAAAACGTAAGTGTTTAAGAATGACAAATGATTTAGAAGTCTTTATGTAAGTGTTTTAATGTTTAAATATCTTTTGACATATTGTTGAAGCTCTTTAGGAGATATTTATGAACTTATAGACCTATTTTAACAACCTAAAAAATGTTTTATGAAATATCAATGCAAGAGAGTAAAACTAATTTTGAAAAACTAAAAATGAAAAACCAGAAAAATGACTGGTCAGTTGATTGGACAAATTACACTAGGTTTACTCAGCCAACTGAAAGGAAAACATCAGAATGAATAACTGCCCAACTGACTGACAGATTGCACTAAGATTAGTCGGCCAACTAACAAACCCAGCCGGCTGACATTTTTGAACTGTGTCCAGCCAACCGACTGACATTTAATTGAGTTAAATTTTGAACAAACAGAAAGGTGTCAGCCGCCTTTCCACCCGATTGGCGCTATGAAATTGCTTATCCAGTCGCTTGTCCAGCCAACTGACTCTACGAGAATTTGAATTTTTGAACTTAACATGAAATTTCTAAAAATCAATTTTTCAAATATAAATGTTATGAAAACTTGATGGACACTCCAAGTAACTTGGGGAATAAGAAAACTAATCCTAAAAAGCCTATAAATATTTGTAACACCCCAACCCCGAGGGACCTGAGATATTAACTTTTTACTACTAATTTATAGCGGAAGCAAATAAACTCAATTATTATTAAACCAGAGCACTAATTATCCATATTACAATCATTTATTTCAAAAGAAAAAAAATTATACAAGCATAAATATCTGACATCATACTAATATTTCTAAACAAATCTTTATTTTTTTATCCCCACCCGCATGCTTGCTAAGCCTGATTTCTAACATACTCTTCGGAGTTATCTGAAATAAAAATATAATTGGAGTGAGACGACGTTCAGTAAGTAAATAAGATTATTATTAGTGTGTGGCCAAAATGAGTTTTTAAAAAATTTCTTAAAACAATATTTAATACTATAACTTCAAAATTTCTTTTAGAATAAATATAAATTTTAAAATTTACTACATAAAACTTTTACCATCAATTACAATAGTAAAATTTTATAATTATATACTATAACTGTTGAATTAAACTTTTAACTTTAAAACTATAAAAATATTTAATGATAAATATACATATACTTTTTCTTATACGTTTTCCTTAGATCATCATTTAAGCATCAAAATGATCATTTTCACGTAAACTTACATTTTTCCTTCAAATCATCAGTAACTTTGTACACGTAATTAAATATGTATAAATATATATTATAAAAAAAATCACCCTTAGGCCTGTTTGCCGTAAGTCATGTTTACCCCCATGACTGGGTTGTGTGGTCCAAAGACTGGAGTTAGCTGGCTGGCCGACCAAACTAAATCAACGTACGTAAACTTTAAGTGAGATTTTCCTTATTAAGTCCTGGTCCGGAACCAGGTGTGCACTAAGGAGAAATCCACTAACATAAATATCCACTCTATAAACAGTGTGGGTACACTCTGATCCGTATAAACTTTAAGCTGCGGTACCGAGCATCTGTAACTTTGAACTTTCGTTGCCATAAGGGGTTTTAAAATTACCTTATTATAATTTATGCAATTTAAAATAATATCGTAAAAATCTCATCTTTACTCATATTTTCATAAAAAATGCAACGTAGAAATAAACTCATGCCACACAATTTTTGTGTTAAAAATATATATAATTTTATTTTTGAATAGAAAGAAATGCTAAAAATTTACCCGAGGGGATTAAAACATTTCTTAACCTAAAAATAGATGCAAGTATATTAAAGATAGAACTAGTATAATTAAATATGCGAAAAAATAAACTCATGAAAATTTTGTGGAACTAATTAATATACTTGAAATTTACTTATAAAATAAACTCAGGTATGAATTTTAAATAAAAAAAACTAACATAATCAAATTTATTTACCTTCTTCCTTACGAACTGTAAAAACCCCAAAAAGAGATATAAAATATTAGTGGATTAATTTCAAAAATAAAAATAAAAATAAAAAATAAATAATTAAAAATAATAATAATTATTAATTAATTAATTAATTAAACGAATTTAAAAAAAAGAAAAAAATAATTAATTAATTAATTGAATTTAAAAGAAAAAGAAAAAGAAAAAAAATTAATTAAAATTTATTTTTATTTTTTTAATAAAATATATTATTATTATTAATATTAATTAAATATATTTATTATTATTATTATTATTATTATTATTATTATTATATACCTTCCTGAAGGAACTCAATCCTTCAGGAAGGATGTTTTAAATTTAATGCCCCCCCCCCCCCCCAAAAATTATCTTCTTCTTCTTCTTCTTCTTTTCTTTTCTTTTCTTTTCTTTCTCTGTAACTCTCTGAACTCTCTCTCTCTCCTCACGTTCTCTCTCCCTCTCTCCTTGATTTCGTGATGAATTTTCGCTCGATCGAAAATCTGAAGATACCACTGGACTCCATTCGCCGCTGCCGTCATTTCTAACGAAGCGGATCGGTGGTAAGAGCGGCGTAAGCGTATTCCCCAAGGTAAGCCATTTTTCCTTTTTTCTTTAATTTCTTGCAAAATATAAGCCTAATTGACCAACGGACGCCACCACGAGAATCTAGGGATGATTCGCTACAAGTCTAGTGGGACGGAATTCTCATGGAGGTGTCGGGCCAAAACCCCAAATTTAGGGTGCGGCGATTATTAAGGGGCTTATTTTTAATTAATTAGCATTAATTTAGAAATGCTAAAATATTAAGCATCTAGGACTGAAGTAAGATTTCTGAAATTTAGGGCTCAGGTGAGTGCCGCGGGTGTAATTTTGGGACCCGCAGGCAAAATTTGGAAAATTAAGTATGGATATTAAATAATAGTTTAAATATTAATTTGAGATATATGGAGCCTAAGGAAGGCTAGATGAGTATTATTTTGGAGAAATAGATTAATTAATCTGGGGAAAATGTAAATTGCAGGAATTAGATTTTGGGCGCCAAGGGCGTGAAATTTTAGGTCCTAAGGAATTTCTCAATACTCAAGTAAGGGAATAAACTAAAGCAGTAATTTTCCATACAAATTATTATTGATTATGAGTAAATTTATTTTCAGAAAAGCATATGTTATATTGTGTATTACGAATAAAATGTACGATTGAGAAAATACTGCTATGATGATTAAAATGTATATGTATGTATGAAATGTAAGGAATTCACGATTTTAGAATATGAAGTATGACTTTTAACAGCATATGTGTGGCATGAATATTATTTTATGTGAAATGTATTATGATGTGAAAGATTTTACGAACCAAGTATGATTTCAGGTATTATGAAAATATGAGTTATGTTGTGATGGTTTTGACGATTATGTGATAAATGATATATTTTCAGTATATATATATATACCTGAAACAATTTTGGCGCGAGGTCATATATTTATGTTATCGGCACGAGGCCGTATTTATGTTTTTGGCACGAGGTTATATATTTATGTTATCGGCACGAGGCCGTATTTATGCTATCGGCACGAGGCCGTATTTATATTATTGGCGCGATGCCATATTTACTATGATTTTGGCGTGAGGCCATATGTATGATTTCGGTGCGAGGCCGTATCTATGTTTTCGGCACGAGGCCGTAATGATGTTACGTATGATCATGTATTATATGTTTTCACAACCAGGATGTTAGTTTAGTTCAGACCAGGAGCTCGGTACCGTAGCTATGGGTTAATTTTGGCACGAGGCCTTATTAGTGCTACCGTCCCACGAGGGGATGGGAGATGGATAGTCGATGTGGCTTTCAGTAGAGTGTGGACGTCCACCTGGCAGTCCGGACCAGGGTGTGGCGGGCTCATCGTACTTACAGACATATTTGATTCGGCAGTGGTCGGCCAGCCATTGTCGGGTCCCGCCTTCGGGCTGCACAACCTGTCATGGGGGGTAATACATGACACCAGCTAGCTATTCATCCTGTGTTTGTTTTCAGTACTACAGTTATAATAGTTGATTTTATATGTGTTATGATTTATTAACAGATGTGAAAATATATGTTTACCTAGTATGATATGATGATGTTTATAGATTTATGAAATGTACTATATACGTATAAATGCATTAAATATTCATGTTGTCACATAGCTGTATTTAGTTTATTTTCCCTTACTGAGAAGTGTCTCATCCCCGAACATTAAATGATTTTCAGGAAATCCAGTGAGACCGGCAGGCTAGAGCCGCCATTGAGTGATTAGAGCTTCCCTACTAGAAGGGTAAGCATTGAACTAGGATCGGGAGTTTTTGTTTTTAATCCTAGTGTTATTTTGACTTTTGGAGGTTGTATATAATAACAGTATTTTGATGTTATAGAAAGCTCTGGTATTATGTTTTATGATTGGATGTTTGAGATTTTATGTTTACTCCTGCTAGGTTTTCCGCTGTGTTTGAAAGGTGTCCCCGCTATCCACGGGTTCGGGTTGACCATTTTATTTATTATGTGATATTTTATGTTAAAAAATTGAGGGACGTTACACGAACACTGTAACTATCTCTAAGAAATGAGATCGGAAAGAGTGGGTGATTGAGAACTTATTTAAAAATTCTCTCTCCACCACAATTTCTTTCACTCACTAATTCTTCTCTTCCTTGGAAAATTGTTGTGAAAAATGAAGGTTGAGAAAATTTTAGGAAAGAAATGAAATTTATAAAAGTGTGGGGAGATGGGTGAAATTATAATTTTTTTTTTTTTAAATTAAAGAATGGGCAAGGGATGGGCAAGGTATGGGTTGAATATGGGATGGGGATGGAAGCCATGTGGGAGTGCTTGCCACTATTCCCATTAAATAAATTTTTAATTAACTACTTACCTAATTAATTAATCAATTAGTTAATTAATTATTTTATTATTTTATTATTTTTCTTAATCATTATTATCATTATTTGTTGTCATTGTTATTACTTTTAAACTATTTTTAGTATTTATTTTTGAACAAGAATTAAATTTAAATTTTGAAAACTCATGTGGACCCCACATGGTCTTTTGGGCCCCACACAACTTCGAGACCCGAATGGATGCTACATAACTCGAATAACTCTTATACGATTTTATGCATCCTACATAGCTTTGAGACTCGTGTACACCTCCATACTGCTCCGGGACTCTTGTGGGCCTCACACAATCTTGTGGGCCCCACATAGGATACCTATATTATTATTATTTTATCATATATTTCCATAAATTATATCAGTCAAAACATTATTTTATGTACTTATTTACGTATATAAACAGTGTCTTGTGGCTCCGGGACTCATGTGGATCCCACATAGTCTTGCGGGCCCCACATATGATACCTATATTATTATCATCTTATTATGTATTTCTACAAATTATGTCTGTCAAAACACTATTTTATGTATATATACTTATTTATGTGTACAAACAATGTCTATCCTGTTTATCCTATGAAATTCCATTTTGACCAGGCCGACCTCCAGGGAGCGACTGAGCCACAATGGTCTCTGAGCACTTGCTTAGACAAGGTCTTTCTTAGGCATCAAACATGGAATCAAGGATCTTACAGAAAAACACTTCTGTATTGATATTAACTCAATGACCATTTTTATTATTTTATTATTATTGTGCTTTAATCATATATATATTTTTGGGTCATCACAATATTTCCTTAATCCCAAGAAACTAATAACCAAACAATCACACAGCACACTTACATTAAAACTCTCAATCTCTCATACTCCTGCTGGGGGAATTCTTCTGAATTGCTGCTGAAACATCAACCTATGATTCTCATACTGAGTTTTCTCAATCACAAAAGAACCCTTGGTGATCTCTACACTTGAACTTCAATTCTATTTCTTATTGATATTTAAATTGTTGAAGTACCTAGTGCTGAATTTGTACTAATCTACTTCGTTTTGAGGGTGTTATTGTACGTAATGTTTACTTCATATTTTTTGTAATTCTTGAACGATTCGAGGTGTTCGGATCGTTGGCTAAGCGAGGGGATATCGTTTAGAGCGTTGGGCTCTAGCCTATTGAAAAAGTGACCGAGTGAGGGGATATCGCTTGGAGAGACGGGCTCTAACCTACTAAAGGAGTGTGTAAGCGGTGTTGTTCCACTCGGCAAAGGAATTGATTGTAGTGAATCCTTTGGTGGTTTGCCAAGGCGAGGACGTAGGCTGGGGATAAGTTGGACCTTGTAAAATCTCGGTGTTCTTCTCTCTTTCCCTTACTCTCTTTACATTCAGCACATATAAACTGCGTGGATGATTAAATTTTCTTAATTATACAAACTACGTAATTTGGAAGTTAAATAAACTTATAGTTTGATTTTGATTTAGGATTGCGGAAATTGAAAGGGAGTATGTTGGTTGATCAAAATTTTGCGAAAACCTCAAAAGGAAGTCCGTTGGTTGGTTAACATCCAAAAACAAATTGACTAAAGAGTTTATTTAAATTCTAAGTTGTTTGGAAATTGATTTGTGGTTTGCATTGAAGGAATGATTTCATATATACAGGGCTTGGTTCAAATTCACATTCACTATAGGGCTTGAATATAAATCATATACTCAGGGCTACATACAACAAAGTTGAATATATCAAAAGTGTTGCATCTTGATTGATTGTATATATTTTGTTTGATTGAGTTTTGTTTGATTGTTTACTTGAATTGTGTGGTTGTGGATTGAAGTCTTTAAAAAATAAAAAGAGGTTAAGAATTCATTTAAGGAAGTAAAAGGAAAATTTTAAAACCTAATTCACCCCCCTCCCCTCTTGGGACTGCACCTTTGTTTTCAATTGTCACTAATAATCACAAAACCATTACTAATAGTGTTAGTGACGGTTTTGAATTAGCTACTATAACTACGGTTACTAATAATTATTAGTGATAACTTGTTAATTACTAGTGACGAATTTTACAAGTCATCACTAATAATAAAGTATTAGTGACGGATTATAACTGTTACTATAAATTCTATATTGGTTCAGCTCAAAATCGTCACTATTAGTAGAGTATTAGTGACGAATTTCAAAATCATCACTAATAATATGCTATTAGTGAGGAATTTAAAATCACCATTAATACTTTGAAATTCATCACTAATACTCTACCATTAGTGACAATTACATTATACAAATTCAAATTAAAATACAGAAATTTCATCTATTTAGATAACAAAAAAATTTTAATCAAAAGCTGCATCTGGCTGTAGTGCATGACATCCTACTGATGTTGTGACAGCTACAAACCCTACAAATTAAGAATTATAAAAAAAAAAATTAGTATACGATTTTTGAACATATATGTATACGTACCATAAGTATCAATGATTTGATAGTAAAATAATTAGACATTCGAATAGTAACGCGAAAGAAAAAACTAGAAAAAAAAAAAAAAACACTCGAGAGAAGTATAATAATTTAAGTGCAGTTATGAGAAACGTACATCAGATGAATTACTAATGAGTTCGCAAAAATATTTAGTCATTCGGTGCATTTTGGATAGTAATCTGTAATGTTGTTCACATAAAGGATGAAATTTAATATTCATTTAACTTTTACTCATCCTTTCAAAAATATTTTAACATTTATTTTATCATAATTATCTTTGTACATGGTTTTATTTTAAAAAAATTTTGGCAGCATGCCATTTGTAAATTGGATATTTTCCCATAAAACTTGTACCTGAAACTTGATTGTTTTTAGCAAATAAATCATTTTAAGCATGCAACAACCTAAATTCGCTATCAGCATGCAATTCACAATATACTGCATCAGCCATGCAGTTGGCGTTCAATACAAACATGTATTTCAGTAGTTCAATCTACAATTCATATAACATAATACCATCTATCAAAAAGATTTAGTCATTCGGTGTCTTATGGATAGTAATCTGCAATACTGTTCACATAAAGGATGAAGTTTAATATTCATTTAACTTTCACTCATCCTTTCAAAAAATTATTATTTTGAATATAACAATAGTGTGATAATATTATATTATAGGGGCATTGTTGTCCAATCCACTAAACTAGGGCTGCAATTTGGTTCAAAAAGTAGTATTTCCATGGGAATGAGGGAAAATTGCCCATGTGAAGGGTGGGAATAGGGTGCCCAAATTTCATGCATATCCTTTCATTCTATGAATATGGATATTCCTGTTATATCAAACTCTCATGCTCAAACAACATCCTAATTATAAATTCATTGTTTTTGTTATATAGGGCAAGATGGTTGCTTCTCGAGGATTGCCTAGTCAAGTTTTCTCTCAATTGGTTCTGCCTGATCTTAGAGGTTCCAAGGAGTGTTAGTCCACATCCATTTATTGCCAAACTCTTGCTCAAAGGAAAAGCACAATGCGAAAACAGATAACTGTTTCTGAACTATCAAAACATAAAGCACACACAAATGGAGATAATAATGCTTTTGAATGTCTCCTACTCTGCCATTGTTAACTCTATTAAAAAACAACCAATAAAATAAAAGCTATAATTTTAAAGGGAACTTTGGCTCTTAACACTTCTATAACTATATGTTACATAATACAATTTTATCTTCCATTTGCTCTCATTCATTTGAATGCCTTGTTGATTAATCATTGTGATAATATCCCCATTCTCTTTTTTTTTTAACCAAGAAGAACTACTCTAGAAGATCAAAGACCAACATAATCAGCTTGGTTAGAATGCCAAGCTCACTGTTATACAAGCTCATAAGCATTTTATGTCTTCTCCTTTGATAAAGACATTTCATTCTCATTTTTTATACATTTTATATTACCTAAATCTTTGCAATTTCTTTCTCTAACTCTAGCAAGTCTATAAGTAACCTTAATTAGCCCCAAATAATTGCACTCAAGACTGAGTAAACTTAACTTTGCAATTTTAAACTAGTTGATCTCAATCATGATTTTGATCTTGTAACCTATTATTTATGAACAATCAATGCAGGATGACCAACAATGCAACTAATTAATCAGAAATCTCCTTGGATTCCCACGAATCAAGCTTCTGTTTATGCAATAATGTATGCCAAACCACTCATGCAATATATATATAACTAAAAAATTTAAACTCTGTAATCTCTTCTCAGTGCCCACTGTACGCTCTTAACACATCATGAAAGAAACCCAAAATAAATGGCATTCTAAAACCACAATTACCACCTCTACTCCGCTGCACTGATCAATGAAATCATATCCAGCAGCATAATTGCTGCATCATATCTGTCCCAACTGTTGGCATCTACCCTGATACTGCCACTAAAGCAGAGCTTGGTACTCATTTTCTGAACTATGGCAGAATCAGAATGTGTTTACCAAACTAACCCAGACTAGCAATTGGGGTTGAGTTGAGGTGTCATCAGCTTTCTTCCTCACTAGTTTAAACCCGGAGAAAAGCTGTTAAGTCCAGCACTCACAGTAGATTGCAATTATTTGTCATTTCTTTAATTTTCAATGCCCAAGTGCATCACCCAGAGTGAATGCGTAGTAGCCTACAGAATCAGCATCACTGTAGCCTCAAATGTAGCATCAAACTTATTTATATAATTAAACAAATGCATATCCCATAAGATGATGCAACTTTTCAATGTTCAGAACTTGGCTTGCTAGAATACTTACCAACTGTATTCTGCATGCTAAATAAGGTCTTATGCAGTTAGCAACACATCTTAAGTTCCTAATTATACTGCTGCTATTCATACTTTTCAATTCCTCATAGCACTGTTGAGTTTCAGTTGGGTATGACTTGGTACTTGGATCAAAATGAGGCAAACAGGATCACAACCAAAATACTCATATTTTGTCAAAATTTACATTACTATGTGCTTCAAAGAAATGCTATTTTCAACATCAGTTATTTTCTTGTCCCAGTATCCCATTAGCTTCATCCAAATCTCATGCCAAATCTAAATTGGTACCACCATCCACCTAAATATTCACAATTATATTGCCTTTGTTGCTCTCATTTATTTGAAAACCAATGCCTAACATAAAGAAAATCAAATTTCTTATACTATTGCTAAGGAGGTTCAGTTATTTCCTGTCCTCGTCTCTTGGCTTAGTAAGGTGTTGTAGTTTATCTGTACAAATTTATTCTGCTAAAAATCATATACAGGAAAGTAGTTTTTGCGTTCATTTGATGAATTACTAAATGGTGAATTATTGGTATCACCATTTACCATAGGCACTCTAATGAATGTAATCTTAGAAACCATTGAATATGTGCCTAAAACATCAATATCATCTTCTAGTTTAAAACTTTTGGCCACCAATTCAGCCTTGTATCTATCATTAGTTCTGTCTAATTCATGTTTATTTCATTTACCCATTTACACTTAGGCCTGTTGGCTTACAAGCAGGTAGAAACTCAAACAAACTCATTCCAAGTTTCATAGCCTATGGTATTCTTTCAAGTAACCATTTTCAAGTTTTGTGTTGGGTGACAATACGGCTTCTTCTGAGGCTGTGGAGTTTACCTACAAATGCATAATAATTTGCACCAAAGTCCCTTACTTTTCTACCTATACTTGTCCTATATTGAATTATAGTATTCAGTTGTCCTTTTTATCTCCAACCTACAACTACTAGATAAAATATCCATTTCAAGGCCCCAGCTATTTCCCCATGTGATAAGAAACTTATCTTCATGGAATATGATGTTTAGAAACTCAATTATTGCATGTTTTCAAGGTCTATGAACCTATTGGTTTTACTGTGTGAGGCATAACCTATTAATGCATGCCTTCTAACTTGAATTCACAACTTAGGCCTTTAAAAGATTAGATTGGCTTCAGTATGCTAGAAAACCCTTCAATAGTTTTTATTTTTCATTCTTAGTTTTTAAAAGAATTAAAAAAAAATGCTAACTCTTTTATTTCTAGGTTTCCAAATAATTAGAATATAGAAAATTATAATTTTTTTAAATTTCCAAAAATCATATATAAAAAATCAGAAATCAAGAAAATAAGAAAAAGATATTTTCCAACTTTGCTACGCAAATTTAGAAAATTGAAAAACAATATGGTATTTTTGTAATTATTTAAATCTTTTGAAAGTGAAAAATAAGACTATTCTCCCCGGCACATGGCATAGTCTCAAGCTCCCATGACATTGTACCGGTACAACTGGTGGATCCACACCCTTCGGTGATCAGCCGATAAGAGGCAATATTTCACGCCCTTGGATATGGAACTGGACAATCTTGCTACTGGCAGGTGGTATTTCACACTCTCGGATATAGAGCTAGACACTCTTTCACAACCTGGAATAATTCGAAACTCACGTTCCTATATCTCATTTCACCAAATCACAACTCAATGCATGCTCATATAACAGTTCATTCAACACTCATTTGGTAATCTAAAAATCATGATTTTCAAAATACAGTTTAAAACAAGTCAAGGCACGTCCATCTCCATAACACAATATATCCATGGTTTTCCAACGAAACCAGAGATGCAACCCGATGCCCCTTTTTTCCCAAAACTGTAACATGAAAACCCCGTAATTTTACCCGTTAGATTTCCCCAAATAAGTAGCCAAAACACATAGTTCTACCGAATCCGATTTTGAAAATAACCGATATAAACATAATCCCGTTAACTTTCCCCGAAAATCCAAACTCGAACTCTTCGGCTCCTAAACAGCGAACCGAGTTCCCAAAACCTATAAATCACAGTACAATACATACTTATAATTTTATTCTCCACAGATCTACTGAAAAAGAAATGAAAACCGAGCCTTACCTTGATTCTTGATTCAAAACCTGAAAACCCCCAAAACGGAGATCCGTTCCACAAATCATGAAGAGAATCCTTCCCTGATCCTCATAGTAACGTCGAATCGTTGATTCTAACAACGAACGGCAAAGAAATCTAGAGAGAGAGTGTTCCCGCTAGTTCTAAAGAGAGAGAGAGAGAGAGGGAGAGTTTTGGCTTTCTTTGCCAAGAAGCAATGAAATAGGATATTTATAGCACCTTTGACTCGGCTAACCTCGTCAACGAGGTGGCATCTTCGTCGATAAGTCAACTAAGAAAGTTCGTCGAAGTAGCGGTGGCGTCGTCGACGAGCCTGAGATTTCGAATTTCCCAAAACCTCTAGGCTTCTCCTCGTCGACGAGCCTCTACATTTCATTGTCGAACAACAGAAGGGCCTTCATCGACAAACTTTAGCTTCGTCGACAAAGTCTGCTCAATTTACTATTTTATCCTTTTCTTACTTATTTATTCCCTATCCCATGAATCAAGTTCTTACAAGGAAGATATGGAAAGAATTCCATATGCCTCAGTAGTAGGAAGCTTGATATATGCAATGGTTTGTACGAGGCCAGACATAGCCCATGCAGTTGGTTTTGTTAGCCGGTTTCTCTCAGATCTAAGAAAAGAACATTGGAATGCTGTAAAATGGATTATGAGATATTTGCGAGGCACTTCCAAGTTGATTCTTAGCTTTGAGAGTGGCAAACCAATGTTGGTTGGCTATACATATTCTAATATAACTAAACATGTGGATACCCGTAAGTCTACTTCGGGTTATTTGATAACTTTCTCAGGAGTGACTATTTCTTGGCAATTGAGGTTACAAAAATGTATTGCACTTTCTACAACTGAAGCAAAGTTGATTGCAGCAACGGAAGCTTGTAAAGAGTTGCTATGGATGAAAAAAATTTTACGACAGCTTGGTTTCAAACAACAACAATATGTGTTGTTTTGTGATTACCAAAGTACTATTCACCTTGCTAAGAATTCTTCATTTCATTTGAGATTGAAACACATTGATGTAAGGTACCATTGGATAAGAGATACTCTTAATAAAAAGTTGATAGCACTTGAGAAAATTCACACCGATGATACTGGCTTTGATATGTTAACGAAATCTCTAGCAAGGTTGAAGCTTGAGACTTGCTGCTCAATCGTCGGGATGGCGAATTCCCCCACCTATTCGGGAAGGGGGAGATTTGTTGGGTTGGGTTATCCTTCTAAGTGAGGATGACCCAAACTCACCCAATACTAGCCCATGTGTGGAGAGGCCCATTTGGGAGAATAGGGTTAATAACCCTACCCTTTGCTGCTACAAAGAATGGTTAAGAAAGAAAAGAAGAGAGAGCTGCTGCTGCTGCGAGAGAGAGAGAGAGAGAGAGAGAGAGAGAGAGAGAGAGAGAGAGAGAGAGAAGAGAGTTTCTGGAATTTTCTGTCCAGCCTTGATCAACTACTTCGATCAACAGGCGTTTGTGGTCTAATTGAGCTGAAATTTTACATGGATGTTCATAACATGTGAATCTTCATTATGACCGATGGAGATTGGATTCTGAGTATTCGGTATTAATTTTTCAGCCCACGGACAATAACCTCTATTTTGATGAGATCTTTCTTTAATTCTTGTAGAAGTTGATTTAAGCGAAGGAATTGTATTTCTTGAAGATAGTTGCTTATTGTATGCCTCCAGTTGATGAGACTAGAGAAGACTCGTGTATTCTCATAAGTGTTGATAGTGAAATTATTTGAGTAGACTATGGTCCCGTAATTTTTCCTTTCTCACACCGATAAGGTTTTCCACATAAAATTATGTGCTTGTTGGTGTTTGGATATATATTTTTCGCATATATATTGCTTTATTTTATAGTTTCCTATAGATTCACAGAAAGAGGGAGTTTTAGTATTGTTGTTTCTCCCAACAAAGGGCCTCTCCACACTTGGGCTAGTATTGGGCAAGTTTGGGTCATCCTCACTTAGCAGGGAAACCCAACCCAACACTTTTAACATTCTTTAAACTTGGAAAATATTATATTTTAACATTTATTTGAGCATGCAAATCTAGTGTCTTAGAAATATTCACATTCCCAGGAATGTAAAGATTCCCACAAGATATCAAAAACTTGACAATTTATGGCTCAACGGTAACAATGGACAAGGGATTGAAAGAGATCCTGGTTCGATCATCCACTAGGTCATCTCTAGATTAGATGTTGCACTTGTTAGCTATGGTGGGAGTTCATCTTGGGTTCGGCAAGGAGGAAAGGGTCCTAGGGGTTCAAACCACCCTAAGGTCCGATCAACCAAAAAAAAAAAGAATCTCATTCCTACCTTCCATAAGAAAGTTTCCTAAGAATATCATTCACTTAGAGATTTTACTTTTTGGACTAAATTGCTCTCACTATTTTATCAAATAGAACAACATTCAATGTCCCTATAATATAGTATTAACACTCTATTATTAACGAAATTAAAATAATATTATTATTATGTTATAACAATACAATATGGTGGTTAATACGCCATATTCCCTTCAATTACTTCGGTTAACTAATTATTTTATTTTTGGATTTTTTAATTTATGATTTTTGAAAAGCTTCAGACAAAAACTTAATTAAATACATAACCTTAATATGTTTTTTTAAAAACTTATAACATTTTTATTTTAATTAATCACATATGTCAATTATTTCTATTTTAATCAATCATTGTGTATAAGAAATAAGTTATTTAATCCACAAAAGTGGACTTTGAAAATTAATACTATAGTAACATGCTGAAATGCAAGAACTGAAAATTATAAATTCATTTTTCAAAACTGAAAAAAGTAACAATAAAATAAAAAAAGTATGTAGTGTAAATAAACGTATTGTCGTACTTTTTTTATTAAATTATTATAAACAAAAAATTCATAAATGATAAGAAGTAGCCCTTGCCTACTAATGATCGAGATTTAACTTTATTTCTTGGCATCGCCTACGACATTTGGTGCACAAGATATAGGGGTGTACAAAAATTACCGAAAAATCGAAAATCGGATTGAAACCATAAATGGTTCTGTTTTTCAGTTTTCAGTTTCGGTTGCGGTTTCCAAAAATAAAAATGTTCATTTCGGTTTCGGTTTCAATTTTATGTTGAAACTGAACCGAAAAAAACCTATATATATATATATATATATATATATAGATATATATGTGTGTGTGTGTGTGTGTGTGTGTGTAATATGGCTAATAAAAATATAGCATGCAATATAGCCATATAGCCACTATTAAATGTAAAAATGTTCAATAAATTTTTAAGAACTTTATGAAATAAAGGTTATTTTTGTTAAAAGTGCCCAACATATTTTATTTCGTTAAAATTATGAGTCCCTATAAAAAATTAAAATGCTTAATAAATTTTCAACAACTTTATGAAAAATAAAGGTTATTTTTTTTTTGTAAAAAAAATTGGTTTAAAACCGAAAAACTGCAACCGAACCGCCACATTTTCGGTTTTCAATTAAAGCATAATTTTGGTTCGGTTTCGGTTTCGGTTCGGAAATCCCAAAATCAAAAATTTCAATTCGATTTTCAATTCTGGCCAAAATTGAACCACATCGAACCGTGCATAGCCCTAACGAGATAGCCAATTCATTCTCATTTTCAAATTTATGGTGTATGAGAAATGAGATATATTTAACTTCTAGGTCTATTTAGAACTTAAAAAATTAGAAAGAATAAAAATATATAAATAAAAAAAATTTAATTTATCATGTTTGATCTTAAGAAAGTGAGAAAGAAAATAAAATATATAGTAAATTAACAAACTAAATTTTTATTATACATCATTAATTAACCTTCAATTATTCTTAATTTAAATTTTATTTAAATATTTACATTTCTTGTCTTATAGGCCTTTAGCCTTTTCAATTTTTTTTTTTTTATTCACGTAGGAACTCCAACCATCGATGAGCCCTTTTTGGACCCCCCCCCCCGGTACGGCACCAAACCCATGGGCCGGCGACCTTCATCCCTGATGCACCTCCCAATGTTAATCCGGATATGATCACAACTTATTCACACTTGGGTCGACTTTCGGGAAGCGGTCACTCTCCCATGGCCCCTCATTTACGTCGTGCAGATGGGACCCCCTGAGGGGCAACAAAGCGCACCAAGACATTGTCACCACTGGGAATCGAACCTCCGATGCTCATGTTATTCCCGCCTGCTTTACCACTGTGCCATGCCCATGAGGGCACTTTCAGCCTTTTCTATCAATAATATTTTTAAAAAAAATATTAATAACTTCTCCCTATTTATTACAATTTGCCTGGGTTATATACCCAAGGAACCTGCTTGCATAAGTAGCACAGTTAATTAAATGTGAAAATTGTAATAAAGGACATAAATGCACAAAGACAAAAAAAATGGTGGTCAAGGTGCACAACAATGTTTTTAACATTTTTTTTTGGTTTTGTATGGCACAAATTATTAATTGCAATTGTGGAGGTGGGTAGGTGTTTGGTAGAATTTGGAAGTACCCTTAAAGAGAAAATGTCCAATTTAGTCAAGAATTGAGTAGGAAGCATCACCTAATTTTTATTTTGCATACTATCAACACTAGCCACTTAGATTCTTAATGATCTAACTTTATTTAGCATTTTATCGTTTCCAAAGTTTAAAATACAGAGACTAAAATTAAGTTTGGAAGCAAGAATTTCGCACCTTAAATTTAAATTTGTATGAATTTGAACAAATTTCAATATATTTTTATATTACATTTTATTAAAATATAAATAAATCCAAATTTAGAGACTAAAATTATTTCAAAGCATGAATTTTGCACCTTAAATTTAAATTTGTATAAATTTTTTTAAAAAAATCAATACAATTTTATATTACATCTTATTAAAATATAAATAAATTCAAATTTTCATAGATTAAAATTATATTTGAAAGCATGAATGTTGCACCTTAAATTTAAATGTATATGAATTTAAACAAATTTTAACAATTTTATATTGCATCTTATTAAAATATAAATAAATCCAAATCCGAGGTCTTTCCAAACTTAAGATAAAAGTCCACTTATTTATATTTTTTTTTATTTTTTTATTTTTAATATTTTTAAAAATTACGGACAATTGAAAGTAGCCAACTATCTAGCTCTTTTTAAGGTTTTATGTCGTCTAAAGTTTGAAACATATATAGAGACTAAGGGTCAATTTACGCATATTGATTTATTACATATTTTTATATGTTTCTACTTTTTTTTTTTTTTATAAACAAACATTAAACAAATTGATTTTTCAAAATTTGCTTTTCTTTCTTTACAATCTATTTAGATCAAAGATTTTATTTTAGGAGAGTAAGGGAAGAAATATCACAAGAAAACTCATTTGTTCATTGATTTTTTATATTTTATTTTCTCACTTTCCTTAATAATCAAACAGGATAATGTTTATTTTTTTCATATTTATTTTTTTTTCCTTAATGTTTTTTACATTCTGAATAGGATAATTTTTTTTTTATTGTTTAACAGAAAAAAAGAAAAAAAAAAGGTTGGCATTGAGTTTTAACAAAACAAACAAGTATTTACAGACAACGTGATTTTAATTATTAAAAATGGTGCATTTTTCATAATTCCCTTTATTTCCATTTTGGTGTAAGATCTGAACCATGAAGAACATCTAAGGTGGTTTGAAGCCACCTATGCAGAAGTACTTTTTAGGAAAAAATGTTGATAATAAGTATTGTACGGAAAAAGTGTCGAAAGTTATAAGTAATGTATGATTGTATTTAAAATAAGTAGTATTTGGATACTTACTTTTATTATAGGGTTTTATACGATTATTTTTTAACATATTTTACATTACAAATGCTAATATTTTAAATATTAACAATTTTATTAATAATTATTTTAGTTTTTTATGATTAAAATTTAAATATTTTCTATTAAAAATAATACAAGATTATTATTTTTAGTTAACAATAATCTTGTCATTAATGTTTAGTTATAACATATTACTATCATATTAAATTATGATAATGGTATTAATTAAATTCAAAATTTTAATTTATTTAATGTTAATTTAAATTAATAAATAATTCTTATTCAATCCAAAATTTAATTATAATAACTAATATACCACAATACATGGTAAAAATAATATATAGTTATTTTTAATATATTTTAAATAAAAAATAATTGTATAAATAAATTTAAGTGATAATAACATTAATTTTTTATTTTAAAATTTAAATATTTTCTATTAACTAAAACAACATAATATTATTATTTATTAATTGACAATAATTTTATTATTAATGTATATTTATAGCATATGATTATCGCATTAAATTATGTTAAAAATAGTAATAATAACTAAATTAAAAATTTTAATTTATTTAATATTGATTTAAATTTATACATAGTTCTTTTTATTCATTTCAAAATTTAATTATATTTTATCAATAATTAATATGCTATAATGTATAGTAAAATAATATATGGTTAACAATTAATTAATAATTATGTTAATTGTTATTTTCAATTAACATTTTAGTATTTTTATTAATTAAAATTTTTTGATTAACAATAATCTTGGTCTTACTTCTTAATTATATCATATGATTATCATCTTAATTTATATTAAAATAATATTATTAATTAAGTTAATATTTTTAATTTTTAATATTATTTCAAATTAACGGATGATTTTTCTTCTTCATCCAATAATTAAATTATATTACATTAATAATTAATATATTATAATACATAATAAAATAGTATATGATTATTTTCTAATTTATTTTTAAAAATATTGTTAGTTTTACCGTGATCCCAAAAGAGGGGGGGTGAATTGGTATTTTTAAAATTTATCTCCTAGGTATTCCTCCTAACAGTAGTATGTTCACAAGTCTAGGGTCAATCTAGTGCAAATAATCTAAATATACCAGAAATTACATAAAGCAGTTTAAACAGTCATACAAGTACTAGAAAGCAGTAAGGAGAGGATGACACAAGGATATGTTATCGAGGTTCGGCCAACTGCCTACGTCCCCGCCTTGGCTAACCAGCACAAGGATTATCACAATAACTTGTTCACTTAAACGGGTGGAGCGGCACCTATACAAACTAGGTCAAATTTCCACAGGGCTAACCTCAACCTTTACACCAATCCTTACAGGGCTGGATTACCGCTCCCTCAGGCCACGCCTGGAATCTCTCAGATATACAATCAAAGGTACAATATAAGAGTGCTTTCACGTAAAGCAGATTTGTACCACAAATGCGCACATACACAAACACCACAGATAATTTAATAATGTAAGCTCTGTGTGGTCTAAATATTTCAACTCTCAACTATATTTTCTATCAGTGTAGTAAGTACGTGAGAGTGTCAATAATAATCTGTGTACCTCAAAATATTCAATCAAATATGTTTACATATAACACCAAACAAGCCTCAAGAATATTAATCAGAGAATATCTCAATCATACGAATGTGTATATGCTTGGATTGCAAAATAAATAATCTTTGTTTTCGGCAAATGATATATATACTTGTATAAATATTACCACAAAGATTAGTGTAATAAGCACAAATATCTTTTCACAAATAGTTCAATAAATTCCACAAGATATTTGAGTAAGCTTGAAATATATTTTTGCAAATCAAAACAAATACAAATTTCCAAAGATATTGCAATGATAATGCAACACTCAGAAGTTTACGACCAGTCTTCTCAGAGTAGGCTTATTAGCAAAACCTCCTAAGAAAACTTAGGTTATGCTCTTGGGAGAAAAATCGATTCAAACACTTTAAACAATGAGAGCAAAACCTATTAGACTATACACTCAAAGCACTTACAAATGATTTTGAATTTGAAGAAGTAAGGTAGAGTGTTTTTAGGAAAGGTATGAGCAAATGGGAATCAAAAGAAATTATTTTTGCTTGAAAGAGATTTTTTTAATCCTTTTTGCTAATCAATGCTTAATCCACCAAATGAGAGAGTATATATAGACATGCTAAAAATTTTGACCGTTGGGAACCTATTAGGGATTATTGGAAAAGATTAATGATGTTTAAATCAATTTAACCCTATTTAAAATTATTTAACCGCGGTAAAAAATAGAAGCAACCTGAGAGGTCCGGTCAACCAGAAATGGTTCGGTCGACCAGGACTCAAGTAGCTCGGTCGACCGGGGGTATTTTGAACTGAGTGGTCGGTCGACCGAGGCAAGGCGATTTTCCAAATTTTTCGAGGTTCGATCGAACGGGCCTTTTTGAATTGTATGGTTCGGTCGACCAGACCGCTGGGAATTCTCCCGAGACCCTTCGATCGACTAGGTTGTTGGAGTACAAAGTTGGTCGGTCGACCGGGAGGTCAAAATGTTGACTCCCAGGTGGTTTGGTCGATCGGGGTCAAATGAACTGTAAGGGCTCGGTCGACCAGGCCTTGGTCAAGCTGTTGACCCAGGGCCGGTTGGGTCGACCAGGCCAAAGTGTACTGCTTTGGCCGGTCGACTGAAAGTGCACCAAGTGTGCATTTCGGTCCCGTATTGATACAATAAAGTCCTATTCAAGTGCCTAACAAACATATGTGTATATGTGTGTGTCCTAAGGTCACTTGGGGTCCAATTTGAAGACACCGAAAAAGTCCAGTGTCGGTCGATCGAAGGTGCACCCTAAGGTCTTTCTATGGTTCTTTCTCATTCATGGTTTGGTTTGAGCTTACAAAATAAATCAAGTATGTGATGTGTGTGCTTATTACAAACCGAATACCCTAATTACTATTATAGAAAAATTTCACTAAGATTATTATAATTAAGATCAAGAGTTTGTCTTCAAGCTTTTGAGCTTTCACGTGTCATTGATAATATACTAATATGAACCTGTACATGAACTAGATATTTATTAAATACAAGAGTATTTGTCATTATCAAAACCAGGGCGTGACCTATAAGGTCAACATTCTCCCCCTTTTTGATGGTGACAAATACGATTGGCAAAACTATAAGGTTAAGCCTAAAAAGGCTCCCCCTCACAACATGCATCCAATGTTTCAAACATAAGTTCTTTTACCCATTATTTATTTTGCCTTCCATCTCCCCCTTTTGGCAACAGCAAAAAGGGTCATTGGAATTAAAGTTCTAGGCAATGGGTGTTTAGTACATTTATACAAGATCAATTTTGGAAAGAATTTTTGAAAAATTTCGACAGAGTGCTGTTTGTAAATCGGACTTTCCAAAAGTAAAACCTGTATAAACGTAACCTGTTTCAGTTTATATTTCCTAACAGTTTATCCACAACTACCCAAACAGTTCAGTATGGTCCAATACAACAAATAAAATGTCAAAATGACCATGAATTGGACAAATGATGCAATCATAGATAATAGTCAATATGAACATGCAATAAATGAACGTATAACATATGCACACAATCAGCAACCAACTTTCACAATATCTCAAGCAAAAAGATAAGTCAACAATGGAACTAGTTGCTTAGATTTGGAAAATTTTCAAAAAGGAGCTCCCCCTAAATTTATGCAAGTTATTAAACATTTTAGTATATGAAGCTTCTCTACTATGCATTAAGCCTAACTCACGTCTAATTTGTATGAATCTATCCTCAGGTAGTGGCTTAGTGAATATATTGGCCCACTGTTCATTTGTGCATACAAACTCAAAAGCCACATCTCCTTTTTGCACATGATCACGAACAAAATGATGTCTAATCTCAAAGTGTTTAGTTCGTGAATGTGAGATAGGATTTTTAGAGATGTTGATTGCACTAGTATTATCACATTTAATCGGTATTGTTTCATAATGCAATCTAAAATCCACAAGTTGTTGTTTCATGTAAAGAGTTTGGGCACAACAACTTCCAGCCGTAATATATTCAGCTTCGGTGGTGGATAAGGCAACTGAGTTTTGTTTCTTGGAGAACCAAGAAACAAGAGATTGTCCTAAGTAATGATAAGTGCCACTAGTGCCTTTTCTATCAACCTTACTACCGGCAAAGTCAGCATCAGTGTAACTAACAATCTCAAAGGTAGTATGCTTAGGGTACCACAAACCTAACTCTATAGTTCCAACTAGATACCTAAGGATTCGTTTAACAGCTTTCAGATGAGATTCCTTAGGATCAGCCTGAAATCTAGCACACATGCACACACTAAACATAATGTCAGACCTACTAGCAGTGAGATATAGGAGACTTCCAATCATGCCAAGATATGGTTTTACATCAACAGGGATTCCTTGCTCATCTTTATCAAGCTTTATGGAAGAGTTCATAGGTGCGCCAATAATTTTACAATCTTCCATATTAAATTTCTTTAGCAAGTCCCTAATGTATTTAGATTGGCATATGAAAGTTCCATGATTAGCTTGCTTAATTTGTAGACCTAAGAAGAAACTAAGTTCACTCATCATGCTCATTTCAAACTCACTTTGCATGCATTTTGCAAACTCATTACACAACCCATCATTGGTTGCTCCAAAAATGATATCGTCCACATAGATTTGAACAAGGAGCATATCATCATTTTTGGACTTGATGAAGAGTGTAGTGTCAATTTTGCCACGAGTAAACCCATTTTCTAGTAGAAAACCACTAAGTCTCTCATACCAGGCTTTAGGAGCTTGTTTCAATCCATACAAGGCTTTAGACAATCGGTAAACATGATCGGGATATTTATGATTCTCAAAACCGGGTGGTTGTTCTACATATACTTCTTCATTAATATAGCCATTCAGAAAAGCGCTTTTAACATCCATTTGAAATAATTTAAAATTTTTAAAAGCCGCAAAGGCAAGTAACATACGAATGGCTTCTAATCTAGCAACAGGAGCATATGTTTCATCAAAGTCAATTCCTTCCTGTTGGTTATACCCTTGGGCAACTAGTCTGGCTTTATTCCTAGTTACTACCCCATTTTCATCTTTCTTATTTCTATATACCTATTTAGTTCCAATGATGGTGTGCTCATTAGGCCTAGGAACTAAGGTCCACACTTTGCTTCTTTCAAATTGATTAAGTTCTTCTTGCATGGACATTACCCAAGATTCATCTTCTATGGCTTCTTTAATATTTTTAGGTTCTTCTTGGGATAAGAAAGCAGAGTGGTTTACTATATTTCTCAATGATGATCTTGTGGCTACTCCACGGGATGGTTCGCCTATGATTTGATCTATAGGATGACTTCTAGTGTATTTCCAATCTCTAGGCAACTCCTCATTTCTATTTTCATTATCTTCAAGTGATTTTTCATTTGCTTCTTGATTTTCACTTGCATTGTTTTCAGGCATTTTCTCCAAGCATTTTCTAATATCAATATCATCTTCATTATCCTTATTAGAAAATGGATTAGACTCATCAAACACAACATTAATAGATTCAATCACAGTTAAAGTTCTTTTATTGAAAACCCTATATGCTTTACTATTAAGTGCATAGCCTAGGAAGATGCCTTCATCAGATTTAGAGTCAAATTTTCTTAGATGCTCATTATCTCTAAGCACGAAGCATTTACAACCAAACACATGAAAATAGGAAATATTAGGCTTATGGTTGTTCCACAATTCATAAGGGGTTTTATTAATTGATGGTCTAATTAACACCCTATTCATAACATAGCATGCAGTATTAATGGCCTCGGCCCAAAAATATTTAGGTAAGTTATGCTCATTCAACATAGTTCTTCCCATTTTTGTACTGACCTATTCTTTTTTTCAACTACACCATTTTGTTGAGGTGTCCTAGGTGCAGAAAAATTATGTGATATGCCCTCTAACTCACAATATTTTTCTATGCTTTCATTTTTGAATTCCGTGCCTCTATCACTTCTTATGTGAGTGATTTTATATCCTTTTTCATTCTAAATTCTTCTGCAAAGTTTGGTGAAATGTTCACATGATTCATTTTTATGTGCAAGAAATAACACCCATGTGAATCTAGAGAAATCATCCACAATTACAAAAGCATAAGATTTACCACCAAGACTTTGCACAGAATTAGGCCTAAATAAATCTAGGTGAAGCATTTCCAAGGGTCTAGTAGTAAATATGAATTTCTTTTTCTTAAAACTAGATTTTGTTTGCTTACCCATTTGACATGCATCACATATTTTATCCTTTACAAAAAACATTTTAGGCAAACCTTTAACTAATTCTTTTCTAACAAGTTTAGACAATAAGTCCATGCTAGCATGCCCCAAACGCCTATGCCACAACCAACTAGCTTCATTTATGGCACAAAAATATGTTACTTGTTGTGAAGCTAAATAATCAAGAGATGTAGTATAAACATTTTCATGTCTCTCAACAGTAAAAAGCACTTTGTGGTCCGTTTTATTTTCTACTATGCATTTGTCATTTTCAAATGATACTTTATATCCTATATCATACAATTGACTTATGCTAAGTAGATTATGTTTCAGTCCATCGACCAAAAGAACATTATCAATAGTAGGAGAGGAATCCTTACCAACCTTACCTACCCCGATGATGCGTCCTTTGGCATTGTCACCAAATGTCACATAGCCTCCATCCTTGGGAACAATTGAAGTGAATTTTCCCTTGTCGCCAGTCATATGCCGTGAGCAACCACTATCTAACTACCACCGGTCCTTGGATGAGGATGATCTTAGGCATACCTGCAAAATAAGCTAAGTGACTGATGCTGGTCCCCAAATTTTATTGGGTCCATGGGGGTTAGTAGCAGGATCTCCCTTAACTACCCATACCTTCCTAATTTTAGCATACTTATTCCTAAGTGGACAATCAAATTGAATGTGACCAATCTGTTTACATTTAAAACATTTCAATCTGCACTTAGGTTCTTTAGGAGGGATATGAGATTTTGACTCACGCGTAAAATGTCCTAAGTAAAGATTTGGTCGTCTAACATTTTCAATGTCATTAAAACCAAGACCCTCTTTACTCAAGGAATTTCTTTGGGCACCAAGTAATCTTTCAAAATTTTCTTTACCCTTTGTGAATTTAAAAATGATTTTGGAGCTATCCTCCAATTTCCTCTCAAGCTCAGTAATAGTAGTATCTTTTTCTTTTAAAATAGATGCATAAGAGGTTTTTGCCATATTAAACAATTTTGACCAATTTTCACATTTCTTTTTCAAATCATTATTCTCTTTGGTTATTTTGCCTAGCAATTTTGAAACACAAATATATTCAAATTGCAATTCTCTAAATGTAGGCATGCTGTCAGAATCACAATCATCAGATGAATAATAAGAAGATGATGAACTAGAAAACGATACCTCATCCCCATGTGCCATTAAGCACAAATTAGCGACCTCCGTGTCACTATGATCTGAATCTGAGTCGCTGCTACTGAATTGGTCCCATGAAGTCCCAGCCTTCATGACTTTCTTCTTTTTCTTAGCTTCTTTTTTCAGTAGTGGGCAGTCGGGTTTGATGTGCCCCACTTTGTTGCAGTTGTAGCATGTAGGAGCATTTGATTTTTCCTTTCTTTTACTGGACTCTCCCTTCTCATTTGTGAAGTCTCTATATTTTTTAAACGACTTTCTGTTCTTCCTGAAAAATCTACTAAACCTTTTGGTTAGCATGGCCATTTCCTCATCAGTGTCAGACTCACTATACTCACTAGATGTGTCATTAGATGCTTTTAGTGCAGTCACCTTCTTAGCCCTGTTATGCTCATTAAGTCTTTCATTTATAGACAGTTCATAAGTGATCAAGGAACCTATTAGTTCATCTAAGCTCATGGCCTTAAGGTCTCTACCCTCAGCAATGGCCGTAGCCTTAGCTTCCCAAATAGGAGGTAAGCCTCTAAGGATCTTCCTGATCATCTCATATGTAGGATAGGTCTTTCCTAATGCATGCAGTGAGTTTATGATGTGTCTGAATCTAGTGTACATGCTCTAAATAGACTCCCCTGCATTCATCCTAAAGGCCTCATACTCACTAGTCAACATATCTATCCTACTGTCTTTCACATCTCTAGTACCCTCATATATGACCTCTAACTTATCCCATATTTCTTTTGCAGTAGAACATGCCATAATCTTGTTAAATTCATTTACATCAAGACTACAATATAATATATTCATGGCAGTGGCATTAAGACTAACAGCTTTCATATCATCATCATCATATTCATCCTCAGTCTTAGGAATCCTAGCTGCACCCTCAATTCTCATAGGGACATAGTTTCCCTTAGAGACAATCCTCGACACCTTCCAATCAGTATTTTGAAGGTAGATGTGCATCCTCTCTTTCCAGAAGGTGTAATTAACACCGCTGAAAATAGGAGGTTGTGTGGAAGATGGTTCCTCAGGAAAAGGGGTCACGGAGCTATGAGCCATATGTGATCTTTGTGCAAAATAACAATTAGTCTATGCCACGTGGCTCTGATACCAATTGTTAGCTTTACCATGATCCCAAGGAAGGGGGGTGAATTGGTATTTTTAAAATTTATCTCC
Source organism: Malania oleifera (assembly GCF_029873635.1). Lineage (NCBI taxonomy): Eukaryota > Viridiplantae > Streptophyta > Magnoliopsida > Santalales > Ximeniaceae > Malania > Malania oleifera. The sequence goes on from NC_080422.1 coordinate 23,696,515, forward strand.
TAGGTATTCCTCCTAACAGCAGTATGTTCACAAGCCTAGGGTCAATCTAGTGCAAATAATGTAAATATACCAGAAATTAAATAAAGCAGTTTAAACAGTCATACAAGCACTAGAAAGCAGTAAGGAGAGGATGACACAAGGATATGTTATCGAGGTTCGGCCAACTGCCTACGTCCCCGCCTTAGCTAATCAGCATAAGGATTATCACAATAATTTGCTCACTTAAACGGGTGGAGCGGCACCTATACAAACTAGGTCAAATTTCCACAGGGCTAACCTCAACCTTTACACCAATCCTTACAGGGCTGGATTACCGCTCCCTCAGGCCACGCCTGGAATCTCTCAGATATACAATCAAAGGTACAATACAAGAGTGCTTTCACGTAAAGCAGATTTGTACCACAAATGCGCACATACACAAACACCACAGATGATTTAATAATGTAAGCTCTGTGTGGTCTAAATATTTCAACTCTCAACTATATTTTCTATCAATGTAGTAAGTACGTGAGAGTGTCAATAATAATCTGTGTACCTCAAAATATTCAATCAAATATGTTTACATATAACACCAAACAAGCCTCAAGAATATTAATCAGAGAATATCTCAATCATACGAATGTGTATATGCTTGGATTGCAAAATAAATAATCTTTGTTTTCGGCAAATGATATATATACTTGTATAAATATTACCACAAAGATTAGTGTAATAAGCACAAATATCTTTTCACAAATAGTTCAATAAATTCCACAAGATATTTGAGTAAGCTTGAAATATATTTTTGCAAATCAAAACAAATACAAACTTCCAAAGATATTGCAATGATAATGCAACACTCAGAAGTTTACGACCAGTCTTCTCAGAGTAGGCTTATTAGCAAAACCTCCTAAGAAAACTTAGGTTATGCTCTTGGGAGAAAAATCGATTCAAACACTTTAAACAATGAGAGCAAAACCTATTAGACTATACACTCAAAGCACTTACAAATGATTTTGAACTTGAAGAAGTAAGCTAGAGTGTTTTTAGGAAAGGTATGAGCAAATGGGAATCAAAAGAAATTATTTTTGCTTGAGAGAGATTTTTTTAATCCTTTTTGCTAATCAATGCTTAATCCACCAAATGAGAGAGTATATATAGACATGCTAAAAATTTTGACCGTTGGGAACCTATTAGGGATTATTGGAAAAGATTAATGATGTTTAAATCAATTTAACCCTATTTAAAATTATTTAACCGCGGTAAAAAATAGGAGCAACCCGAGAGGTCCGGTCGACCAGAAATGGTTCGGTCGACCAGGACTCAAGTAGCTCGGTCGACCGGGGGTATTTTGAACTGAGTGGTTGGTCGACCGAGGCAAGGCGATTTTCTAAATTTTTCGAGGTTCGGTCAACCAGGCCTTTTTGAACTGTATGGTTCGGTCGACCAGACCACTGGGAATTCTCCCGAGACCCTTCGATCGACTAGGTTGTTGGAGTACAAAGTTGGTCGGTCGACCAGGAGGTCAAAATGTTGACTCCCAGGTGGTTCGGTCGACCGGGGTCAAATGAACTGTAAGGGCTCGGTCGACCGGGCCTTGGTCAAACTGTTGACCCAGGGCCGGTTGGGTCGACCAGGCCAAAGTGTACTGCTTTGGCCGGTCGACTGAAAGTGCACCAAGTGTGCATTTCAGTCCCGTATTGATACAATAAAGTCATATTCAAGTGCCTAACAAACATATGTGTATATGTGTGTGTCCTAAGGTCACTTGGGGTCCAATTTGAAGACACCAAAAAAGTCTAGTGTCGGTCGACCGAAGGTGCACCTTAAGGTCTTTCTATGGTTCTTTCTCATTCATGGTTTGGTTTGAGCTTACAAAATAAATCAAGCATGTGATGTGTGTGCTTATTATAAACTGAATACCCTAATTACTATTATAGAAAAATTTCACTAAGATTATTACAATTAAGATCAAGAGTTTGTCTTCAAGCTTTTGAGCTTTCACGTGCCATTGATGATATACTAATATGAACCTGCACATGAATTAGATATTTATTAAATACAAGAGTATTTGTTATTATCAAAACCAGGCCGTAACCTATAAGGTCAACAATTATAAAATAATCACTAAATTTTCTTATATTAACAAAATTGACCCCACTTATGAACGGTGCCACTTATAAATAGTCAAACGTTATCTTAGATTATTTCACATAATTTACTTAAAAGTTCTGAAAAAGTTATTTTGTAAAAGTACTTTTTGCGATAAATGTTTGTTGTAGTACAAGGCAAACACTATTTTTTTTTTATTTTTTTTTTTTGCAGAGGTGCGTATTTTAAGTGATAAGTGTTATAAGCACTTTTTTTTTTTTAAGTATTTAGTATAAAATTTCAAATTTTAGTTATAGGAATGTTGAAATGTTAAACTAAGTAATTTGAGTTATAATGCTAAAATGTTAAGCGTCAAGATATTTTATTTGTTTATAGATATCAATCACAAACACAAAGTTGATTGAATGCCCTTTGGCTCTGTCATGGGACTATCAATTGTATTATACACATTGCACAAGGTAGTCACTAATTGTCAATGCGACGAGGGATTGAAAGCCCAAGTCTGACCTAAATTATTAGGTGAAGTAGTTCATCTCCAATCATACATCTCTTTCCATCTCTTGTAGAGTTTGAACTTGAAATCTTGAACATGAAACCTCTAAGTCTTAATCACTAGAATGTACTTTCCTATGTATTACAACTTGAGAACTAATAAAAATATTTTCTTATCACCATAGAATGACTAATGAATGAATTAAACATGTGCTAGAATGTGATCAAATAAATGAATAATGTTTAATGTTTAAGATCAATTAATTCCATTTGATTTTAACTCTTACAGTTCATCTTAAAAACTTTCATATTATTAATCCAAAATATAGTCTGTTATCATTAGAATTGAGATTATGAAGCCCTGAAGGTGACAAATCAAATGAAACCAATGCTATGCCTATCACGACGTGCCCCCAACAGGCGAAAAGTGTCTCGGGACTGGCAAGGGGTTATAAATGTTGAAAATTGAAATGAAGTCGTCACTAATCTATTATTTACCTAGGTGCGATTAGAACATCTAATTACTACTAATTTGATTGGTCTCTAGAATAATCCTACGCCAAGGAACCAGTAGTTTCGGTCTGTTTTTACTAGAGTTGGGATCAGAAGTTTTATTATGTGAGGGGAAGGTAGAGCACCCTCTGCGCACCCATTCGATGAACAGTGCCTAATCAATCATGAATTATCCCTAAATTGAATTTGATGGTATTTACTTAACTCCTTTAAAAATAAAATAAATAAATAAGTAAAAGTTTAAAAGGGGAATGGAAATTTTGGTATGATTTAGGAATGTCTGGTAAAACTTCCAAATGAAGGGATCTTGTTAGATAAACCCCTCTCAGAACTAATACAAGTGAGTTTTGAAATACTCCATTACCCTTTTCAAAATCATAGGGACACACCTAAGCAAAAATCAGAAAAAGTTGTCAAAGTTGGAACAAAAAAGTCTTAAAAAATATCCCAAGATTTTTTCAAAAACTCAGTCCAAGAAGAAAAAGGATATCTAGTGTTATAAGTGTGGTAAAAAGGGGTGGATTAAATGAGAGTGTCTGGATTGGAAGAAAGGGAACGTTGAAAAGAAAGAAGGGATTTCAAAATTAGCAAATGTAGTTCAAGAAGGAAATTCAAGTTGTAGTGATGGTGACATACTTTCAATTTCGTCAGTGTCGAATCGCCTCACGGACTCTTGGAGCCTTAATTCAACGTATTCTTACCACATGACTCCAAATAAGGAGTGATTTAGCACCTACAGGTTGGTAAATTTAGGTTCAGTTCTTACGCGCAATGATGCTTTTTGTAAGATCATTAGAATTGGAAATGTATGAATCAAAATGTTTGATGGTGCTATAAGAACTCTATGTGATGTAAAACACATTCCAGACCTACGCAAGAATCTAATTTCATTAAGCACTTTAGACTGTAATGGTCTCACTTACAAGTCCAAAAGTGGAGTTATGAAGGTGTGCAAAGGCAATCTAATGGTCATGAAAGGGTAGAAGTTAAATGGAAATATTTATTCACTGCTGGGCACTACAGTTGTAGGTGGAGTTGCAGCTATAGATTCTAAATTTGATGAAATCGTCTTATGGCATATGCGGTTGGGGCATATAGGTGAACATGACTTGAAAGAACTTCATAAGAGGAAACTCTTGAAAGGTATGAAAACATGTAAGCTAAATTTTTTCAAGTTTTGTGTTCTTGGGAAGAAAAATAGGGCGCAATTCAAATCAGCTATTCACAAGATGAATGGTATTCTTGATTACATGCATTCTGATGTTTGGGGACTTGTTAGAGTAGCATCATGGGGAGAACATGTTTATTTTGTGAGTTTTATGACGAATACTCACGGAAAGTCTGGGTATACTTCATGCGGTACAAGTTTGATATGTTTGCTAGGTTTAAGTTGTGGAAAGTTGAAGTGGAAAACCAGTCTGGGAGGAGAATCAAGAGCCTTGGGTTAGACAATGGGATCAAGTACGCTGATTTTAGGTTCATGGAGTTTTGTGAGAAGTAGGCTATTAAGAGACACTTCACTATTCGTCGAACATCTTAGCAAAAATGGTGTCGCTGAAAGGATGAATTGGACTCTAGCTGAAAGGGTTCGATGTCTCAGGCTTAATACAAGGCTAGCGAAGAACTTCTGGACAAAGGCAGTTAATATAACTTGTTTCTTGGTAAACCGATCATTAAAGGCATCACTAGAGGGGAAAGTGGCGGAAGAGGTATGGGCGGGAAATGCACTAGACTATTCTAGATTGAAGGTATTCGGTTGTCTAGCCTATGTTCACGTGTCTAGTGAAGAAAGATCGAAACTTGACGTAAAGTTTAGATGTTGCATCTTTTTGGGGTATCAAAAGGGTGTGAAGGGTTCAAATTGTGGGATCCAATGACAAATAAGGTGGTGATCAGAAGGGATGTAGTTTTCGATAAGAAAGGTATGGTGAAGCGTACTGAAGAAATTGATGAAAAGAAATAGGAGCAAAAAAACTGGAGTAGAGACGAGCATGCTTTGCAGGTGGAGTTAGAAACTCAGGGCAATGATAATGATCATGGTCTCCCGCTTGTAGGGAGTTCTAACTCGGGAAACTAGCAAGTTGTTGACTTTTTTGTCAGATCTCTATTTTGATTATGACAAACCATAGTATCTCACCTGTGTGCTTTGAGTATTTGAGTAGGTTTACATTTCTAAGCATGGATGACAGATGAGGAATGGTAGCTGAGAAGCACTCAAACGAGCATATCATTCAATGCAATCCATGGAGTTGTTGAGGAGGAGAGCATAAAGCCGTTATCTATTTCAAGTTGTATTTTTATATTTCATTTTATCTTTTGGGTCTGTAATAATAATGCAAGGTATGTAATAATTAATGCATCTACATGCATGGTAAGACTGTAAGTTCGGTAATGCCATAGACATACCGTAGGTTAATTGAAAGACCCTAGACAAGGTCGACCGATGCCAGGTTTTTAGTCTAAATTAAGAAGCTTAAACCTTAGAAAGTCCCTAGGTCCTTGCACAATCACTTAAGAAAAATCCCCATATTCTTACAAATAATATATATGCAAACCAGTGTAACTTAGGACCAAAAACTAGACCAAATCTCAAGTTTGAAAGGGCTTCAGGCGACTAAACTTTTGCGTTGAAAACTCCTCGGCCAACTGAATATGTAACGCCCCAACCTGGGTCTCTCAGGAAGCACTGCATCTCTACTCTTCCATTTGAACCAGACAACAGGGAGCGGACCTTATCAGACTAATGATTGACCCCACAGACCAATACGTGTCATTTTCAGTGTATTTTGTCCTTACTCACACTTTCTGAGAAAACTTCCCAGAAGGTCACCCATCCTAGGATTACTCTACGTCAAGCACGCTTAACTGTGAAGTTCTTATAAGAAAACTCTCGAAAAGAATAGTGCACCTTGTTGATATGAGTAGTAACATCTAATCCTTTTAAGTCTTTCTTCCACGGGATAGTAATAGAGGATTTTTCTTGGTTGGCCTAGTCTAACCAACATGGTCGTGTGGTTGTCAAACATATCTCAACAATTTTTTAAAATTTGATACCCCGTGGAAGAAAGACTTAAAAAGGATTTGATTTTACTACCCATATCAACAAGGTGCACCTTTCTTTTCGGGAGCCTTCCCGTAAGAACTCCATGATTAAGCATGTTTGGCTTGGAGTAATCTTGGGATGAGTGACCTTCTGGGAAAGTTTTCTCAAGAAGTGTGTGAGTAAGGAAAAAACACACTGAAAAGGACACGTGTTGGTCTATGGGACCAGTCATTAGTTCGATAAGGCCCGCCCCCTGTTGTCTGGTCTAAGTGGAGAGGAGAGATTTAGTACTTCCTGGCAGACCCAGGTTGGGGCGTTACAGAACAGGTGAAAAGTCAAAATGTTGACTGTGGCTCGAGCGACCGAACTTTTTTGAACTAAACGTGTACGGTCAACCGAACCCGAGTCTTGATTTTTCCCAGCATCCTCGAGCGCCCAAAATTCAAGTTCATTTTGAGCTGAGGCGACCGAATGTTGAAGTTCGGTAGACCGAACTTCTAATTAGGCGACCGAACTTCGAGCATTTTGAAAATCGCCTAGTTCAGCAAACCGAACATCTTTTCGAGTACCTAAACATGAAAAACTTGCTTTTTCTTATGTGTCTGTTCGGGCGACTGAACCTATGGCTCGAATGACCGAAACTCTCGATTTGGTCTAATTTTTACCGAGATTAATTGGGGTTAAGTAGGGTTAATTTTATTAAACACATTTAAAACAAATTTAATAATTCCCCTGGTGTCCCCAATAGTTATTTTTCTAGGCATGTCTATAAATATGGGATCATTTGCAAGATTAACATGAGATTAGAGATTTGATTGACTATAATTTTCTCTGAAATTTTGAAAGCTCTATTTGATTAACTATAATTTTCTTTGAAATTTTGAGAGCTCTATCTTCCCATACTAAGCCAAATACTCCTCCATTGATCATTCTATTGCAAAATCCTTTTGAGTGAGAGTATATTGAGGGATCCTACACTGCTTAAACTCTCTTTGTTGTGTAGATTGTTGATTTTTTAAAAGGAGAGTTAAGCCAAAGATTTTCCCCATAGATTTAGTTCATAAACTTATTGGGTGGCGAAAATCTTGCTAGCTTGTGAGTCTTTGCATTTTGATTGCAAGACTCTTAAGCTTGTCTTATGTTGTGAAGCAAATATTTTTTGACAAGCTTGTTTTACAAATATCTCTTATGCTTAATATTTTCAAAAATTATTTTTGAGATATTTGATTATTCTATTAGAAATCTTTTAAACCCTACTTGTGATTGATATATATCTGTATACTTTTTCCAAGGTAGTTTGATAATACACTCTCACACTTTGATTGCACATTAACAATATCTTGAGAGTAGGTTCACATATCTTCACTGAGCTTATAGATCTATCATTTGGAAGTGCATTAGTTATTACTTGTGCGTATTGGTACATAATCTCCTTGTTTAGAAGCATTTGTATTGTACACAAATTTGTATTTCATTGTTGTATTCCAGCATGGCTTGAGGGGGTGTTGATCTAGCCCCTAAGGATCAGTAGGACATTCTTCGCCCCGTAAGGAGAGTGTGTAAAGGTTGAGGTCAGCCCTGGTAATTTGATCTCGTTGTAAACCACTACAAAAAATCAGGGTATTAGTGAAAGATCAAATTTGTCACTAATACTCATAAATTCGTCACTAATACTATTAGTGACGAATTTATGAGTATTAGTAACGGTTTTAAAATAGTTGTTATATCTACCATTAATACTAACTATTAGTGACGAATTCTAAATTCGTCACTAATAATGGAGCATTTGTGATGGATTATAACCGTCACTAAAACCCTAATACAGTCACTATAAATTCTACATCGGTTCAGGTCAAATTCGTCACTAATAGTAAGGTATTAGTACGAATTATAAATTTGTCACTAATAGTAGGGTATTAGTAAAACATTCAAATTCGTCACTAATAGTAGGGTATTAGTGACGAATTAAAAGTTTATCACTAATAATAAGTATTTGTGAGTGATTCAAATTCGTCACTAATAGTACAGTATTAGTGAAGGATATTATTAGTGACGAATCTAAAAACCGTTACTAATACTCTACTATTAGTAACAAATTTTAATCCTTCACTAATACTTATTATTAGTGACGAATTTTTAATTCGTCACTAATACCCTGCTATTAGTGATGAATTTGAATCATTCACTAATAATTAAAAAAATTAAAAAAAAAACCTTTATTAGTAATTTTTTTTAATCATCAATTCCTGTAAAAATCCATAATTACATTTTCGCATACATAACCTAAAACCATAATTACTACAAAAGTCGTAAATCATTCAAAATTTCGAATTCAAATACAAATTCAATTAAAATAAAGAAATAACATCTGTTCAGATAACAAAAAAAATATTCAAAATTCAAATACAAATACTAGTACAAATTCAAATTAAAATACAAAAATTTCATTTGTTCAAATAACAATAAAAATTACAAAGAAATAATCAAAAAGTTACATCTGACGACTGTAGTGCATGCATGCATGACATCGTGCTGATGTTATGACAGCCGCGAATCCAACAAATTAAGTGTCATAAAAAAAAATTAGTATACAAATGGAGAGCTGTCACGCAGTATAATCAGGAAAAATAATTATATGATATAAAGAATTTGCAAAGATTTCATAATCATGCATATTACATAATTTGTACGGTAGTAATATCAATAATGAAAAAAATAATGTCAGTATTTAAAGCTAAACACTGAGTTCACATATTTCCATTGAGTTGCACACTTGAAAGTTAATTTTCTGTTACACTAATATTATCTCTATTATATGAATATAAGCATAAAATCTAAATTGAGAAGATAACTTAGTAAAGTAGAACATGAGACTTATTTCTTTTAGTACTTAATTTAAATACTCTCAATCACAAGATTATAAATTGAATATTGATAATTATGGAGAGAGAAAAAATTTGTCCATGTTATGTTTGTCTCATAAGGGTGAACAATCTTGAGTCACATGAATAGAAGCATTGAGACAAACATGACAATGCTTGATAGAAAATGGGTATACTAAAGGTGACCATGTTAAAGAAATTTGAATGCATTTTACCACATGTCATTTAATGTCGACACTATGCAATGTGTTTCTATTTTCATTAAGAAACTTAAACATGTATGAATTGGGTTTAGTAGTTTAAGTATGAAGGAAGATGGAGCACAACATGCATATGATCTTTCACTCCTAGGGATTGTTTGGAAGCATCTAAGAAAAATATGGGACTTAAGAAAGTGTTATATTTTATGAGTGCTAAAAGTAAGTGTTAGCTGCAAAATTGTTGAAACTCACTAGTACTATTTGATTTTCTAAAAATAAACGTTATTTATTAATATGATTCAACATTATTATTTTCTTATCAACAAAAACATATTACAATACATAATAAAATAGTATATGATCATTAATTTATGTTAATAATAATATTACTGTTGAATTAAAAATTTTAATTAATTATTTTCTAATTAATATAATCCATCATTATTGTCTTCAAATTAACAATAATGCATTACAATACATAATACAATAATATGATTATAATTTCAATGTTAATTATATTATTATTAATTTAATTAATAGTTTTAATTACCATTATCGAATTACCATAATTGTAGTGATCCTAAAAAAATTACAAAAAAAATTTAAATTAAAAAATTTATTATTATTAAAAATAAATTAAATTAAATTAAAATTAAAATTAAAACTTTTTTTAAAAAAATAATAAATTAATTAATTAAATTATTATTATTAATAATATAATATAATAATAATATAATTTAATATATTATTTATATATATGTAAGTTAAGATTATCCTAAGGATCAATCCTTCAGGAAACATTTTTTTTTTTTTCTTCTTCTTCTCTCATTCTGCGCAGAGACTGTTTCTCAACATGTTCCTCATCTCCTCTCTCCCACTCTCCTCCATCTCGTCTCCGTTATTCGGCCGATTAAAAATTCAAAAATACCATTGGACTCTGCTCGCTGCCACCGACATTTTTACTAGAGCGGATCTGTCGTGGGAGCGGTGTAGACATATCTACTAAGGTAAGGTCAAGTCTCAAACTTACCTCAATTTCTCTTAAACTATAAGCCTCATTAACAAACGAAAATTGTCAGGAGACTCGTGGGGAGATTCTCTACAATCTAACCGGAGTGAGTTTTCGAATTAGAGTTCCGGGGTACCAATCCTAAATCGGGGGTAAGTTTAATAATTTAGGCTTTTATTAGGCTATTTAGGGTATTCAGAACTTAGGAAAATTTTAGGAAAAGTTGTTCTAGGGATTGTGACGAATAATATAATGAACTTTGAATTTCAGGGCTCAAGGATTTTTTTAACGCCTGGGGCGTAGGTCGGGGTATTAGCGGGCTTTTTCAGGAATCAAATAAGGGGATTAAGTTAAGTCAGTAATTTTATTAAATTTGAATCCATTTAACTATTATGTTTATATAAATTTATATATTTATTTATTTATTCATTTACGAATTTAAAGGCTAGTTTGAAAACCAACCGTTCGAAATGGGTTTTACAAAAGTAGGATATATGGTATGATATTTTTGAATAAAATGAATGGTGAAAAGCTTGTTTATATATATGGATATGTTAAAATGTGGAAAATTGTGTGACAAATGATTTAATTTGTACGGATTATTGTATATCTGGATTTTGGATTTTGAAATACTGGAACTGTTGTGAAAAATACTAGAAATGCTTGTGGAAATACTAGAACTGTTTATGAAATGCAGGGGTTTGAACTAATGGCCAGTGGCCGGGTATCGTTTGATTGGCCAAGGGTGAAGATTATTATTTGACGGCAAAGGGCTGAGTTTTAATTGATGGCTATATATCAGATTGTATTTTTGGCTGGGGGCTGGGTTTTTGGAATAACAAGAAATATGTGTGAAATGATGTTTTAAATGGTATTTTTTATTATCTAAATTGCATGATATGCTTTAGGAACCCAGGGGACCAGTGTAGTGTGAGCATGTTACCGTTGCTAGAGATTTGTTATGTTGCCGTGTGTGCCCACACCTGTGCTAAGAGGTGTAGGGTGGCCTTGTCCGATTTGCCTACGTGAAGAGAATGCACCCTTGGGTGAGGGCAATCGGACCAGCAGTTGGAGTTACGTGTACCTACGGAGTATGTTAGCGGAGAGTATAGATAACTACTGTCTGGGTGGATCCCCTAGGACATTAGTCCAGCCTTCTGGTCGCACAACCCGTGCCATAGGATGTATATGGCGTGTTTGTCACAGGGAGTATCTTATATGCATATATGTTAATTTATGTGAATACGGTTAATTAATAAGATAACTTCGAGGGCTTATTGAGAAAGGTAAGTGCCTTGGTAGCAGTAGTGGTACTAGAGCAGAGGGAAGCTACTTGTATAGGCGGGTAATCTTCCCTATCCTCGGCTAATTGTGTGTGTGAGTGTGAAATAAGAATGTTTTCATAAATGTGTTTATCTACTTGGTGAACTGGTTGTTTTCTGTACACTAAATGCATACTGGTCACACACTAACATTAACTTAGTCTTTCCCTTACTGAGTTGTGCCTCACCCCTACTTTACAAATTGCCTTTTCAGGGAATCCTATAGATCGAGTCTAGCAGGCTAGAGGAGTCGGGCTAGTGGTGTGAATTTTATGTAGGTAGTGTGTAGATAGATATTTTATTTTGTTTAGTTTTTTGGGATGTAATTATGTGAAAATAGATATATTTGGGTATAAAGATAGTTAGAACTCTGGTAATGTAATTTGAGAATTTTATATTTTATTTTCGCTGCATATGTGCATTTTATATTTGATGAATAAGGTATCAGGTATACTGGCGTCACTAAAGTAGCACTCCGGGCCCACGTGGCGGGTTTGGGTCATTACAATAATTCATCATTATAGTATGTTAATTAACAATAATATATCACAAAGCATATAATAAGTAAACAATTTTAATTTGTTAATATAATTCAGCATTATTATTTTCTCATTAATACTAATATAATACATTATAAAATGATATATAATTATTTATTTTAATAATAATATTACTAAATTTCTATTGTGCATGAACAATATTTGCTTTTAGGTCACAAAAAGTAATGTTACTTTACTTCCCAAAATCCACCTAAAAATTATTCTTCTTTGGTAAATTTTTTTAATAAGTACTTTCTTTGGGAACATGCTAAACAACATTCCTTGTACAAGCACTAATTTAAGTCATAAGTACCATAAGCACTATTTTTAAGTAGTAGCAAATAGTATCCTTAATGAGTGGAAATATCCTATGATTCTTCAAAATCAATTTAAAAATAGCCATTTTTTAACAAAATTGTTTAATAGGTATTTTTTTGTGAACATGCCAAACAACACTTTTGCACAAGCACTATGTTAAGCCATAAGTACCATACATACTTTTTTTAGGGCTACCAAAGTAATGAAAAGAATATCCTAAACTTCTATGTCACTTTTTGAAATACGAGTCAAAGAAATCCTTCACCAAGGTGAAACAGTGATTGAAAAATGATTTATAATCCCATTTAAAGAGTCATACTTATTATAGTTAGACATAAAAATAGAAAGAAATTTCTTTTGGTTCAATTTATTGACATCATTTAACAAAGGAACCATATGGTAACTTGAATAGGATAGTTTTCCTCACAATAGGTATCCCCTCGTGAGTAAACAATGTTGTGTGTGTGCGCGCGCATGTGTGTATTTTAAAGAAGTAGAAAGAGAATTTTCAAACCTAGCTAAGAGACTTCATCACCTAATCCCTACTTTCGTTTGTTCCCTCCAACTTGTGTTTTCCAGCCATGCAGGCTGCAGCTAACTAGCGCAATGGGTTGATGTTGTTCTTTTCTTTAAAGTTTTTGTCATTGGATTCCTAGCTACTTGTTAAGAATTAGATGCTCACTGCAATTTGATGCTCACTGTCAGGCTGCAACTAGCTAGCGCAATGGGTTGATGTTGTCCTTTTCTTTAAAGTTTTTGTAATTGGATTCCTAGCTACTTGTTAAGAATTAGATGCTCACTACAAATTGATGCTCACTGTTGGTTATCTTTCCTAATTTTCAAATCCTTTGCCAAGTGTTTATAAGATTTTCTATGATTTAGGTTCACCAATGAATGCTTTAGGCTCACTAGACCAAAAATATAAAAATGAATGCTTCTTTAAATGAACTAATCCTACATTGCCTCCTTTCTTATAATACCTAACTTTCACTCATCCTTTCAAAAATATTTTAACATTCATTATATCATAATTATCTTTGTATATGGTTTTCTTTTGGGAAAATTTTAACGAAAATTCAGTAGCATGCCGTCTGTAAATTGGACATTTTCCCATAAAACTTGTACTTGATAGGTTTAAATAAGTCATTTATAATTCAGTTCAAGGCACACGAGAACCTATATACACTACTAGCATGCAATACACATCAACTGCATCCACCATGCAGGAGGCATTCTAAACTAGCATGCAATTAGGTAGCAATCAACAAATCACAATATATAATCTATCCATTAAAGAATATAAATAGCAGAAAACAATGGATAGTATTGAGTTTAGTGTAGTATTGTTATTCATCTAGGCATATGGACATGAATGTATGAGATGATGAGAGCATTTAATTTAAAGAATTATGAAGATGATGCTCCATCTGAGTTATGTATATATTCAACTGATGGTGAATATATTTTTTGAAGAAATTTTCTTATTTTTTGAAGAAATAATATGTGATGTTTTTGCAATAAGTTCCACAACACAGAAGCAAAAGAAAGTAGCAGAAAACCAAATTAAGGAAAAAAAAAAAACCAACAAAAGCAGCAGCAGTACTGTAGCTCTGATATGCTAAAAATTTCATATAACAGAAGTAGAAATGCCAAGAAAAAGAAATATGCCCAAGAAAAGAGCAGCTCAGTATCCAAATAAAATAGCTGAGAATCAAATTACGTTTTACATACCTTCTAATAAGAGGAACCACCCGCATCATCTGGTCAAGATTGGCGCATCATTTGCTCGAACTGTGCTTGCCTATTCATCATGGCTTGCAGCTGGGCTTGAAAGGTGGACACCGTGTCTTTCAATTACTGGTTCTCCACTACAACAGTGGACATCGTCTGTTTCAATTCCTGGTTCTCCACTACAATGGTGGAGACCATGTTTTTAATTCCTGGTTCTCTATTTCCACCATCTGCATCCGTTAAGCCATCTCCTCCACACGAGACTCGACGTCTCGACACGCTCGTTCCATGTTAGTACGAGCTGCCGCACCCATGGATGATGATGCTATTAAGACGATGTATCCACTTCCAAGACCTTTCACCCAGCCCCCCGCTTGTTCCCTAAGCACCTGGGAAGTTATCTGGAAATCTGTCATTTGCTGACTCCCCTTTGAAACAGGTGCATCCCTCAGCTCGACCATCCATGCCCAATTTCAGTCATGAAAATGATAAAAAGGAATAAGTAAGAATACAACTTCGATGTTTTGAATCAAGTAATAAACTAAATATTTTCTTTCACTTACATGTTTGCCCTGCGCACCCTCACACCACTTCCCCCGAACACCGTTGGTGTGTTCTTTGATAAAGATCCGACAGCGGCTCCTCTGCGCCAGTCTCGGGATCATGCTACATTATCATATAATACATCATTAGTATTAAGTCATGTAATGGTCAGATAGTTTTATATATAGTTATTACCCATCGATGTTTTACGAATAACCTCGATCCATCGCAATGCGTCGTAGGGAGTTTGCTACGGTTAGTAACATTTGTTTCACATATAGCCTACAAGGAAGATGTAATTATGGTTTATTAGTGACATCAATGTGAAAAGTTAGTGATTATAATACAAACACATCACCTAATAGTGTGGGTTGCGGAAATGGTGACACACCACGTCCTAATCCTCTTGGGATATCTTATCGTATGGTTGCGCTTCTGTTTGACCTCCCATCGCCCGAAAATGCTCAGACATTTTCGAGTGATGGCTTTTAGATTTATTGCATAATTGGACGTCCACCGCCCTCTTCACATGGTCAGCCTCGAGGATGTCCATATCGAACTCCTCTTACAAAGGTAATAAAATTAGAATGTTAGACAGTTGTTAATTGGCTAGTATATTAAAAGTAAAAAAATAAATAAAAAAAGGGCTTGGGATTACTTACCAAAATGCGCATGTACAGAACCATGCGCTGCTCTTGAGTCACCTGCGGCTAGCTGAAGGCCGTTACTGGAGCATAATGTCGGCATATAATGCCGAGCTCTCAGGTCCACGAGGTGCACTAATCGTTAAGCGGGGCCGTGTAGCCTAGAGGAATGTCGATCTGAATCCGCTGCTTAGCCCTCTCCAGGTGCTTCTTCAGTGACATGTTCTTTGCTGCACCATGGCATGACCTCACCGTGGATGTAGATGCTGAAAGTAGAGTTAAATTAAGAACAACATTATAATCATACACGTGAATAACTAACATCAATAGTTGAAATGTAAATATATTAATTGTATCCTTACCAACACTGCTCATCATGGTCGGCAACTCACCCTACGTATCAGTCGCATCTGTGGTATCCATGTCTGGCCGAGGTCTGGATGACTCAGACAATGATGGTGCCGCAGCACCACCGACGTGCTCTGTTGGTCTGAAGGCCGCTGGATCAACCTCGTGTGATGATGTAGTCGATAGCGTGGAAGGAAGTCGGCCACGACGACCTCCTGGTGCCATGTCTGCAAAATATTAGACAAGTAAATATAAAAAGTACGAATATTAGATGGATGCATAATAAATATATTTTTAGTTATTTACACATGTCAGATACATGGTGAAAACCTTCAATTGCTTACCCCCTATACGTCTTCAATATCAGTATCATCCTCACTTTCTAAACTATCTTCCTCTTCACTACAGTACTCGACCCCTGTTTCATCTTCCCCATCAGTTTCCTCATTGTCGATGAAGTGAACTTCTACAAAAGGTTCAATTGTAATGTCAGCGGTCTCTACAGCTTCTGCCGTGGCACTAACCCTATGCAATGGTATAAGATCGGGGCCTTCTTCAACAAAATTGAAAGCAGATTGCGGTGCTGCATTGACAGATGACTCATCTTCTTGGAATGCAGCCTCACTGGCACTCATCTCCCCATCTGCAACTTCTGTAATAGAGTACAAACTTTGGGGAGGAATCTTTTTGGCCACATGCCATTTACCCTTCAATTTCATGTCTTTAAGATAAAACACTTGTTCTTCTTGCGTCACTAGCACAAAAGAGTTAGTTTGATACCATGCCTTACTAAAATTGACGCTAGTAAAGTAGGCATCCATGTTTATCCGAGTCTTTTTATCGCCAATGTCCCACCAGGTACACTTAAACAGGTGGACGAGTCTGTTGGCTTCATAGCTAAGCTCTATAATGTCGTCCAACATACCAAAGTAGTCAATTTTGGGTTCTTTTATGCAGTTCGAGGGACTTTGTATGAAATCATAACCTGTTGACAATGCAACCGCTATAGCGGTTAACTCGTCGATCGAGGCCACATGCCAACGCATACAAATTTTACTTGTCGTTGGTTCCTTATTGTAATACATGACTTTTATCTATTAAATAAACAAGAGTTTAGAAGAATAAACCGTTAATAGTGAAAACATACATTGCTTCTAACTCAAGCAGTATTTGTTACTTACACGACTCCCAAACCAATTGAAAAATTCCTTTTTATGTCTTTCGTCAACATTCCATTCATTTTGGGCAAGAAGTTCAGCTTTATGTTCTCTATATACAACAGTAGTACATGTTAATGTCAACTAAGTATATAAATATGCATACGTAAATACAATGCAAAGTAAGGAGTTTGGAACCACGTACTTGATATATGGAACAGTTTCATCACAATTATTGAGGACGTAAAAATAAGCCTTTTGTAGGTCGTCCATATCAATGAAATCGTAAACTCGTGCACCGAGAGGCCGAACATTTTCTCGAAATATAGAGCTCCTTGGTTCTTCATCTTCGGCATTAATAGCATGAACGTCTGCATTTCGCTCCTTACGAGTGAAACTTGTGTCAATATCATGTAGATACATTGAGCAAAATGCAAGACATTCACTTTCAATGTATGCCTCAATGATTGAACCTTACGGTCGTACCTTATTACGCACATACCCCTTCAAAGTGGACAAGAACCTGTGCATTTTACATAGCACTATAGACTTGTAGACACAAAAAAGAAAAAAAAAATAAGGAAATTATGTGACCATTATACAAGGACTTTATAATTTACCTCTCAATAGGATACATCCAACGATATTGAACCGGTCCTCCAATTATGGCCTCCCTTGGTAAATGGAGGGCTAGGTGGACCATCACATCAAAGAATGATGGTGGAAATATTTTCTCTAACTTGCATAGTATGATCACGATGTCATCCTTTAACCATTCAAGTACGTTTACGCTCAATTTTTTGGAGCACAATTGTTGAAAAAGATCTCCAACTCAATCAGCACCGAGCAAACATATTCAGTCAAGTGTCCACGAAGGAAAATGGGTAGAACCCATTGTAGAAGGACGTGACAGTCATAACTTTTCATTCCTAGCATCTTCCCTTCCTTTGTGTTTATGTATCGAGCTATATTCGATGCATATCCATCAAGGAACTTCACTGATTTCAACCATTGGAAGAATTTATTCTTCTCATCCTTTAAAAATGTGTAACAAGCTGATGGCATGAGAATTTTGTCCCCATCACGAAACAGGTGCAACTCAGACCGTATTCCCATATCTTCTATATCCCGACGAGCATTTGCGGTGTCCTTTGGCTTCCTATTTATATCCAGCAATGTACCAATGACATTCTCACAAATGTTCTTTTCGATGTGCATGACATCCAAGTTGTGGTATAGTGGAAGATCTTTCTAGTATGGCAACTCAAAGAAGATGCTTCTTTTTGTCTAATTCAACTCCCACTTAGCGCAATTTCTTTTTCTACTGATCGGTGGTTTCTCAAATTTCACATCTTTGATCAACTTTAGTTTGTTTAATATCTCTTCCCCACTTAGTCACTTTAGCTGTGACCTTCGTTCAGGTTTTCCATTAAAGCTTCTGACTCCACGAGTCCTTGACACATAAATTATAACTTGCGGTTATGCTTCAAGGATAAGGATCTAGCATCCTTATTACATACTGGGCATGCTAAGTAACCTTTTGTGCTCCAACCTGATAGGTTTCCGTGAGCGGGGATATCATTAATTGTCCACAACACTGCAGCATTAATCCGAAATGTTGTCCCGGTTTCCATATCAAATGCCTTCACTCCTTTTTCCCATAGTTCTTTCAACTCGTCAATTAATGGACGCAGGTAAACATCAATATCATTACCAGGTGCCCTTGGTCTGGGAATGAGCAAAGACATATAAATAAAAGGTTCTTTCATACATCTTCATGACGGCATATTGCATGGCATCATCATAACTGGCCACATGCTATACGAGTTGTTCATGTTACCGAAAGGATTGAACCCATCTGAAACAAGGCCAAGTATGATGTTGCGAGGATCACTAGCAAACCACGGATGCATTTTATTAAAATTGACCCAAGCTTCAGAGTCCACTGGATGGTTAAGGGTGTTTCCATCTTGAAGACGTTTCTCTTGATGTCATCTCATATCTGTAGCAGTCTTTTTGCACATATACAATCGTTGTAGTCGCGGGATTAATGGACAATATTGCAAAACTTTTTTGGGGATCTTTTTACCCTTCTTTTGATTAGTTGTATACCTCGGTTCACCATATTCCGGGCACTCGTTCGCATTTTCATATTCACCATAAAAAAGTGCACAATCATACCTACACCCATGTATTAGAGTGTAACCGAGACCCAATTCATGCATGCATGTCTTCGGCTCATAAAAAGACTTCGGAAGTGTTTCACCATCAGGCAATGCCGCCTTAATGAGGCTTAAATGTATGTTGAATGCGATCTGAGATAACCCATGCATTGTCCTTACATGAAGCAACTTTATCAGAAACTCTAATTTTGAGAACTTTTTACAGTTTGGATATAGGGGCACCCATGCATCCCTCATTAGATTAGCAAATGGTTTACCAATTCGATTCAACGTACTAGGATCGCAAGGTACAATACCTGCTGAAGTAAATTCATCACCAGTACGTGACACACCGACATCGCCCGTGTCCATTGCAATCCCCCTTTGCAAGTCACCTAACATTTCAATTACCCCTTTCGAACATGTATCACCACCTACTATATTTGCCCCCTCATCTTCATCGTCATCATCATTGCTCTGAACTGCGTAATCTTCACCATGGAAAACCCATCTTGTGTACCTTTTCCCCATTCCAAATTCTAATAAATGTGAATGGACCAAATCAATGTATTTGAATGTTATGTTTTGGCATTTCTTGCAAGGACACCTTATTTTACTGGCTTTTTCTGCACGAGGACGTGCAAACTCTATAAAATCATGTACCCCTTTCAGGTATTCTGGCAAAAACCTACCCCGAGTGTTCATCTAACTCTTATCCATGTTCATTAATTACCCTATAACATTTTCAAGTAAATGGTGTTATTATTCTGGTTCTCATACTATTTATAACGCATGCATCGTGAATCCTATAATCAACCATCATACTCTAATGGGTACGGATCCTATCTCATTCAGGAATGTTGCATTTACATTGCGATCAATCGTTCAAATTCCTTTGTTGAAGTCATTATAAATTTTGACAGCATCTCCCCATAGCTCTCCAAGTACACGAGATGGGGGAAGTAAACATATTGCTAGTTTGCCATCACTAACAAATTGTCATGACACCCCATTATGCACCTAGAGAACACAAGTAGAGACGCGCTCAAAATATATAATGACAATTAACAAAGCTTCAACGATGACAACAATGTAAATATAACTTCCTGAACTGTCCACATTGGATAATCCAAGAATGGTTGAAATACAAATATTACTAATCGTAAGTGAAATAAATAATTAACATGTTCAAGTGATTATTAGTCAACATAGTATGACTAATAATTAATTGAATTATAACAATTGATTTGTCTCACATGTATGATTAGGTATGAATGTATAGTAACCATTCTTGGACGGGTCTAACCTTCAATGAATACATGAAATAGCAATAATTAATTTGACATTTTACTTCATATGGCATTTAGTTCTTGAGTTTTCACTGTACACTTAAGATTATTGTTCTTCGTCAAGTGTTTTAGATTTTCAATTATAAGCCTAAGATCACCTCTTTTCTTACGAATTTCAACACGTGAAAGGCACGAGTTAGAATGACTTTAAGTTTTAACTGATCATGCATACATTTCTTTGTACATAGTTTTATTATGGAAAAACTTTAACGAAATTTCGGCAACATACCGTCTATAAATTGGACATATCCCAAAAAATTCCTACACTAAAACTTGATAAATTCAAATAAACAAATCACAATAATACGCATCATGCAGATACCAGTCTATTTGAGAATGCGAGAACCTAAATTCACTACCAGCATGCAATTCACAATATACTGCATCAGCCATGCAGTTGGCGTTCAACACAAGCATGTATTTCAGTAGTTCAATTTACAATAGAGATTAAATTAAATGAAAGAGGTGATCAATAGGAAGTCAATGGTTTCCCTTGTGCACAAAGTCAAGGCATCATGATTCATTTCATTGTGCCATAATTCCTTTTTTAAACACTCTTTAATATTGGAGAATGTTATCTAGTCTTAGCCACTAATGGAGTAAATGATGGGCTAAAGATTTTTATTTTGACATGGTGTAGAACATGGCCCGTTGACACTATCATCTAATACTTGTTTAACTTGTATGACTGAATGTTTATTGATAGTAAATATGTGTTATACATATATGTATATAGAGGATCACTCTTTACATTTCTTGTTGAGGAGAAAATTCTTGGCGGCATGATGAGAGGAGATGCCCAAATATAATTTTAAAAGACATCAGAGGAGTTCACCTATTCTAGTTTGGGGTATACATTTTATCTAACATTTGTAATATCTTTGCATTTATTTTATTTTATTGAAAGAAGTAGATTTTTTCGGTCCAAAATCTTGACCTATTTAAAATCAAATTTAAATAGATTTTTGTTTTAAGTTTAAACTTTAACACACCTAAAATAAATTTTATAAATGTAATTTTATCTAACAAATTTTGGTTGAATATATTTTCTTTTAGGAGTGTTTTGTATTGCTTTTAAGATATTGGAATATTTTTACTATGAGTTCAACCCCACTAATTGACCTGGTTGTAAAGGTTGAAGTCAGCTCTGTGCTAATTGACCTGGTTGTAATCGGTGCCGCTCCACCCGTTAAGTGAGCTTTAGTGGAAATCTCGGGCTTGCGAGTTAGAGGCGGGGACATAAGCACAGTTGGCCGAACCCCGATAACATATATCGTGTGTCTGTTTATATTTCCGCACTTTATATTTACCGCACGTGTATGTTATTGTGTGAATAATGCGCATGATTTAAATTTCACATATTTTACTTATTTGCGCATTTGGGTAGACTGACCCTAGGTTGTGAATATACTGTTGCTGAATTAGTTGAACCTAGGGGAGAAATTTTTAAATACCCAATTCACCCCCCTCTTGGGAATACACCAATTCTAACATTAAATACCCAATTCACCCCACTTTTTGGGAATACACCAATTCTAACACAAGTCGACAATGTTTCTATATAGAGATCCAGACACATTGTAACGCCCCGAACCCCTAAACCCAATCCGGTGCGTTATGCATGATAAAATCCCTGATAATCCATAATCCATGATATACACAACGGAAAACCTAAACATAATCTCTATATAATATAAAAACCATAATCAATAATACCAGAGTTTACTACCCCTATACCACATCCATACTATCCATCCAACACTTGCACTACCATAAATACACAAATCTCCAAAACATTTCAGTATGTTCACAACCATTCCATTCTCAACAGCCATAAAACATAAAGACATAAAACATAAACATATACATCTCCAAAATATGATCAACATATACCCTTTCTTATATAGTCCTAAAAAATGCTAAAATACCCTCGAGCTCCTAAGCCCGACCTCGAGGATGTCCTAAAAAAGAAACATTCATATTCAGGTGAGACACATCTCAGTAAAGGAAAAAATATACATATTAAAACAGCGTGTGGCCAACATGAGGTAAATAGATATCATTTTAATTACATTTGCAAATCATCACATAACATTGAAATCGTTTTCTAAACCTAAACAGTCACATGCAAATATTTAACCCATGAGATTACCCAAGGATAGGGGTGATTACCCGCCCATACAAGTAGTATCCCTCTGCCCTAATACTTAGGTAACCCTAAGGTCACAACTAAAGCATATCAGGACACTCACCTTACTTGGTAAGCCCTCAAGTGTTAGATTAATCTCGTACTCACACCATTCAACAATGATTTACTAGCAAAGGTCCTAAAGATAGGGAAATCTACCCGCTCATATAAGTAGGTTTCCTCTGCTCTAGTATGTTATGCAGCTACTGCCACATTTGAAGTTACTAGCACACTCGCCTTACTCAGCAAGCCCTTGGGCAAAGAGTATGCCCCGCCCAATCGTAACATGTTCTACGTACATACATACTTCTAATATCATAATACTTTATTTCTTTCTGTCATTATTCATTCATACACATCTGTTCATATTCATAACTTTAAACATTGCATTGCATTTCATTTCACTTAAAGTGACTCTTTTCCATTTGTATCGTTCACGTTTGTCATTTCATTTCATGGTCATTCCATTGTCATTTCATTGCATAACATTTTCATTTTATTTCTTCGTACTACATCTGCGCTTTAGCCATCATTTGTTAGTCCACATAGAAATGCACTAAAATTTGCTACAGTTAGTAGTCCATAGAGAAATGCGCTAGAATCTGCGAACATGGCTATCTTTCAATTGTCTTACATTTACATGACTGCATTTAACATACACAGACAACATTGTCCATATCATATTTTATTCTTAATACATACTTGCTTAGCCTACATCTTATACATTTTATATATATATATATATATATATATATTTGCACAGAATCTTATGCCACACAATTTAGCAGTAATTTCATACATATTCCTGTAAAATAGGCCAACCTATATTTAACATTTATATGCTGAAAATTACAATTCATTTCTTACATAATTCCTCAAAAAATTACTTTTCACTTTCATCCATTTATTTTTCACATATACATAGCTATATAAGCATTCCTAGGCTCAAAAACATGATTTTACATGGTTGGCATTTTAAATCCACATAAAAACATATATATATATATATATATATATATATATATCACATAATCCATTTTTATTCATGAAAAACCTAATTTAATACATGAATTTTCCCCTTACCTGAATTCTCGAATTACACCGATAGGAATCCCACACAGATGCTCACGACGCTCACCTGGACCCTGATTCAAAAACCCTAATTTCATTAAATTATTTCTAAATAAAATACTATTTAAATATTTCCTAGGGCCATAATTTCTAAATTAATAGTTATACCCGCAAATATAACCAATTTGCCAAATTTCTCAAATCTCACTCTAGCTTTGAAGTGGGGTCTAAAAAACCCCAATTAAAAATTTACTTACGTCAAAATGACAACAATCGCGACTAGGATCACGTGGTGATACCCGATCATCGATTTAATAGCATATTTAAAGAGAAATTGAAAAAATGGGGAAAATTTACCTTTTCCCAAGAGTAGTGTCTAAGCTGTTCCTACGACAAATATGCTCCAGTAGAAATGTCGGTGGCAGAGCTAGGAATCCAACTACACCTTCCGTTTTCCAATCCGCCACAAACTCGTTGAGAAATTGAGAGAGAGAGACGGAGATGGCCGCGAGCTGGGCGCACAGAAGGACTCGCAGGGGGGCGTGAACCTTTTCTGTTATGTGATTCAATCTTAATCTAGATGATAAGCATCTAGATCGATATTTAGTATATAATATTATATCCTTCTTTCTTTTTTCTTTTTTAAACATATATATATATATTATATAATAACTTACATGTATATATACATATATATCTTATTTCAATTAGTTTTTTTTTCATACTATTTATTTATTTAATACATCAATTTAATAATGTTTAACTAATTAATTGATTATTAATTTTAATTAATTAATTAATTTTATTTATTATTTTTTTCTAATTATTTTAATCATTTTAATTTTTCGAGTCTTTACACACACTATCAAACCACCGCCAAGGTATGGCTTTGATTATCTAGTATCTTTTGTGTTCATTGCTAGTAGGAATGATCCAACTACATTTCAATAGGCAGTGCATAGCCAAGAGAAGAATCATATGCCTCGGGTCAGACAATGGGACCAAGTATGCTAATTCTAAGTTCATGGAGTTTTGTGGGCAGTAAGCCATTAAGAAACACTTCACTTTTCGACAGACACCTCAACAAAAATGGTGTGACTGAAAGTATGAATTGAACTCTAACTGAAAGAGTTCAGTGTCTCGGGCTTAATACATGGCTAGCGAAGAAATTATGGGCAGAGACAGTTAATATAACTTGTTTCTTGGTAAACTGATTGTCAAGGGCATCACTAGAGGGGAAAGTGGCGGAAGAGGTATGGGCGGGAAATGCACTAGACTATTTCAGATTGAAGGTATTTGGTTGTCTAGCCTATGTTTACGTTTCTAGTGAAGAAAGATCGAAGTTTGATGCAAAGTCTAGACATTACATCTTTTTGGGGGTATCAAAAGTGTGTGAAGGGGTTCAAGTTGTGGGATCCAATAGCAAACAAGGTGGTGATCAGTAGAGATATAGTTTTCCATAAGAAAGTTATGGTGAAGCATACTAAAGAAATTGATGAAAAGAAATAGGAGCCAAAAAACTGGAGTAGAGACGAGCATGTTTTGCATGTGGAGTTAGAAACTCAGGGCAATGATAATGATCTTGGTATCCCAGTTACAGGGAGTTCTAACTTGGGAAACTAGCAAGTCGACAATGTTTCTATATGGAGATCCAGACACACTATCAGACCACCGCTAAGGTATGACTTTGATTATCTAGTATCTTATGCGTTCATTACCAGTAGCAATGATCCAACTACATTTCAAGAGGAAGTGCATGACTAGAAGAAAAGTAGGTGGATGGTTGCTATGATGGAGGAAATGGAGTCGTTGCATAAGAATCATATGTGGGTTTTGGTGGAACTTCCAAATAGGAAAGGGGTGATAGGCTGCAAATGGGTATATAGGAAAAATGAAGCAATTTCAGGATAAGAAGGAAATAAATTCAAGGCACGGTTAGTGGCAAAGGGGTACTTATAGAAGAAGGGAGTAAATTTTGATGAAATCTTCTCACCTGTGGTCCGACCTACTTCCATCAGGGATATGTTGGGATTAGTAGCTTATTATGATCTGCATTTGGAAAAAAATGGATGTGAAGACGAAATTCTTCATGGTGACTTGGAGGAACAAATTTATATGGTACAACTGGAGGGATTCAGTGAACTCGGGAAAAAGCACTTAGTTTGCAAGTTAAAGAGGTCTCTTTATGGTATGCAACAATCTCCAAGGCAATGGTACAAAAGATTTGATTCGTATATGATCAGGATAGACTACAAAAGGTGTGAGTATGATTGTTGCATGTATGTGAAAGACCTTGATGACGGTTCTCTTATTTTCTTATTGTTGCATGTCGATAACATGTTAATAACTATGAAGGATTTACTGAGGTAAATCAGTTAAAGGAATTGTTGCATAAAGAGTTTGATATGATGGATCTTGGTCCCGCTAAGAAGATACTTGGGATGCAGATTTGCTGGGATAGAACTGTAGGGAGGTTGTGGTTATCTCAAGGCGGTTATGTGGAGAAGGTGTTGGAAAGGTTCAGCATGGCTGATGCTAAACCAATATGTACACCTTTAGCTAGCTACTTTAAATTGTCTACTGCTGAATGCTCAAGTATGAATGATGATATCCGATACATGTCAAAGGTCCCCTATGCTAGTGCTGTGGGGAGTTTAATGTATGCCATGATATGTACAAGACCAGAGTTAACACATGCAATGAGTGTGGTGAGTAAGTTTCTCTCTAATATGGGTAGATGACATTGAAAAGCCATAAAATGGATTTTCAAATACTTACAGGGTACTTCTAATTATGACATCATGTTCGGC
The DNA here is from genome assembly GCF_029873635.1 of Malania oleifera. Lineage (NCBI taxonomy): Eukaryota > Viridiplantae > Streptophyta > Magnoliopsida > Santalales > Ximeniaceae > Malania > Malania oleifera. The sequence continues at coordinate 23,722,927 of NC_080422.1, forward strand.
AAGCAACAAGATAGTCCATCAGTTGTGGGGTATGTAGATTCTAATTATGCAGGGGATGTGGATGACAGAATGTCTACAACAGGTTATGTTTTTACTCTTGTAGAAGGACCCATCTGTTGGAGGTCCATGGTAATATCCCTAGTGGCATTGTCTACAATTGAGTCTGAATATATGATAGTTGCTGAAGTTGCAAAGGAAGCCTTATGGGTTATCAGTTTGGTCAAGGAGTTGGGTATACGGTGTTGGCCTAACTAGGCTTTTCAATCTTATTTTGATGATAACAAAATGAATGATGCTTTAACATGTTTTGTTGAGTGTTTTTATTTCAGGTCTAAGTAAAAGGACACTCACGATTAATCATGGAAGCAAGCTGGAGATCAATGACAATCAAGTGAAAGCTTCTCAGTATATTGAAGCAATGAACGACAAATGAAGAACTTAAAAGCCAAGTAGATCTTAAAGTCAAAAGTGAACCTCAAGAGGCTACAAGATTTAGTGATTAAGGAGATCATGCTTAGAAGGATATTTGTAAATACTTCAATATCATTTCTATTTAGATATGTGAATCTCCTTAAGATACAAAGACTTAGAGACCAACACTTGAAAGACTCTTGAAAATGTTTTTGAAAAGTGCCAATTAAATTTTTCAAGTAAACTAGATTTTTAAAGAAATTAAAAAATGAAAAATATTTGAAAAAGAGGTCTGCCCAGCCGATTGACTCATTGAACTAAACATACGCAGTCGAATGACCAGTTTTGAATGTGGTTCAGTCAGCTGACTGACAGGAAATTTTCAATAAAGTTAACTGTCCAGCCGACTGACTCAAATGAACTGAAAATGCCCAGCTGACTGACAGTGCCCAGTCGACTGACTATTTTGAACGTGATTCAGTCAGCTGACTGACAATTTACTAGAATTAATTTTTGAAGGTCAGAATGGTGTCAGCCTCCTATCCAACCGACTGACTAGTGCAAAAATTGACCTAGTCGAGTGAGTTAGCCGACTGAATCTGCGAAAAATTTTTAAATTTCAAATTAACGGGAAGATTTTCAAAATTAATTCCTTAATTTAATATCTTTTGAAAAGTTACCTAAATGCTTCATGTTAAATGAGGAAACTTTTTTTTTAAAAAGTCTATAAATACCTCTCTTGTTCAATGAAAAAATATACGAGAACACACCGAAGCAAAACACGATTTCTACTCTAAAATTCTCCTAAAAGATCATTCTTGCTCACATCTTTTTTTACTAAGGGAAAACTCTACGAAATTGCTGGATTGAAAAACAAGGGTTTGGTTCTAAGTTGCATCTAGAATTCTTTTAAGAACCATTGGTGACTTCTAAACCTTAAGCTTCACATTTTCTATTTAGTTTTGGTTTTGAAGTATGATTTGGAATTTAACTTGTACAACCTGCTCTATGTTTTGAGAGTGTTTTTGTACGTAGATCTATTTCTTTCTACTTGATCTTTGACGGTTAAAGGCATTGTTGAATCGTTGGACCAAGCATAGGTTGTTGCTTGGAGAGGTTTCTGTTCCTAAAAAAAAGGGTGATTATTGTAAGGTTTTTGTTCCACCTGAAAGGAACAAGGTATAGTGAAATCCTTAGGTGGTTGACCTAAGGCAAGGACGTAGGATGGGGTAAGCCGAACCTCGTAAAAGTTGTGGTGTCACTCTCTTTCCCTTATTCTCTTTTAAATTTCAGCAAAGATATAAACTGCGTCGATGTTATAATTCTTTCAATTATAAAAATAATGCACATTGGAAATTAAATAAATCTACGCCTAATTTGTTCTTGGGCTTGCAGAAACCGAAAGGGAGTACGTTGGTTAATCGATATTTTGTGGAAACCGTAAGGGTGTACGTTGATTGGTTAACAACCTAAAACCTATTAGTTGAAGGTCTATTTTAATTCTAATCTTGAAAAAGAGTTTGGATGATAGTTTAATTTTCAGTTCAAGAGCAAACTACAGGACTTGCACATTCATATACAGGGTTGTTGAATATTGCAAAGTTAATATTAATTACTTGTATGGTGTTAGTTTGGCTTGAATTGGTTGTGTATGTTGTGTTTGTGGATTGAATAGAAGAAGTAAGTACTTGTGTGGATTGCCTAATTAACAAGAATATAAGAAATATTTAAAAGATTGTAAAAAGGGTAAGAACTTTTAAAAAGACTTTAAGGAATTTTTAAATAACCCAATTCACCCCCGTCTTGGGACTACACCTTAGGTTTCAATTGGTATCAGAGGCCGGTTATAGCAAAACCTAACAAGTAGTTATATAAAGAGATTTGGGATAAATTAGAAGTAATCTATGAAGACACGGTATATGTTAGGGATAGTAGAATTGATATGTTAACTGGTGAATACAAAGATTTTAGAATGAATTCCGATGAAACTATAACAAGCATGTATACTAGGTTCACACATATCATAAACTCACTAAGTGCCTTAGGAAAAAAATATTCCACCCATGAGATGATCTGCAAAATTCTAAGAGCTCTTCCACCTGTTTGGGAACCAAAAACCACAGCCATAACGAAAGGGAGAAACCTTAAACCAACTTCCTTTGATGAACTTATAGGATCTCTTCTAACCTATGAAATGATGTTGAAGGAAAGAAGCAATGAAAACAAAAACAAGAAGTCTATAGCCCTAAAAGCCTTGAAAGAACATTCAAGTGAGGAAGATAATGAATCTAGTGAATTAGAAGATGAAGACTTAGCTCTCATAACTAAAAGACTTGGAAAATTCTTGAAAAGAAACAAGAAATTCACTAGAAAATTAAACGGATCAAAAGTTGAAAGAGGTGAAAAAAAATAAAAAGGAATACAAAAGCAAAAATGATCCTCCCACTTGCTGTCATTGTAAAAAGGTCGGGCACATCAAACCGGAATGCCCACAACTCAAGAAGGAAAAGAAGAAAAAGAAGCCTGCAATGAAGGCAACTTGGGATGACACAAGTTCGAGTGAATTAGAGAGTGAGTCAAGCGATCAATAAGTAGCAAACATGTGCTTCATGGCATATAACGAAGAGGTTTGCTTTATGACCACTTAATCTAAGGATAAATGGTACTTAGAAAATGGATGTTCAAGGCATATGACGGGAGATAAATCTAAGTTCACTTCTCTCACTCAAAAGGATAGAGGATTTGTAACCTTCGGTGACAACGCAAAAGGCAAGATCATCGAAATTGGTAAAATAGGTAAAGACTTTTACTTACTATAGATGATGTCTTGTTAGTTGATGGTCTAAAGCATAATTTGTTAAGCATTAGTCAACTTAGCGACAAAGGATTTGAAATAATATTTAAGAAGGACAAATGCATAATTCAAGATTCTAAGGATCAAAAGACATTATTCACTCCACATAGAATGAACAATGTATATTGCATAAACCTTGATAGCTTGATCTCTCAAGATATAACTTGCTTAGCTGCCATGAGTGAAAATAGTTGGCTTTGGCATAAAAGGGTAGGATATGCAAGCATGGATCTTATACCCAAGCTTTTTAAAAAGAATTTAGTTAAAGGCTTGCCTAACACCAAATTTGTCAAAGATAAAGTGTGTGATGCTTGTCAACTAGGAAAACAAATCAAGAAAAGCTTCAAAAAGAAGAAACATATATCAACTAGTAGACCCCTAGAACTCATATACTTAGACTTATTTGGTCTTACTAGAACCCAAAGCTTAGGAGGAAAACAATACACCTTCGTAATTGTTGATGATTACTCAAGATACACATGGGTGTTGTTCTTAGCTAACAAAGAGGAAGCTTGCAACTTATTAATCACTCTATGTAAAAAGCTTCAAAGTGAGAAAGGGTATAATGTATCAAATCTCAAAAGTGACCAAGGAAGAGAATTTAAGAATCAAGACATTGAAAAATTTTGCAATGAACATGGCATAAAGCACAACTTTTCAACACCTAGAACCTCACAACAAAATGGAGTTGTGGAAAGGAAAAATAGAACCCTACAAGAAATGGCAAGAACTATGCTTAATGAAAATAACTTACCCAAGTATTTTTGGGCCGAAACTGTAAATACAACTTGCTATATAATTAATAGGGTTTCCATTAGATCAAGCCTAAACAAGATACCCTATGAATTGTGGAAAGGAAGAAGGCCTAACATAACTTACTTTCATGTCTTTGGATGTAAGCGTTTCGTACTAAATAACAAAGACAACTTAAGAAAATTTGATACTAAATCGGATGAAGGTATTTTCCTAGGATACTCCATAAATAGTAAGGCCTATAGAATCTACAACAAAAGAACACTCATCATAATTGAATCAATTCACGTAGACTTTGATGAATCTAACCCTTTTTCAAGAGAAGTTAAAAATGAAGAAAAAGATTATATGTTCAAAAAGGAGGATGAGATAGAAATCAAGGAAGAAAAGGAAATAAATGAAGAAAATCCAAAAGATGAACTTACAGAAAATCCGGAATTACTAAGAGAATTGACAACTAGATCTTCTCTAAAGAACCTGTGCAATCACTATGCATTCTTATCTCAAAATGAACCTAAAGATGTTGAAGAGGCCCTTAAGGTTGAATCTTGGATAATTACAATGCAAGAAGAGTTAAACCAATTTGAAAGAAGCAAAGTATGGCAACTAGTACCCAAACCTGAAAATCATTCGATCATAGGAACTAAATGGGCATTTAGAAATAAAAAGGATGAGAATGGTATAATCATTAGAAAGAAAGCTAGACTTGTAGTTAAAGGGTATAACCAAGAAGAAGAGATAGACTATGATGAAACCTTTGCCCCTGAAGCTAGAATGGAAGCTATAAGAATGCTATTAGCCTATGCTTCCTACAAAAACTTTAAGTTATACCAAATGGATGTCAAAAGTGCATTCTTGAATGAGTATATTAGTGAAAAGGTATATGTTGAACAACCCCCTGGATTTGAAAATCTTGAAAATCCTAACCATGTATTTAGACTAACTAAGACTTTATATGGATTAAAACAGGCCCTTAGGGCTTGGTATGAAAGACTTAGTGGATTTCTAATTGAGAAGGGATTTTCAAGAGGAAAAATTGATAGTAACTTATTCATTAAAAATAAGGAAGATGACATACTTTTAATTCAAATTTATGTAGATGATATAATATTTGGTGCTACAAATGAACATTTATGTAAAGAATTTGCAAAGTGTATGCAAGAAGAATTTGAAATGACCATGATAGGGGAATTAAACTATTTTCTTGGGCTTCAAATTAAACAAGTAAAGAATGAGACTTTTATAAGTCAATCCAAATACATAAAAGAAATGATACAAAAATTCAGTATGGAAAATAGTAAACCCATAGGAACTCCTATGAGTACCACCATCAGCCTAAACAAAGATGAAAAGGGAAAATCTGTAGACACAAAGCACTATAGAGGTATGATTGGAAGTCCATTATATCTAACAGCCAATAGACCCGACATAATGTTTAGTGTGTGTTTGTGTGCCCATTTTCAATCAGTACCTAAGGAATCACACCTAATAGCTGTTACGAGAATCCTAAGATACTTAATAGAAACTACGAACCTAGGGCTATGGTATCCTAAGGACACCGATTTTGAAATGATCAGTTATTCAGATGCGGACTATACCAGTTGTAAGATATATAGAAAAAGTACAAGTGGTACATGCCATTTCTTAGGAAGATCTTTAGTTTCTTGGTTCTCTAAGAAACAAAATTCTGTGGATTTGTCAACTGTTGAGGCTGAATATATAGCGGCCAGGAGTTGTTGTGTGCAAACACTATACATGAAACAGCAATTAAGAGATTTTAATTTGAAATACATAACTATACCAATTATGTGTGATAATACGAGTACGATTAATATATCTAAAAATCCTATTTCACACTCAAGAACAAAGCACATTGACATAAGACACCACTTTCTAAGAGATCATGTTCAAAAAGAAGACATCATTTTAAAATTCATCAATACAAATGATCAATGGGCTGATATCTTCACTAAAGCACTCTCAGAAGATAGATTCATAACTATTAGAAGAGAGCTTGGTCTACTACATAATAGAGAAACTAACTGGAGCAGTTTTTTTTTGGAACAGAGGTCAATCAGCCAACTGACCTTGAGGTCAACCGACTGACTGAGGTAAATGTTCTTGGACCAGAGAACAGTCAGCCAACTGACCCTGAGGTCAACCGACTGACTAACAGAGCAACCCTAGACTTGTTTGTAAAACTTAAAGTTGTCAGTCAATTGACTTAGGGTTTGTCTCTTTGCGTGTTCTAAGTTTGTTTTGGAGCGCACTTTAATGTGTTGTATGATACAACACTTAGCTTGGTTGCTTTTTTTCCCATTGTTTCTTGAATAAATAGATTCATGCTTATGTGATATGCAATATGCTACATGTGTATGTTTTAAAATTGGTATCTTTAAATCTTTAAAGACCATGAAAATATTTATGATGCATGGCTTACTATACTTGTCTGAGCTTAAAGTTATTAAGTATGATTTAGAAACATGATTTTTGAAATGTCTTGACCATGTATGCTTATGATGGATCATATGAATAAATGAAAAATTGGCATCTATGGACGTATATTGGAATCCATGAATGCGTCAATTGGTATTACTTGGTATTTGAGCAATAAAGCATACCTATGCACATGTAATGATATTGATAATATTGCCATGATCTTGGATTTGCATGATGAAATATGAATGTCACATGCATGAATACTTAACTATTGTAGCACACTATATATACTATACTATAATATATTGAAAAATGTGTGGTTGTATGTTTATTTGAATTTTTTACCTTTTTTGATTGATGTCAAAAGGGGGATTAGTGTTTGAGCAAAAATTGAGCATGTTGAGCTTGATATTGAAAAATGATATTTGAGCATGTTGAGCATGATATTGAAAAATGATATTTGAGCATATTGAACATGATATTTGAGCATGTTAAGCATGATATTAAAAAATCTGAGCATGAGATATGTATCAAAAGGTAGAATGATATTGTATAGTATCTATGATGAGTATGATGAGCATGATATTGTATGATTTTGAAATTGGTCTTGAAACTACAAATTATTAAAATGATGCTTATTGTAAGGGGGAGTAAAATAATGCTAGTTGTAAGGGGGAGTCATTTTAAAGCTTACTCATATTTTTGCTCCTAATTTATTATCATCAAAAAGGGGAAGATTATTGGCCTAACTGGGTTTTTCAATCTTGTTTTGTTGATAACAAAATGAAGAATGCTTTAACATGTGTTGTTGAGTGGTTTTATTTTAGGTCTAAGTAAAAGGACACTCACGATTAATCATGGTAGTGAGCTGGAAATCAATGTCAATCAAGTGAAAGCTTCTCAATATATTAAAACAATGAACGACAAATGAAGAACTTAAAGGCCAAGCAGATCTTGAAGTCAAAAGTGAACCTCAAGAGGCTACAAGACTTAGTGATTAAGGAGATCATGCTTAGAAGGATATTTGTAAGTACTTCAAAGTTATTACTATTTAGATATGTGAAGATCCTTAAGATACAAAGACTTAGAGACCAACACTTGAAAGACTCTTAAAAATGTTTTTGAAAAGTGCCAATTAAGTTTTTCAAGTAAACTATATTTTTAAAGAAATCAAAAAATGGAAAATATTTTAAAAAAAGGTATGCCCAGCCGACTGACTCATTGAACTAAACATACCCAGTCGACTGACCAGTTTTGAATGTGGTTCAATCAGTCGACTGATAGGAAATTTTCAGTAAAGTTAATTGTCCAGCAGACTGACTCAAATGAACTGAAAATGCCCAGTCGACTGAAAGTGCCCAGCCGACTGAAAGTGCCCAGCCGACTGACTATTTTGAACGTGGTTCAGTTAGCTGACTGACAATTTACCAGAATTAATTTTTGAAAGTCAGAATGGTGTCAACCGCCTGTCCAGCCGACTGACTAGTGCAAAAATTGACCCAATCGAGTGACTCAACCTGTAACGACTACTATTTAACTTGGGTTTTTTTTTTTTTTATACTATAACATTTATAATGCTCTGATACCAAACTGAATTAAATCCAACCATCAACCTAAGCAGCGAGAAGGGTAAATCAAATAAACATAATCATATATAATTATATACAATACCAGAGTGCTAAAAGGTTCCTCAAAACATACATATAAGACTGTTTTCCAACTAGCCTCAACTACCTAGGGCTATACAAAAATACTCCCAAAAATACTCACTCTACTGTCAGGGTAATACTGAAGCCCCTCTATCTGCGAGCCTGATCTGCTCGCCTACCTGGATCACTTGAAAAATGTTAAAATAATGGGATGAGCCAACGCTCAATAAAACGAAATATGCTATTTCTAGTGTGTGGCAATTGAGTTACCATACTGTGAAAATCTATTACTTTATAATCATGTATCACTGAATCTGTAAATACAATACCAGTAATATCAACCATCACCTTTTTCCTATTGCTTAACATATCTGTACTTTAGGTTTCTACTCAAAATACTTTTAATATGTAAATATATATATATAAATATATATATATTTGTCTCTGTAAATCTGTATAAAGATAGTAATAACTGAAAACTTCCTTGTGGATAACTGTGTGTCATGATAGGGTTGTGCGGCCTGTAGGCGGGATCTATCCTGGTTGGCCTCCTCATCCCATATCTGATGGGGGGCTTGTCCACTCATGGACTCTATACGATCGATTGTTATACCACGTATTATCTGAATAGGTGGTTGCACTCTATATACTGTACGTAGCAACGGTACCGTGCTCTGTAATCTGTAAGGGTTCAACAGGGTCCGATACTATATAATACATCTCTATATACAACTATCTGTTTTACCATGATTTAGTAATAACTGTATAAACCATGACGTTGTGATAAACTGTATCAGTATAAACTATATTTTTGAAATGAATTGTAAAACTGTATGTCATGGTACTATAAACTGTATCTGTATCAACTATATAATTATGGTATTCTATAATTACTATAAAATATTTCCTCTATCTGTATATCCTGTAAAACATAGCTCTGAAAAATACTGTAAAGCATGTCTCTGTACTATATTTATATTCTTAAGCCACACAGTAATTTAAAACATATTATACATAATGGATAAACTATATTAATGCCTGCTGTGAATAGTAATCTGGTATAAATACATATACTATACTGAAAATCATACTAAATTTGCCTAGCATAACATATTTCCCTTACCTGATTTTTGCTAAAATCTCCCTATTGTAACGGGCCCTACATCTGCAGGGTTCTCCACTTAACACCCTGAAAACAACATTCTCCAGAACATAATATCAATATTTCTTTGCCTACATCATTTCTTACAATTTCCAAAAGGCCAAAAATTGACTAAAAGGCCTTACCCTGATTCTGGGAAGAAATTCAACTCGATCCCACCAACGATCTGCCCCAGTAGACTTGAAGAGAACTCTGCCAGGAGCGTCGTGGTGGCCTCAGATCGTCGATCCAGCGACTGACGGGGCCGAAATCGAAGAGAGAAGGGGGTGGAGCCGTAGGAGAGAGAGAGAGAGAGAGAGAGAGAGAGAGAGAGAGAGAGAGAGAGAGAGAGAAGAGGGTTTCGATGAGATTTCTGTGCAAGAAAATGAGTTTAGCACTATTTATACTACGACCTTCGTCGACGAGCCACGTCATCTCGTCAACGAGTCCTATAGAAAGTTCGTCAACGAACCTGCACCCTCGTTGACAAATTTCAAACTTCCAAAAATCCACTCTCGGTAACTTCTTGTCGATGAAACTTGCCCTCGTTGACGAGACCCTTTTGTACCCTCGTCAACGAATCCCCTGTGTTCGTCGATGAGGCCATAAGAAAATCCCCTGGGTTATTATATTCAAAATGCAATGTCGTTGACGAAGTTGACTGCCTCCTTCTATTATTGTTTCCATTTCTCTCCCTCTTTATTATTTAAATACCATTATTCTTTAGGGTCGTTACACAGCCGACTGACACTTCGGAGAATTTTTAAATTTCAAATTAATGGGAAGATTTTCAAAATTAATTCCTTAATTTAATATTTTTTGAAAAGTTACCTAAATGCTTTATGTTAAATGAGGAAACTTTTCTTTGAAAAAGTCTATAAATACCTCCCTTGTTCAATGAAAAAATATATAGAAAACACACCGAAGCAAAACACAATTTCTATGCTAAAATTCTCCTAAAAGATCATTCTTGCTCACATCTTTTTTTGCTGGGGGAAAACTCTACGAAATTGCTGGATTGAAAAACAAGGGTTTGGTTTTGAGTTGCATCTAGAATTCTTTTAAGAACCATTGGTGACTTCTAAACCTTAAGATTCACATTTTCTATTTAGTTTTGGTTTTGAAGTACGATTTGGAATTTAACTTGTACAACCTGCTCTGTGTTTTGAGAGTGTTTTTGTACGTAGATCTATTTCTTTCTACTTGATCTTTGACGGTTAAAGGCATTATTGAATCGTTGGACCGAGCATAGGTTGTTGCTTGGAGAGGTTTCTGTTCCTGAAAAAGAGGGTGATTATTGTAAGGTTTTTGTTCCACCCGGAAGGAACAAGGTATAGTGAAATCCTTAGGTGGTTGACCTAAGGCAAGGACGTAGGCTGGGGTAAGCCGAACCTTGTACAAGTTGTGGTGTCACTCTCTTTCCCTTACTCTCTTTTAAATTTCAGCAAAGATATAAACTGCGTGGATGTTATAATTCTTTCAATTAGAAAAATAATGCACATTGGAAATTAAATAAATTTACGCCTAATTTGTTCTTGGGCTTGTGAAAACTGAAAGGGAGTACGTTGGTTAATCGATATTTTGCGGAAATCGTAAGGGAGTACGTTGATTGGTTAACAACCCAAAAACTATTAACTGAAGGTCTATTTAAATTCTGATCTTGAAAAAGAGTTTGGATGATAGTTTAATTTTCAGTTCAAGAGCAAACTACAGGACTTGCACATTCATATATAGGGCTGTTGAATATTGCAAAGTTAATATTAATTACTTGTATGGTATTTGTTTGGTTTGAATTGGTTGTGTAAGTTGTGTTTGTGGATTGAATAGAAGAAGTAAGTACTTGTGTGGATTGCCTAATTAACAAGAATATAAGAACTCTTTAAAAGATTGTAAAAAGGGCAATAATTTTTAAAAAGACACTAAGGAATTTTTAAATAACCCAATTCACCCCCCCCCCTCTTAAGACTACACCTTAGGTTTCATATAGAAAAGTGGGGTTGTGCTATGTTGTGACAGTCAAAGTGCCATCTACTTGGCGAAGAATTAAGTATACCATGTTAGAACCCGCATATTAATGTAAGGTTCCACAAAGTCCGGGAATTGATTACTTCAGGTGAACTTGTACTGGAGAAGGTTCACACATCTGAAAAAATGCAGCGAACATTTTGACAAAACTAGTTACTATTGAAAAGTTCAAACATTACTTGGACTTGCTTTATGTCTCCAAGTGTTAGAAGGGAGACAGACCCAAACTAACATTCCAAGATTAAGGTAGAGCATTGGACTATGCTTTTGAATTTCTCCTAAGGGGCAGATATTCGCCAAGGTGGAGATTGTTGTGTTTTGTGGCTCATATCTTTGAGTGTATGATTTACACAAGGAAGAAAAACATAGTAGAATCAGTACTGCGGGGAAATCGTTGACGGTTTGGATGAATTTTTAGCAGACCTGCCCTCGGCTTTTATATGTTGAAGGTTCCATCGATGGTTGTCTGAACATGCAGATATGGTTTGGTCTCGGTATCTTTCGATCGACAATTTGACCATAAACCGTTGACGGTTTGGGCTCTAACCGTCAACAGTTTGCTGAAACCGTCGACAGATTCGCTCGGGAGACCAGCGCTAATTTCAAATTTGAATATGAACATTAGTATGGTTGGGTGTTTGGAGGGAAACTTTCATAGTGTTTATAAATACATCATTCTAGGTGTATTCTAAAAAAGTAAGAAGATCATTGTATTGTGTCCTTGGTCACCAAGATAGTGAAACCTTGCCAAGTTTTCCCATGGATGTAGGCATTGTCGAACCACGTAATTTCTTGCTTTATTATTCTCGTTTTCAAATATACTGTATGTGTGTGTTCCATATTTGTTCTTCATTGATTGCTACATTTGATTTCCACTATGTAAATTCGAGTTCATTCACAACAAAATCAATTTCCCTATATAGAAGAGATAGACCCAAACTAAAATTCCAAGATTAAGGTAAAGCATTGGACTATACTTTCAGATTTCTCCTAAGGGGCAGATATTCACTAAGGTGGAGATTGTTGTGTTTTTTGGCTCATATCTTTGAGTGGATGATTTACACAAGGAAGAAAAACATAGTAGAATCAGTACTGCGGGGAAATCGTTGACGGTTTGGCTGAATTTTTAGAAGACCTGCTCTCGGCTTTTATACGTTGAAGGTTCCGTCGAAGGTTGTCTGAACATGCAAAGATGTTTTGGTCTCGGTATCTTTCCATCAATGGTTTGACCATAAACCGTTGATGGTTTAAGATCTAATCGTCAACGGTTTGCTGAAACCGTCGACAGATTCGCTCGGGAGACCAGTTCTAATTTCAAATTTTGAATATGAAAGTTAGTATGGTTGGGTGTTTGGGGGGAAACCTCTGTAGTGTGTATAAATACATCATTCTAGGTGTATTCTAAAAAAGTAAGATATTGTATTGTGTCCTTAGTCACCAAGATTGTGAAACTTTGCCAAGTTCTCCCTGGATGTAGGCATTACCGAACCACGTAATTTCTTATTTTATTATTCTTGTTTTCAAATATACTCTGTGTGTGTGTGTGTGTGTGTTCCATATTTGTTCTTCATTGATTGCTACTTTTGATTTCCACTGTGTAAATTTGAGTTCATTCACAACAAAATCAATTTCCTTGTATATATAAGTTTTGGACCCTTCTGTATTTTTTATTATTCTTAAATCAAAACTATATAATCTTTGAAAAATAAGAAATTGAAGTTTGAATTTGCTTAATTGCCTTTTTTGATTAGGATAAGTATTGCACGTGTTCTTATTTCTTTGCTTTAAGGGTTATAATGCTGTCTTTACTTGCATGTGCATCTCATTTTTGATAACTTTGATTTAACTAAATGTTCTTTTTGACCATAGGATTCAATCACTTTGACATCTTGGCTTACCTTTTTGACATGATTAGGTAGATATCTCTTTATTAAGAAATTTATTCCCCTATATTACACTTTGTTAAATATTAAAATACTTTTAATCAAGCTATCAATAGATATCATAGAGACACACACTACTACTTGTTAATAATTTCTTGAGGTAAAGGAAGTCTTGTGTTCCATATTGGACTAGCATGAGGAACACAAAGTTGATCAATGCTAAATAAAAGGTTGATAAAAAATTAATTAAAGAATAATTAATATGAATTGGTGATTATATATGACTTAGTAGGTACCATTCTCTTCCATTTTTGGAATCTTCAACAATTGAAGTAATACTTACCGAACAAGGGATAAAATTATTCAAAAATTCTATTTAATTGTATGCAACTTCTTAACATTTGGGCCTCCAACTCTACTTTTAAAATCATTTATAATATATTATTCGATCAATATTCACTGTATTAAGGATATATCTCAAATATTATTAGTCATTAATTTTATCTTCAATTTTACTTAGAAGCACATGTCACATTAATTTAAAAATAAAGCATCACAAAAAAGCATTCAAACAATTCAAATAATTCCTATCAGCTCTATTTTGATAACCAACGGTGTAAAAAAGTTTTTAATAGAATACATTCAATGCAACAAAATTAAAAAATAAATAAGAAAAGAGAATTTACTTTTCATAATCGTGCAAAAAACAAGATGAGAATTTTAACATGGAGATTGAGGGCTAATATTGTCTAAAACATGCATAATAGTATGCGTGATTGGTGTATATATTTGTGACATCAAATTCCTAGAATATCCCTTGTGGATAAGGATACGTGATGTCGTAATACCTTACCACAGCCACGCTATAATTACATGTATACTCTACGAACACACTAGAAGCAAAAACAAATGATCAGAAATTATGCGCAAGTGATGTGTATTATCTATTATTTATTTAATGTTTAAAAAAGTTCTTATATTTTTTATTTATAAAAATGAAAAAAATATTTTCCCTAAAAATGAAATTAACTAAAGTTTAAATTTATTATGTGACAGTTCAAAATAATATTAAAGATCCCTTCTCTCTCTTCTTAACAATTTTTTAATTCCCTAAAATAATTTAAATTAAAAATTTTACATCCAACTACCAAAAAATTTGTCTTCTTTCTTCCTCTGGTGAACCAAAACTAGGTTAAAAAAATAAGAAGAAAAGCTTTGAATTAGGGCGTGTGCTTCACGCTCATTATTCGCGAGTGGAGCATTCTACCAACAGGCGCGTCGAGTTGCCGACTGCGGTGGATTTGGATAAATACTATACCCCTAGTCTCTTTTGACCTGACACGTGTCACCGATTTTGCGAGGATCGCAAATTTGAATAAAAGTTGTCAACGCGAGGTGCAACTGCGGGACAGGTGGCGGTCACGTGTTCGAAGTTCACAGGCCTTTTGTGCCCTGTGAGGTGGGATTAAGATTTCTTTCTAAATAGCGGTCCTACGTTCTAGAAAGTAGACCCTAGAGAGAGAAACAGGGCTATAACGGTTGGTAAGAGCGTGAGGCTCTGTTCGTCGCACCACAAACGCGGAAGTTTTGGATTAGAATTTTAGAGAGAGATAGGGAGTGTTTCTTCTGAGAGTGCGTGGGCTCTAGAGAGAGATAGGAGGAGGGAGAACAAATTTCCTTTGAATACGGTTTGTTTGTGATTTTGATCTTAACCCAGAGAGGAAGCTCTTGCCCTTTTTGGATATCGAATTTTCAGAGAGACATAGGGTTTTTTTTTTTGGGGTAGAGTTTGAGAGAGGGGTAGCGATTTGTTCTTCGTTTGCTTGAAACTGTGTTTGTGTGAATTTGCAGGTGAAAATGGCGAGTTCGGTGGACAGGGAAACACAATCAACTCCCAAACATGAGGCTGTTTCCTTAGAGCTCCCAGCCCCCTCTGGCTGGAAGAAACTGGTCTCTCTCTCTCTCTCTCTCTCTCTCTCTCTACGCGCGCGCACACACGCACACCCCTAATTTCTGCTGCTCTATGTTTTTCTTGAATTCCATCATGTTTTTTATTGGATTCGTTAATTGTAGAATTGGGGGTAGTTTTTTTTCCCCCCCAAGCTAGGGTTTGTGGCAAAAGTTGTGTGAATAACATTGATTTGTTTTCTAGGGTTTTATTGAAGGCCGGTGGTTATTTGTTGTGGTCGTTAAGAAATTTTTTTATTCTATTTCTATTCTTAGAATAATCATTAAACCCGTTGAATAATCGGTTCCTTGTTTTTCTTTAAAAAGAAAACGGAGTTTTTTCCCTTTTCCTTCCCTTGGTTAATTTTCCTTTCAGATCCATAATTTATTTCTAAGATACAGGGTAGGACGAGTAAAGAAATGAAATTTGAAAATCTATTTCTTGAGATTACTTGTCATTTGAACTTTGAAGCCTGAGGGGGAAAGGAAATTTTATTAGGTTCAGATTACATTGGCCATTTGCACACTTCTGTTTCTTTCTCTTCTTTCCTACCAACCGTAGTGTAGATTGTGGATAATATTTGAATGAAGAACCTTGTATTTTTGTATTGGGACTAGTTGCTAGTCTCAACCAACATTACCTTGTATTGAGGAACCACACTACCTAAAAGCTTAAGTGATTAGGTGAGGGCCAATAATAGTTTTTATTATCTAATGCACCCTCTTAAATTTGTGGACAAAGCACAATCCAATTATTTACCTCACGCTAAAAGTTTAACTATACTGGGATATTTGAGGTTCTAACTCTCCTACCATTACGTGGGAGAACCTTTGATGCCATATTGACGGACCACTCACCTAAGAGCTTAAGTTCTTAGATGAGGGTCTAAGAATACATGTTTGTATATAATACCTAGAGTGTAGAGTGTTCTAGTTTGTGGGGCAGGAGTTTTGAATTTCCGCACAGCATGTCCTAATTTAATAAGGTTTTCACTAATAAATTAGATTGACAAGTACTATAAAGAAACATATAATGTGTAAGTGATTTACTTTTACTAATAAAAATATATATTAAATGGGAATTTGTTTAGCTAGAACTTCATATCCCCAAATTTGGTGTTCTAGAGTGAAGTATCTTATGCTTCAAAATATTTGTACCTATTGCACTTTGGTGAGATAATTGTGTTTTCTAGTTTGGTAACTATGTTCTCATTCCATATCCTTTCTTGGTATGTTGTTCCTTTGTCTTCTTTAAAATGTTTTTCTACTAAATAATATTTTTAAAGAATAACTCCTCAAACAGATTAAAGCCTTAGTTTTGTTTGTTTATTGGAATTATGGGTTGCTAGTCTCACTCCATAATGTCGCTTTGATGGGAGCTGTTCCTTTAGACTTTCGACAATAAATTTGGAGCCAACATGCCCTTGTAAGAGGAGGTAAAATCTTTCTTCTCTTACATTTGAAGAGGTTAAAAAAATTTATTTTATTTAAATTTTTATGTTGTGTGAAAAGGGTAGATGTTCGCAGCCCATATAGCAACCCAACTATCTAAATTTATTTTCTAAAGTGTTTGAGCTTTTCAATCACTAGACAAAAATTTTATGATGGATTAATTTTGCTTTATATGTCTATTGTAGATATTAGAGTAAAAAATTTCAGTATAATTTCAATAACCACAAAACATTTTTAAATTAACATTAGTAAGTTGACATGAAATTTGTTAAAAATCAAACTCAAGATTTGTTTTTGAAAGATTGTCATTGTCATAGGAAGAGAAAGGAATATATCTTTAGCTAGGTACCACAAAAAAATTGCTATTATTTTTTTGGGCTAAGGTGGGGCAGGGTCCCTGCGGTCCCGGGGGTGCGGGATAAAATCCTGGTGGGCATCACTCCTAGCAAGATTTTTGCATTTACTATTCACATAGGTAAAATTTTGGATTTTATTTGTCAGATTTTATTTTGTAATTCATGATTTTTAAGGATTTTTTCGTATTTGGTTTTTGGTGGAAAGCTCATGCAATGGTTGTAATATGTGATGTTTGGGATAGCTTGCATGCCCAATTGAAATTCTCTGCATCTGTTCAACTTGGTACTTATGAGTTATGACCAAATTGAGATTGTCATTCATAACTTGGGTGACTTTGGTGTTAGTTGGCAATGAAGTAATGAACCTGGGATTGGGAATTCTTGTTCCCTATTGTGGAATTTGCTTACAATAATTTGGTTCTGTTGAGGTTGTCCATGGTTTCTCCCCTTATTTAGCTGGTTGATGTTATCCCATTGCCTCATGATGCCTCAAGATGCCCATCCCATTGTTTTAGCCGTATTTGCCCAGCACATTCACAATAAGTACTGCACATTATAAACTAGTTGCTGATGCTATCTGCATGCATGTAGAGTTTGATGAGGATGATATTATACCATCACCCATTCCTTTCTTCATGCTGTCTTTTGCCTACGACATTTGCAATCTTCATGTTGAAATTAGGCGAAAGATTGCTGGAAGTATTACATGATAGAAACTAGTTGTTGATGCTCACTGCAGGCTTTTAGAATTTTATGAGGGTGACTACATCATGAGCATATATCCTGAGCATTACCTGATGCATTCCTTTTATATATATATATATATATATATATATATATATATATATATATATATATATTCGCTCTTCACATTATTCATCAACTTGTCCCTAACACTCATGTTCTTGAAGATTAAATACAAATAATGGTCCTATTTTAATTGTTTAGGAGTTAACACCTTATTGAGGCACATTAGAGCATCCTCTGTGCATATAGATATTTCTCCTCGCAGAACAGCTTTTTCTCATAAGCTGTAACTCCTTGTCTTCTCATGGACCACAGCCTGTAGATTATGTTGAGAGTATCTTAGATGATGAGCAGTCGTTTCTGCTCATGGTGGCTGCTGATGGCACCTTGTGAAGTGGAAGAATTGGCTTTCTTCTGAATCCATGTGCATATTGATGATGAATTGTGCCATTATTGATCCCAGAGCAATGCATCCCTTGTTCCTCAGTAAAGCGTGTTCTCCACCATGGTGGAAATGGTGGGTAATAGGGATTTCCATGTTTAACATAGGCATATGTGTAATTTATGCTTTTATTTGTCAGATTTATATTGTAATTTTGGGTTTTTAGGGTTTCCATATTGTTTCCTTATTTAGGGGCCAAAAGACTTTATGTAGACTGTATCATCTAATGTGGGATTGCTTGCATGATTTAGGGTTGAGAACCCTATTGAGATTTTATTTTTTCCTCCATTTTACCTTTTTCTTCTATTTTCATTGTTTTCTTTTATTTTCTCTTTGTTTCTCCCCTGTCAATAGATTCTGCATGTCCTCTCCATGACCTCCTAAATATGCGCACGCGCACACCCCAAAAAAAAAAAAAAAAAACATCAAAGAAGAGCTCAACCTAGTTGTGAGCATTGTGGAGAAGGTATAAACCATTTGGAAAAAAAAAAAAAGAAAAAGGAAAAAAGCAAGGTTTTGTCGCAGAACCTGTTGTTAAAAGGTGACAACTTCCCAGTGATGCAGGTAATTTTGTTCATTTAACTAGAATGTTCTTATGCAGATATTTGGTGGTCTTTGTGTGGGCTATATATAAATTTGCTTCTTGAATCTTGAATGCTCTTGCCTTTTTTGTCACCACTGGTCACCAAGCATGCAAACAGGCAAATGATCAGAGTTCCAGTCAAGTGTTGTTGACTGGACACTCATTTGGGTAATACCTATGAGAGTATGAAGATATTCTTCTTTGATAATTTGGTCCTTGTTAAGTGTTGTTTGGTAAAACAATTAGTTCATCAAATATTGATGGCTCATTTTTTTTATTTGACTGCGTTTGGATTTAACATAATTTAAGTATTAGTGATTCTTTTTCTTTTATGCTTAATTTATTGTGGGATTCACTTTACATTTAATTATGCCTTCACATGTGAATTCAATATTAAAAAAAATTAGTTGTTAATTTGGATGTAGTTGCCATCTTGTGTGTGTGTGTGTGAAAATATAGCAAGTAGTGTTGATTGTTTGGATGCGTCCATCATTGGATTAGAATTTACCTTCATTCATGGTTGTTGGACAAGGAGTGCTGATACCCCAACTTCCTCTAGGTTACTGTAATGATGGGCTATATGATGGCTAAAATTGCAATTTCTTGTGTGAAGGATGTTAGGACTCCTAGGCCTGCTCTGTTTCAATTTTTTTTTTTTAAAGTTGTATTAAGCTAAAGCTTGATTGAGAACAATGTTTACAATATTATCAAGTGAACACATCCAAGGTTGTTAATAATATGTGCTGCCCCTGTTGACTTTGGTAGGAATTAGGTTAGTTGTGTTTCATGTATTTAATGCTATGATGAGGGCTATTCTGAAGGGGGAACACAGTCAGATAATTTTAGATGCATCAGATGAGAATGTGAAAGACAGCAGGATAAGTTAATTACTTGCAGGGCAAAACGCAGAATCACAAGGGATGAAGGAAATGATCTCTTCCCCATTGTGGGAGAAGGGCTTGGATTCTCTGCAGTGGCTTTGATTTGAAATTTTAGGTTTGATCACACTTGAATGGCTCCCTGGAAGATGTGAGAAATTTCCTGTGCGCAATACTGGCTAAGTATCTAGTGATTGCCAATTCCACATTCTAACATTTATGTAAAGACCATTTCTATAAAATTTGGGCATTCCACCCTTTTCTATCTAGTTAGTGCATGTGACCGTTAACATTCAAATGAGAAAATTAAAATATAGCCACATCAATGTTTAATGTTTTCGAAGATGATATGATTAAGTACTAATACTTATCCACAAGCCCACTAAAATGACAAAACTGCCTATCCGATTTGTTTTGGACTTTAGTATCCTGCATGCAAATGTTTTGGATCCAAAAATTGAGATGCCTCTAAATGGCGATTATGCCCTGGAAAAACCCTCTAAACTCAAAAGTTATGCCTTGCAATGAAATTTGAAATATGAGTTCTGCTAAAGTTCCACCTTGTTTGCCCAAGTTGTTGACTGGAACTAGATATGGGAGCTAGACTGGCCAATTGAAGAGCTCTTAGAGGGCTTCACAGAGTTCTGCTTGTAGATTTTAACACAATGGGCTGTAATGGCTGTTACGCTGCATTATCTCTGCCTTGGTCTAAACCATGTAATGAGAGGAGGTTGTTAGTTTGATTAGTGCAGCGACCATAAAAATGTCGACTGCTAAGAAGAAATATTGCGTATTTGCATTTTCTGGCGTTTATTGCAGAAAATATCATAGGATATCACTTTGACCCATTTACATAATATATGTCGAACATGGGGTGTGCAAGTGTGAAGAGGTTTAATAAGGAAAAAGCTGATTTCATTACCAAAAAGAGAAGAAAGAAGCTATGCATTTCTACAGCATACTGCGAAGAAAACAGTATCCTCCTGCAGAAACAGTATCCTCTTACAGAAACAGTATTTTCAAATCATGAAAATGTGTGCATGTATATCATGAATGCTACCTGCTAATTTTAAAAGAAAACATTGAGGAGAAAACCAAAATTTATTTTGGTTTCAGTGAAAAAGTTCAAGAGTTTCTCTCTTGTCCAAGTTGGGCTGCTTTACTGTTTTCTTTATTTTACCATATATTATGCAGAAAAGTAATATGATTATATAGATGAGCTTCAGTAGTGGAGGTTTCTTTCTTATGCCAACTTTGATTTAGATTCACTTAAGAGACATTAGAGGCACATTTATATGGATGAGCTTCAGTAGTGGAGGTTTCTTTCTTATGCCAACTTTGATTTAGATTCACTTAAGCGACATTAGAGGCACATTAGTATGATTAGTTTAGATAAGAGGAAGTTTATAAATGTCTAATTTCAATCTTCATGGTTCTTGCACGAAGATGTTGCAGATTCGATTGCTTTGGATTGCATATCCTACATCTATGAATGTAGCCATGTAAGATTATATATGAAGGGAATGAAGGGATCATAATATTTTCTTGTATGCCTTTAAACTAATATTGCTGTACTGTCTGTGCAATTTGTTTCCTTCTGATCGATTTTTGGTAGTAAAAAAATGTGTCCTGCAGTGCTTGGAGAGGTGTGTGATCCTTTATAGGATTAAATGGTGGTACATAGATTCATGTAACCAACCCAAAGTAGGAAAGAAGGCCTAATGGAGATGAATTGAACTGATTAACGTGAAAATAACTGATAGGAGACATAAACGTGAAAATAACTGATGAAGAGACTTAAATTTCAGGTTACTCTATTCAAGCTAATGAGAAATCATCTGCTCATGCAGATTTAAGTAACTGATTATGGAGTTGATGCACTTCCACAGTGAAGAATGGTGGTGTTATTTGTTGATAATGATATGTTGATTTGAGTGACCAAGGGGAGGGGAACAGAGCATTAAGGTTGTTGGACAATGTTTGGTACTAAGCTCTTTGAAAATATTTGAAGACTGATGGAAGCAATCCTGATATCATTAAATTTGCATTATGCTGGAGGCAAATATTGCTCATGTCGCGATAACTGTCTCTCATGTAATCTGTGGTGCAAGAACGTTGATAATTGAGCCTAGGGTTTAAGTAGTGCAAATAACTAAGCATAGCTGAGAAGAATATGTGTTAATACTTTGATGAATGGACAAATAACATTAAAATTAGCTGAAGAGAAATTTTAGCTGTGTCAAGAATCTTAAAGATCCCTAACAGAGCTCCTTAGCATCTAATTTAGAATGAAGATGTTGAGCCAACCATTTTCATTATGTGTAGCAAAAGATCCATTACAAGACCTCTTTCAGAAATCTAATTTAGAATGAAGCTAAAGTGTGTTTGAAGTAGCAAGAAAAATATGGTAGGAGCATGTTTCATGTCGCCAAATGAAAGAATTTGTGTCAAGACACCAATAAGTCGGTGCCTTCTGATTCCATCTTTGAATCCAAATTCAACAGATGCCTCGTTGATATATGTTCTGTTTCTTTCACATTTTTTTTTTTCCATTTTTATTTTTTGTGGGGGTGGAGTGCATAAACTCTGTTTTCCACTTTTGCGCCTTCACTATCCCTGTTCCTGATATATTTTACATGCACACATATTTTTCCTTCCTCCAGTTTAACTGCAGAGCAATGTGGCCTATTTCCTAGAGTGAGCAATGCTGGTTGATTTTGATGAATTTAACTGCTTTGAGTAATGTGGGAATTTAATTTTTCCACAAATCTCAAGACATAAAGATAGTTCCTTATACTGTCAGGAGGGCACAATTTTTGTCTATGGAAGGGGGAGATTCTCTATCTCACTCTTTTTTTCTTTACTTTTTTTTTTTCAGGGTTTTTTTGGAGGGAGGGGGGGGGGGGGGGGGAGGTTGGTGTGGTTGCTTAATATTTAAATCCTCCCTTATTTAACTTTGATGTTGCTATTGTGCTTGGATTGTAATGTACTTCTTTCCTGTATTCCTGCAGTTCATGCCCAAGAAAAGAGGTACACCAAGGAAGAAGGAGATTGTATTCATTGCTCCAACTGGCGAGGAGATATATAATCGAAAGCAACTGGACCAATACCTAAAGGCACACTCTGGTAACCCTGAGATTTCGGAGTTTGATTGGGGTACTGGTGAGACACCAAGGAGATCAGCGAGGATCAGTGAGAAGGCCAAAGCAACTCCACCATCAGATAACGAGCCCCCAAAGAAACGAAGCCGAAAATCTATAGGTTCAAAGAAGGAAAAGAAAGATGCAGAAACTGCTGAAGAAACTGGGGATAAGGAAGAAAATCAAATGCCAGATCTGGAGGCCACTGAGAAGGAAAATGTGGAAGCAGTAAAAGGTGGGGATGTTTCCAAGGAAAACCAGGTTGAGAACAAAGATAAAATATTAGAAGAAGCTGACAAAAGCCAAAGTGTGGATGCCAAAATGGAAGAAGCTGGTCCGGAGGAAGCAATTACTGGAAAAGACACCGAGATCCAGGGCAATGTGGATGAAATCAAGTCTGAAGGTGCAGAAGTAGAAGTTGCACCTGCTGAACAAACACCTGGGGAGAAGGAAGTTCCCAAGGAAAACCAGGTTGAGAGCAAAGATAAAATATTGGAGGAAGCTGACAAGAACCAAGGTGTGGATGCCAAAATGGAAGAAGCTGGTTCGGAGGAAGCAAGTACGGGAAAGGACACTGAGATCCAGGGCAATGTGGATGAAATCGAGACTGAAGGTGCCAAAGTTGAAGCTGCACCTGCTGAAAACATTCCAGGGGAGAAGGAGATTCCAGAGCAAGAAGTTGCTGAGGCAATTGTGGTTGAATCTGCAGCTGAAGCAGAAAATGCGAAAGACATTAAGGAGACGGGGAAGGGCGAGCAGCTGCAAGTTGAGGCAGTGAACGAGAATTACGTGACTGATGAGAAACTGGACAAGCTGGATAATGTCACTGTGGCAGATCAAGCCACAGAAAAAGAGAAACTTAATGGAATGGTGCAGGCACCCAAGGAAGATACCAAAGAGAAACAAGAAATAATACAGGAGTCTGATGGCAAACATAATCTGCATATAGAGGAGAAGGGCAAGAAAATGGAAGAGGAGAGAGAGCTGCTTGAGAATGCCAAGGCAAATGGCCGGATGGATGCCCCGCAACGTCCAGCTCCCTCTCCTGTGAGCTGCTGAGTTCATCGTCTCATCTCCCATGACACTTCCGCGATAACCCTCTGCCTTAATTTCAGTTTTTTCTTCTTTTAGCCTTCTTGATTCCTCGGATGACTGTAGTTCTAATGTTATTTGTGCTATAGATTTGATTGTAGGTGGGAATTATGTTTAGCTGTAATGTGGTAGCTATAGAGTAGATCTTTGATGATGCAGGCATGTAGCTTTTCCTACATTTTGGACTAATTTAGAAAAATTAGTAGTCTCTACCTTTTAGTGAAATGACACTACTATATTTATTGATTTTGAGATTGCCATGTCTCAGATTTAACCGTTACTCTGCTGCCGTAGATGACTTGTCAGTCCATGTGTTGGCGTAATTTGGCGAGAGTATTTTGGTGAAAGAAGGCAGCATGGTGCATGGTTCTAAGAAGTACCGAAAATCCAATGTTGAGTTAGTGATCATTTGCAAAACTCTCTGTATAAAAATATACGCACGCTCATATGCACATCCATCAGAGATACGGTGCTTAATTATATTTTATCTCGTGTCTATGGATGAGATGGACTAATTTATTTTTAACTGAATTGGATGATTAGTTTTTATATTTTGATACTTTTTGCTTACAAATCAACAATGGTGTGTAGCTCGTGTACCAACCAATATGCGTGTGCTCTTTTTAAACACGGTAATAAGCTTTTCTCGAGTTGTGTTTCGAGAGCAAGATAATCCTAGAGAGTTTCACGCTCGGGCATTAATCCTACTCTATAATTATGTGCTTAGAATATCCCATAAATGTTAGTTTAGAATGCTTCTAGGGCAGATGTGTCCTTTATGTTAAAAACCATATCATGTAAATAAAGTGACTCAACACAAGGGACATAAAAGTAAAATAAAGAATACTGTAACCCTTGTTTGAAACGAATTAAAAAAAAAAAAAAAAAAGAAGAGAAAAATACCCATTTTTTAAATTCTCCAAAAGTGGAGAGAGAAAGAATTAGCGGTGTGATTTTTTTCTTTTAAATGTCAAAAATGCTCCATTGAACAAAAAGGAAAAACTAACAGAAAGAAAAATTAATTAGTTTAGTTAACAAATGGAATCTTAATTTAATAAAATAATACTAAATTTTTTCTTATCTCCTATTATCCAAATCACTTTCTTCTCTTCTATTATTTTTTTTTGTTACTCAAACAATATTGAAAAGAAACTACTTCCTCTTGGTTTTCTCTTTTTTATCAAAAAAAAATTATAACCATTTCATTTCTTTTGTATCTTAACACATGTGGCTGCTGAATTTTTTAGCTTTTAAATTTTTAGTTAGTGCAATTAAGAATATATTCAATCAAAATGATCACTTAAAGCAAATTAATGGTGTATATAAATTGAATGGGGAAGCCTCTCCCGAGGCCACTTTGGCGGAAAGAACTTTTCCGGCTAACTTGCGTCAGCGACCACGAATTCAATGAGGCTAAGAACTTCCATCCGCCGTCCTTTCCACCCCCACAAACTTCTCAATACCCACGAAAGGTATAAACTATAAACTAACCATTCATAAATCACAGTACTTCCACACACAAACCCACGCAGAGAGCCTACAAAAACCCAAAAATGCAAGAAGGGAGAAAGGTTACTTTGTGAGAGAGAAAGGGAGATGGTAAAGGCAGAATCTATTCAAATCCCTTACAAAGTTTCCTCCTAATTTGATCATCTTTGGCCCAAGGCTAGGAATCTTACCAATGGCATGCCGGAATAGAAAGTATTGCATCTCAGGGGTCACTGGTGACCTCGCCGTTGACGTTACCGTACTTGAATCCCAAGATAATACCACCCCACCTCTTCCTTCCTTCCAAAAATCCAATACTCCATTGTTATTGCGCCCTCCGACAAATGGGTTTCTCTTATTTCTTTCTCTGGTTTCTCCTTCTATTCCCTGCCATGTTTCCTAACGGTACATCTCGTTCTGTTCTAATTTTGTGTACTTCATTTATTGCAAATAGCTTAGTGGAACCAACCACCCATCAAGCATGTGATTAGTTATTTTGATAATGTGTTTAAGTTTATGGATTTTCCGTTTGGTTGATCATTTCAAGTAGTGCAATGGACATAATCTTGAACCATTGAGTATCTTTGGTTGATTGTTTTGTGTTTTTTGGGGGTTGAATCCTGCCAATGAACTACAAAACTGATAAAAATAAAACTAGCGAAAGTGTTTCTATCTTGAACCATTGTGAAGTATGTAATTGGTTATATCGATCTAATCCAGTTTAGTAGAGTGGCCTCTACACCTTAACTCTTCATGTTGATGCTGTTCTGAATTTTAGTCATTAGATGCAAAATTGGATATCGTAATCACTAATCAGTGCAATGGATTTCTTGTCATAAAAAATGTATAAGATGAACTTGGATTAGTTCTGAAGCCTGTAAAATGACGGAGAAGATAATGAAAATATTGCAGCTATCTACTTCAGGGTTTGTATTACATGATATTTGGAAACTGTCCGGCTTCTGATATGTACTGGTTGATTTAACCTGTTAAAACTGCTTGGAATTGTACTGCTACTGCTTTTGGACATATTGCTGAATATTGAAAGAAAATGAAAAAAAGAAACTCAAATTTTACTTTTGCTACATTATTTTGGAACTGTTGCTGAACATTTGGAAAAACTCTGTTTTTTCTCGTCTTGAATTAGTCCATTCCGGAAGATTGAGCTGAGTGCAGGGCTTTTCAAATATATGGTTTTGCTTTTCCCTCGTGGAATTTTTGTCTAAGCTCCATTAAGTTGATGAAATGTGCGGCAAATAGATAAAGTAGGAACAAAAATAACATGCCATAATGTTCAATCTTTGATTGTTTTTCTTTTCCTTGGTTACGCAGTAACCATTCTGAAAGTTTAGAGGTTATTGCTATTTAGTTGCTAGGGTTAGGTTTTTAGAGTGGTTTCCACGTATCTTGTGTGGCTATGATCAATTTTGTTCTTGCTATTGTTTGTTCCTTTTGATGGGCGAGAAATTCTGTCAGCTGCTTATAAGGTGATATTCGGCTGCATCAATAGCCATCACATATCTTAATAAACAATTATATGGGCGACCATGTAATTCAATTTCACAGTCTGTAATTAAGACGCATAAAACTAAAAAGAAGAATGCTTTATGGTTGCTGAGATTTTTGATTACTTGTGATGGCAAGGTTTGCTTATATCAATACCTAATTTGATAGATGTGACTAATGGATTAAATTTACTTCTGTCTGGCTGTTTTGATAGTTCGTGCGTTCACGGGGACATACGGGATAAATTATGGCAGGATCGCAGACAATCTGCCTCCACCTGAAAGTGTGGTTACACTTCTCAAAGCAGCAAAGATAAAGAATGTTAAAATCTATGACGCTGATCAAAGTGTCCTCAAGGCATTTAAAGGGTCTGGAATTGAAATAGTGGTCGGCCTGGGGAATGAGTACTTGAAAGACATAAGCGTGAATGAGGACCGTGCCATGAATTGGATAAAAGAAAATGTGCAGCCAT
Source organism: Malania oleifera (assembly GCF_029873635.1). NCBI lineage: Eukaryota > Viridiplantae > Streptophyta > Magnoliopsida > Santalales > Ximeniaceae > Malania > Malania oleifera. Next base: position 23,750,185 of record NC_080422.1, read on the forward strand.
ACCTTCCTGGAACTCATATTCGTGGCATTGCCGTGGGAAATGAAGTTTTGGGAAGTACTGATGTAGAACTCTGGGAAGCTTTACTGGGTGCAGTAAAAAATGTTTATAGTGCGCTTTCTCGGCTGAATTTGTCCGGTACAATTCAGGTTATAAGCCCTCATTCAGAAGCTGTGTTTGGTATTTCCTTCCCTCCCTCTTCATGTGTTTTTAAGGAGAATGTTCTTCAGTACATGAAACCACTTCTGCAGTTCTTCTCACAGATCGGTTCTCCATTTTACATAAATGCCTACCCTTTTCTGGCTTACATGAGTGATCCTGAACATATTGATATTAACTATGCCCTTTTCAAATCTAATCCTGGGGTTTATGATGCGAAGACTAATCTGCACTACAATAATATGTTTGAGGCTCAGATTGATGCTGCCTATGTTGCTTTGGAAAAAGTTGGGTTCGACAAAATGGAGGTTATAGTCTCTGAAACAGGATGGGCATCTCGTGGGGATGAAAATGAAGCAGGGGCTACCTTAAAAAATGCGAGGCAATATAATTATAGTTTGCGTAAAAAACTAGCCAAAAAGAAGGGAACTCCCTACAGGCCAAAGATGGTGTTGAAGGCTTATGTTTTTGCATTGTTTAATGAGAACTTGAAACCTGGTCCGACCTCTGAAAGGAACTTTGGACTCTTTAAAGCTGACGGGAGCATTTCGTATAGTATTGGGTTCACGGGACTTGTACCTAGTTCTGCTGCCTCAGCCCATCTCTCTCAAGGTATGGGCTATGTGATTATTATTCAACCCTCTTGGGGGTTGTGAAAAACATTTCTATTTTCCAATTTTTAGTTTCTCAAAAAATTATAAAAATTTTAATTTATTTTTAAAATTTTCAAGATTCATATTAAAAAGTCAGAAAATCAAGAGTGCTATAGTTATTTGGAGGCATATAGAAGTTCTCCAGTTGTCAATGAATAAAATGTATTCCTAATGTGTTATTCATTACAGGATCTTGGGACTCAAGGATGGGTTTGCTGCTTGTTCTCCTTGGTTTATATGGCTTGTGGTGCGGTGCTGCCTCTGATTTCATTGTGACAATTCCTTGAAAGGCTTGCATCTCTCGTATTACTTGTTATTTGTTAATTTGATTATGAAGGGGTAGGCGGAATAGTTCTTCAAATTCTTGGTTTAGTACAGCTTCATTGTAACACAATTCATTGTGTATTCTTTTATTAACCATTATTACAGTGTAAACTGTAAAGACTTGACCAAAAATTGCTGATTGTTTTTATAAATTATTTTGGAAACTGTATGGTGGCTTTCTCTCGTGCCAGTTTGGTTGAAGAGAAGAGAAAAGACATGGGTTTCTCCTCCTCTTTTATTTGGTTGAAGTAAGATGACAATATGAGAAAGAAAGCTGAGAGAAACAGAGTTTAAGAAAAGTTTTGTTTTTTTTTTTTTCACCCAGCCTCGAGCCCAGTGGTTCGCCGCCTGGCTCCTTATGAGAAGGTCTAGGATTCGTTCCTTTAGACAGAGTTTAAACATTCAGCCATCCCTTGTTGTGTGGGCTTGTGTGATGTCACCATTCCATGGTCAGTGGCCTTCTTGACTTAGACCAGGAACAACTGAGGTAAGTGCCCTGAAGCTTCCTGCATGTGCTGACTTGACGGGCAAAAAGTCTTGCTAGCTAATTAATGAGGCCCAAAGTCTGCTCTTTGGAAGAAAATGGAGGCCTGATGACCCTTCTCAGGAAATCTAGCTTAAAACATTTCTTCGGTTTCTGAATATTAGAACTTTGAACTGTGGTTGGTAGACTTGTTGATTTTTCTTGAACTTGTAAGGTCGTCTTTTGAACAGATGAACTGCTCACTATTCTTTTCTTGAAAAAAGAAACAAAAAATTTGATCAATCACCCCCTGGCAGACGAACATTGCAGAGGAACCCTTAAGTTTTTGGGACATTGGAAAAAAAAAAAAAATTGGGCAAATTCTATCCTTATTCCTAAACTCTCTTATCTTTATTAATCAATTGCTTGGACATAGCAAGTCGTCTTCCTAGATCGACGTTAATTTATTCCCACCAATATTTTAAAAGGCAAAGGCGTAAGGTGAGACATTTTAAGCCTTTTGAGAATTTATTTTTAAAATAAAAATATGTTAAGTAAATTATATATAATTTTAAAAAAATAAAAAAATTAAAAAAAAATCACAAATATAAAGTGAAAAAGAAAAATTTGATGTACTTTGCAAATCCCTTATTGCTCATTCAAAAATTGCTAACTTGAATACATGACATAAATCATGATAAGAGATAGTTATGCTTTTATAAAATTCAAATTATTTCATGATTTAAGATACAACTCTCAATTATTTTGAAAGCTTGAGGTTCAAGAGTTTTAAAAATGAACTCAATATTATGATATACCTTTTATACAAACATGTAGTTAAAATTCTCTAACCAACTCTAACTTGAGAATCACACTCAAAATGCATAAACTTCAATTAAAAAGGCACAAAAGGCAATGCGCAAAACCTTAGCATGTAATGTGTTAGCCTTTTTGAAATTAGTATTTTTTATTGAGTCTCGAGGTGTTTTACAATGTCTTGCCTTGAGGCTTGCCTTGATTAAGCTTTTTTAAAAAAACGTTATTCCAACAATAAGAAATCCTCGAAAATCTGATGACCACAAATTGGGATTTTGATTGGAATTTTTCTCCATATATGTGGGTTAATTTATTTATTTATTGAACAACAATGCACAATCTTTTTCTCTTGCATACGGGGAGTATAAAATATTAAAAGGAAACTTACAAAAAATTTGAAAAGTAAAACTAATAAGTAAGATGTAGAGATCTGAACTCGTAAAATAAATAAGAAAAGGGTAAAAAGGAAATTTCAGCAGGGTTCGTTGACAAAGGCAGTATGTTCGTCGACGAAATCCCTTCAGTCCTTTGTCTCCAAAATTCAGAGCGTTGTCGACGAAGAGATACTGAGCAAATCAAAGAAAATATCTAGATGGGATTCGTCGACGAAGGTATAGCTTCGTCCACGAACTGAGTGGCTGGTTTGTCAACGAAGGTGCCACTTCGTCGACGAATTTTACTCGGTTAAAGGCTCTATAAATATCATTTTTGGTTGCTTAAGGGTTAAGAAAACCCAAAAGCTCTCTCTCTCTCTCTCTCTCTCTCTCTCTCTCTCTCTCTCTCCCTAGAGCCTTACGATTCTTCGCTGTTCGTCATCCGTTTCGACGATTGGAAGTTTCTGCGTGGATAAGAAGGAGAATCTCTTCAATTTTAGCGGATCAAATCATCATTTTGAAGATTTTCGGGTTTTTTCCTAAAATTGAGGTAAGGATCTGAATTCCTTTTCGTTTATGTAGATATGTAGTAGATTGAATAATACTGAAGTATTGTTCTTCGGTTTTTAGGTTTTAAGGATCCCGTGTCATAGTTTTGGATCAACAAGTTCGTGATTCAGTTTTTGGGATAAAGGTAAGGGGATTTGTTTACATCATTTATTTTTAGAAAAAGAAACCACATGATATGTAGCTTATGTTTATATGCACTTACTAACTGCTTATTTGGAAAGTTTTACTAGGTAAAAAAGCCGATTCTTACGGTTTTCACGATTTCATGGTTTTGACAAAAATGAGGTTTTTGGCATATGATCTCCAAATTTATTAAACTACTTTATTTGCACTAAAGCTAAAGTAGGAGATGCTTGAAACTCTTAATAGCAGTAGAAATGATATTTTACGAACCAATTTATATGGAATATATGATCAAATAAGTGTGACGTATGATATGAATTAAATTTATACTGATTTGAGGTGTATGTATATGAACTATGGGGACCAAGGTTCCAAGTGATTATTAGAAAATGCAGAAAACAACTGCTGGTTATATACCGTACCAAGTATGAGAAAAGGGTAAAACCAAAAGGTTACGAGCCAGTTTTTACCATAGTATGAATGAAAGTATGCATGAATGAGATTATGAAAATACTAGAATTACACAGGCATTATGTTTTAATGCAAATTGTATATATGATATTGGGACCACAACTTGTCTCAATAGTATATGAAGCGTTGAAAAGCTTATATCATGTAGGCTCGGTACCGTCGCCAAAACAAAGATACAGTGCAACCATACATAGTTATTTTTTAGTGTGGGTACCTAGTAGTAAGCTTGGTAAGAAAGGCCACTGGTCAAAAGGGATCAGGGTGGTGATGGCCAAGTTGGACTACAGTATGTTATGATGCCTATATGTACAAGGCTCGATTAGTGTTTTCTTATTGCACAACCCTTGCCACGGGGACTTACTGGCATAGTTGTGATAGTTTCAAATTGGACGGTGTTCTAAATATGCATATACATGATTTAAATGCTTAACTGGGCAAAGTCACAGGTTTGAGTACTGGGCAGAGGGATTGTACAGTGTATGGGCCTGTACCCTACCCTAACCTCGAGAAATCTCACTTGTAACGATGCTAGGTTTTATATTATCAAAGAGTTATATATGTACTATATATACATTACGGTATTGAGAATGTGCAATCTATGTAACCATTTTCAAATAAGAATATGACTGTACCAGAAATCTATTATAACACACCGATATAATATCTTCCTCCTTAGTGAGAGGTGTCTCACCCCAATCTTACAACCTTGTTTCAGGAGCTACAAGAAATCGGTCCTAGTAATCTAGAAAGGCTGTGGAGCGTAGGGTCCTATTAGTTAGCATAAGTTTTTGTATGTGTATTGGGTTGTTAGCCTTGTTGATTTTGGGAATGTAATATAGTTTTTGTTGTACATACGGTTGAATATATATAAGGAACATTTATATACTCAGGTATGTCTATTAGAATCCATATAAATATTTATGTTTTCCGCAATATATGTGAGTACAGATAATTATGAAATACCCATATGTCTCTGTTTAGGGCGGTTAGTTATGTATGTTATCAGGATTTGTACAAGATATGTAAGTGTAGTAGCACTCTGGGGCCGTATTAAGGGCCGGGGTGTTACATAAGAGTTGCAGAAAGGAAAGACTACTCAAAAGATGAAGAGTTAACTCTTGACCTTGGGTTAAACAAGACCAGGACTATAATGAATTTGCCAAGAATGAAAAGACACTTTGATCTTCACGCCAATTCCTATTGAAAATTAAACTTGACTAGAGTCGTCGGCAGCCACACCAACCAGTTGCTTCTGTTGACATTGAAGATCAGCGGCAACCAACTCTTCACCAACTTCAGCCTACTTGTTTGAATTTAATTCTACCTATCATCCATATTTTGCTATAAATAGATATGTGTGTGTGTGTAATGTAATGTGTGGTGTAAAGAGGGTGAATAACTAGTGAGAAGAGAGTTTATTCCTCTATAATATTTTTTTTTTCAGATTGAAATCAATTGAGTGTATTTGTGAGCAATCCTCACTGAGTTTCAATCACAACCAGTGATTGAGTGAGTCCCCTCCACCCATAAGTGGTATCAGAGAGTGCAGATTCACTGAAATTCGCCAAACAGAGGGGAACAAAGGGAAATTCGATTTTTTTCCCAGATTTGAAGTTGCTCAAAATCCAAAATTGAGCATACCATTGTGAAATTCGCGTTGATACGATTCCAAAGGTGAAAACCATGCTTCAAATGGAGTTCGAAAGACTTCACATGCGTCGACAGACGACACAACGTCATCTAGATGCACTGCACACCCCGATGAAAGTGCTAACCGGCGAAATCATGCACTACACGCGCCTTGCATGCTTCTTCTTCGCTCGATTGGTGAGATCTAACCCAAAACCCGATCCGTGACTCGGTCTAGCAACTAGCAACCCGGAACCGACTCGTGAACAAGACCTGACCTGGATGATCGACCCACATCCAGTCGTCGACATGAGGCACGCGCAGAAGCCACCAGGTGGCCCTAATGGTAATTATTGACGTTGTTATCTCCGTTACTGTTTTTTTTAAAAAAACCATCCAAAACTTCTTTTAGCTAGTTCAGTGATTTTTAAACCGGTTCATTGTAACCCAAAACTAGTTCCTAAGGTTTTTTTGACCTTCTGAACACATTGGTTGTATCAGATTTGCCAAAATCAATCTCTATCACTATGTTTTGTGATATATTAAAACCGATGGTGAATGGTACTACACAAGCGGTGATTCCAAAGTTGACACGAGAGATCTATAACAATTGGTCTATTCAAATGAGAGCCCTACTAGGTTCTTAAGATGTCATGGACATCGTTGAAGATGGGTACAGAGAAGCCCCATCAAAAGAAGACAAAACATCTATGTCTGATGCTCAAAGAACGATCTTACGAGCCGATTGAAAGAAGGATTGCAAGACAAAGACCATAATCTACCAAGGCCTTGATGAGGTCACGTTCGAAATCATCGCCTCTGCCAAGACATCCAAAGAAGTTTGGGATTCTCTCCATTGAACACACAAAGGTGCAGACAAAGTAAAGAAGATTTGTCTTCAAACAGTGCGAGGTGATTTCAAATCTTTAAGAATGAAATCAACTGAATCTATTACTGATTACTATACATGTGTTATGGTTGTATCAAATTAATTAAGAAGAAATGGAGAGACTCTAAATGACGAGAGAATTTGTGAGAAATTTTTGCGATTTTTGGATCCAAAATATGATTAGATAGTTGTGACCATGTAAGAAACAAAAGATTTGGAAATCATGTCTGTAGAAGAACTTGTGGGCTCACTCCAAGCCTATAAGTGGAAAGTCAATGGAAGGACTGATGATAAAGCATTGGAGCAAGCCCTCCAAACAAAATTGTCCCTTACTATAGATAGATATGATAAAGAGGGGACGTGACAGCGAGGAAGAGGACGAGGCCAAGGATCTTGTGGAAGAAATTATGGAAATTTTGAATCCAGAGAAGATGGTAGAGGTGGAAGAGGTCCCACTAGAGATGGATGCAATCAACAGAATTATGTCCCACAAGGTAGAAAAAAGGGAAGAAGAGGGGGATACAATAACCGCTTGAATGTAGACAAGAGAAACGTTTAGTGCTACAATTGCCACAAGTACGGACACTACCTCAAAATCACGAAGTAAATGAAAATGCTAACTTTGCAGAAAAGGAGAAATTCGAAGGAGAATCGTTGATGCTGATGACACACAATTCAACCCACCAGGACCAAAATGTTTGGTACCTTGACTCTGGAGCTAGCAATCACATGACTGGTAGAAAGAACCAATTTTATGAACTTGATGAGAAATTTTAGGAAAAGATATCATTTGGTGATCTCTCTAAAGTCCCAGTTTGAGGAATGGTGTAATGACCTGATTTCACATGCCATTTTTTTTTTTATATACCGTTATTATTAACTACAAAATTTAACTACTCTGATACCTTTTAATTTCAAATCACATCAACTTTACGGTCCAGATAGGATCCGTGGAATCTAAAACACAATAAACTACCTAAGCAGCGAGGAGCAGAATACATACAACCACAATCATATATATACAATACTAGAGTGTTAGAATATTTCCCAAAATATACATACACAACCATTCCCAAAAAACCCTCATCTGGACCTAAGGACTACTAAAAAATAACTTCCCAAAATACTCACCCTACATATGGGGTAGTACTGTAGTCCCCTCTATCTGCGAGCCTGATCTGCCCACCTAGCTGGATCACCTAAAAAATATTATATCACTGGGACGAGACAACGCTAAGTAAGACGAAATATGCTATTACTAGTGTGTGGCAAATGAGTTTACATATTTATAAAAACTAATTTAGAAATTCCATAAATAATTGAACTTGAGAAAACACGTATAGTTAATGTACAGTATTGCTTATACCTATGTTACTTAACATAAACTATTTTTATGAATTTTATATTCATAATACTTCTAATATTGATAAGTACAACTATGGTTTCTGTAAATATGAATATAAATATAATAACTGAGAAAATTTCCCTACATGGATAGCTGAAAGTCATGATTTAACCTCTCATGATAGGGTTGTGCGGCCCGAAAGCGGGACCTATCCTGGCTGGCCGACGAGGATAAGTCAACTGATCTCTAAAAGTCAGATCGGCCTCCTCAACCCTAACTGACGGGGAGTCTGTCCACATCATAGGCACGATTGACTGCTAATATCCACATACTATTTGAGTTATGTGGTTGCACTCTGAACTGAATATAACTACGGTACCGTGCTCTGTTGACTGGTCCATCAAGGCCTGATACTATATATGTAACTGAAATATTTATATTACTGTTTTACCATGATTTTGAAATAACCATAACCCTGTAAAGCTGATATGAAAATCTAAAAATCTGAATAACTAACTAAATATTTAATATTTGCATAACTGAATATCTGAGTATTTTGGTGTTATGGTTCTGAAATCATGGTATTCTGAAATTGCTGAAAATATATGTTTCTGTACTTATACTGTAAATCATGTTTTTAAATATACTGTATAATTTCCATCTGTATATATATACTGAAAATTCATCATTCTATAAAACATATATATCTCATGATATTTTTTTCTAATTTACTATAAAACATGGTATTTGTAACTGCATAAATACTGTGCTAATTTGCTTTAAGCTCATGCCACACGATTTAAATAAATAAATTCACATGCTCTAAAATCTGTATTTTATGCTATACAAATATTTTATAATCTAAGTAATAATAATTTGGCAAAACATATAATTTCTGCTGATAATCATACTAAAATTCCTAGCATAACATATTTCCCTTACCTGACTATCTGAACACTAGTTGCTATTTACAGTCTCACCCATGCGGCACTTATAATTTCAACATCCTCAGATATATACATTTAATTTTCCAATCAAACAACTGAATTCTCCTAAAAATTATCGCATACATATTTCCCCAAATCCACTTATGCATAATTCCTAAATTGTAATCCATATATCATTTTACCTGCGTTCCTGAAATACCACCCACTGGGGTCCTCAACCTTCGCCTGTAGGGTCCCAAAACACCCTATTCCTGAAAATATAATACCCTGATTTTACTTCACAAAACTCTAGTATATTCGCATATAATACAGAATCTGACCTCAAATGAATTGGGTAATACTGAAAATACTCAAATAATCCACTCACCCTGGTTTTGGGATGATTCCCAAACTTCTCAAATCAACAGTTCGCTTTGTCTATGTTATAGAGAATCTCTCTAGGATCACCATGGTAGCTTTTGATCGTCGAACCGGGGAGAGATGGTGCTGGATTTTTAGAGAAAATTCAGAGGAACCGTGTAGCGAGCGAGAGAGAGAGAGAGAGAGAGAGAGAGAGAGAGAGAGAGAGAGAGAGAGAGAGAGAGAGAGAGAGAGACTGATAAAATGATTTTCCTTCATTAAAAATCTGTTTTAGGCTATATATAAAATGTTGTCCATGTGGCCTCATCGACAAGCCACGTGACCTTGTTGATGAGTCCAAGCGATATTCTTGTCGACGAACGCCTACTCCTCGTCAATGAGATTTAGGCCCTACAAATGGCCCTCTCGATAATTTCTCGTCAACATGACGAATGTCCCCGTTGACGAACCTAATAAGGATGCTCGTTGATGAACTCCCTGTGTTTGTTGACGAGACCTTATGATTCCATTTTAGAATTTCCCCATTTCTCTCTTTTCTTTGATTATTTAGTTACTATAATTCTTCGGGTCTTTATATTCTCCCCTCCTTATAAAAATTTCATCCTCGAAATTTACTATCTGTATTGACACCATCCTTTAAAGAAAATTGGTTACTTATTTTATTACTAACCCTCACTTATGGCAGAGGAATACCGTGGTTACATAAGAAATTTTGGTAGATTACAAATATACTCATAAAAGAAAATTCTCCCAAAACCAAAACACTACCTATCTTATATTCTAAATTAGAATTACACATTCATTATTCTGTACTAAACAAAATAAAATCGTCATTATTTAAGCTTTACAAATCACTACTGTACCCCACTAAACAGTTGTGGGTATTTCTATCTGATTTCTTCCTCAAGCTCCCAAGAAGCTTCTTCCATTGTGTGATTCCTCCACAAGACTTTTACTAGTGGTATTTTCTTATTGTGCAATTCCTATTCTTTTCTATCTAAGATCTGTACTGGAACTTCCTCATATGCTAGAGCATCACTAAATTCTAATTCTGCATATTTGATGACATGGGAATGATCTGGGACGTATTTCTTTAACATAGAAACATGAAATAAGTCATGCATTCTGAATAGAGCTGGTGGTAAAGTTAGCCAATAAGCAATTGACCCAATCTTCTCAAGTATCTCAAATGGGCCAATAAACCTAGGGTTTAACTTATCTTTCTTCCCAAACCTCATGATTCCCTTCAGTGGTGCTATTTCAAAAACACGTGGTCATCGACTTTAAATTCCAATTCCTGGTGACAAGTATCTACATAACTTTTTTGCCGACTCTGTGCTGCACTAATTCTATCTCGAATAAGTCAGACTTTATCGTACGCCTATTGCACTATTTTTGGTCCCAAAACTCACCTCTCACCTAACTCATCCCAGTATAGAGGAGAACGACACCTTTTACCATAAAGTGCCTTATAAGGTGCCATGCCAATGTTGGATTGATAGCTGTTATTATAGGGAAATTCAACTAGCAGCAAATACTAGGTCTAGCTACCCCCAAAATCCAATACACACGTTCGTAGCATATCCTCAAGTACCTGGATTTTTCTCTCTATCTGACCATCTGTTTAAGAATGGAAAGCGGTGCTGAATGCTAACTAAGACCCCAAAGCCTCCTGCAAGCTCTTCCAAAACCATGATGTAATACGTGGGTCATGGTCTAAGACTATGGATACTAGTACTCCATGGGGTCGAACAATCTCCTAAATGTAAATCTCTGCCAATCTGTTCATAAGGTAGCTAACCTTAATAGGTAAAAAGTGGGTTGCCCAAATGACATTCTAATCATGTGGTGCCGACTATAGTCTAGTGACAAAATCTATGGATATGTGGTCCCACTTCCACTCAAGGATGTAAAGTAGCTACAACTACCCTATCGGTCTTTGGTGCTCAACCTTAATCTGCTAGCACATCAAGCATTGCTGCACAAATTCGGCGACCTCTCTCTTCATGCCACTCCACCATAAATACTCTCGTAGATCCTTATACATTTTAGTACTGCCAGGATGAACTGTATATAGAGATTTATGAGCCTCCTCTAGAATCATTCTTCTAATAACATCATCTGTAGGCACACACAATCTAGTGTGAAACCTCAGAGCCCCATCATCAGGAATGCTAAACTCCTCTCTCTGACCATCCTGTACTCTAGCTATTATCTCTGCTAATTCTGAGTCATCTCCCTGAGCAGTTTTAATCTTTTCATATAGCGTAGGCTGCACAACCAGGCTATTAATAAATTCCTGAGGATCCTCCTCCACTAACTCCATGTCGAGCCTTTCCAAGTCCATTCGAATTGGGTGCTGAATTATTGTTGCTAACTGCACTGTACCCTCGGATTTACGACTCAATGCATTAGCCACCACATTTTCTTTACTTGGGTGGTAGCTGATGGTGCAGTCATAATCTTTGATGAACTTTAATCATCTCCTTTGCCATATATTCAACTATTTTTGCGTGAAGAAGTACTTTAAACTTTTGTGATCAGAGAATATCTCACATCTCACACTGTACAGGTAATGCCTCCAAATATTTAGTGCGTGTACTACTGCAGCCAATTCCAGATCGTGGGTAGGGTAGTTCTTTTCATATTCTTTCAACTTTCGGGAGGCATAAGCTACAACCCTACCATGCTGCATCAACATACAGACAAGACCTTTTAAAGATGTGTCACTGTAAATTACATAACCATCACCTTTTAAGGGAATCGTTAGTACTGGTGCAGTGACGAGCCACTGCTTTAATTCCTCAAAACTCTACTTGCATTCATCATCCCATGCAAATATGGCATTCTTCTTGGTCCATCGCATTAAAGGCCCTAATAGTCATGAGAATACCTCTACAAATTGATGGTAATATCCTGCCAATCCCAAGATACTTCTAATCTCCTTAACATTCCTCGGATTTTCCCAATTTACCACCGTATCTATCTTATTGGGATCCATTAAGATTCCATCCCTTGATATAACATGCCCTCGAAATGCAATTTTCTCTAACTAGAATTTGCATTTGCTAAATTTGGCATACACTTTCTTTTCCCTGAGCATCTGAAGTACCAGCCGTAAATGTGCCTCGTGCTCCTCAAAACTCCTCGAGTAGACTAGTATATCATCAATGAAAACCAATACGAACTCGTTTAGATATTGATGAAACACTTAATTCATTAAATCCATAAATACTGCTGGTGCATTATTCAACCCAAATGGTCTCACTAAAAACTCATAATGCTCGTATCTGGTTCGAAATGCTGTCTTTGAAATGTCCTCTACCTTAACCTTCACCCGACGATAGCCTGATTTGAGATCGATCTTGGAATAGACCCATGTACCCTGAAGCTGATCAAATAAATCATCTATACGAGGTACAAGATATTTGTTCTTAATGGTTACCTTGTTTATTTCTCTATAATTTATGCACATCCTCATAGACCCATCTTTCTTCTTTACGAACAAAACTTGTGCTCCCCAGGGCGATACGTTGGGTCTGATAAACCCTTTAATCAATAGATCCTAAAACTGGTTCTTTAATTCTCCCAATTCAGTTGGAGCCATACGATATGGAGCCTTAGAGATCGGTGTTGTTCCTGGAGGTAAATCTATAACAAAATCTACCTTGCGATCGAGAGGCAACCCAGGTAGCTCGTTTGGAAAAAAACATATCGAAATTCCCTTACCACTAGCATACTGTCAAGCTTCGATTCATTTTTTGACACCTCTTTTACAAAAGTCATAAACCCCTGACCTCCATCCAGGAGCATTCTGCTTGCTTGCATAGCTATTACTAACTGCAGCAAGGCACGCACATGTGAACCGACAAATCTGTATTCTTGCTCATCAGGGGTTCTAAAAATTACTTCTTTCTGATGACAATCAACACTGGCGTGATTAGTTGCTAGCCAATCCATACCCAATGGTAGCCCTGTCAGCTACACTATCTTGGTTTATATGTTTTGATGATATTAACCTATTTGTTGTTTCTAGTATTTTCCATCTTTGTAGATTTTATCTAGTACAGGTACAAAGTGTTGGATACACGGAGGTACCAAATCAGAAGCAAAGATCGGGCCGAGTAGACATCAAATAGACAAATCGGAAGGACACAAACTTAGAAGCACTAAAGCACATCCTGAAGTTTTTATTATGTATAAATTAATTGTAATAAGGGTTGTGTCAGTGAGTGCGTATTGTAAATCTTGCGGTGGGTGTCTTGCATGATTTCTGAGTAAGAGTTGAGCCATTGCATAAGCATACTAGGACACATGAGCATATAGGATTTGCACAAAAATAACAAACTTACAATTCATAGTTTTCAAAGTAAAAATAAAGAGTTTGTCAAAATAATCCTATACTCAATTAAGTTTTCAAAATGGGACAAGTGTTAAGTAATATATGAGTTATAAACATTTTCAAAACTTGGTCCCGGTTTTACAAAACTAGCTCTACGTCCTAAAGACCTAAAAGTCAAGCATATTTTCAATAAAGAACATACTAAGCATATAAGATATCGAAAAGAGTTTTCAAATATGTTTTCATAAAACAAGATATCTTATATTTATGGGGAAACTCACTTGGACAAGTTTTAATCTTCATTAGACTCAATATATTTCATATACTTTTGTCCAAGAATGTTTAAAGTCATTAAAATGCTTTTTGACAAGGAAAAACAAAGCAATCGTCACTACCGTAGTGCAGCCTTAAGTCCTAAACACCCTTTGGTATTTTGGGCATAAATTTTGCTATAAAATTCAAAATGGGATGATCTTGGTGTCCCTGGAAAGCTAAGACAAAATTCCACAACTTTATGTTGATCACTTTTTCTGATTCAGGGACCTCGTCGACAAATACAGGGGATTCGTCGACGAGTGCAGTGTATGGTTAGTCGATGAGTGTAGGGCTTAGTTGACAAATTCAACGGGCAGAACCGCTCCAACGGGCGAAAAACGGCTAGTTTACCAAATAAAATAGTTTTTCTTCCTCCCAATAGATGCTTTGGCTCTTGAGCTATAAATACAACCTATTAGACTTGTATTAACATGGTTTTGAGTATTATTGATCATATTTGTGAAAAATATCATTTTTATCCAAAACTTAAGCACTTTGCACTTTGCATTTTAGTTATTCTTCACAAGTGCTCAATCCTCTCTTTCTCACTTATCTTGTAAGATTCATTCCTTGAGAGAATAGAGTGAGGATTTGGTTGTGTTTCATATTGGCTCATTTAAAGAGCATTAAATTGTATTTCTAATCTCTTGTAAGGTTCTTTGTGAACCATTGTTGTAAGGTTCTTTGTGAACTGAAGCAAAGGCTCTTGGTGAGCATGGTAGGGATTTGTTCTCGAGTTGTAAGACTTCTCCGCCGGTGAAGGAGTATCTTTAGTGGATTGTGGAATGCTTGGCTTGGTGCTAAGGCGTGGACGTAGGCTTGGTGCCGAACCACGTAAAAATACCGGTGTTGCTCGTTCTCTCCCTTACACTCTTTATTTTATATCTTGTGCATGCTTTATATTTATATTGCGATATAATTTCTTGTATTCTGCCAAGAGTTTTTATTTTGTAGAAAAATATGTATTCCGCGAAAAGAGTCTATTCACCCCACCTCTAGACTATATACTCCGGGTTGGGACATCCAATACCTAGTATTACATCAAATCCCTACATGTCTAATATCACAAGATCAGTTGGTAATACTTTCCCTTGACATGGAAAATTCCTAAGTACCTTCCTACATCTCACAGTAGATCCAGTCGGCATAGCCACACCCAACTGGACATCTAACAACTGTGCTTCGATCTTAGCTAACTTAGCATACCCTAGTGAAACAAAAGATTGGGTGGCACCCGTGTCAAATAAAACAATAGCTTGATACATAAAAGCAGTAAAGATACCTGTAACGACGTCTCCATCTACCTCAGTGTCTTATGGCGTCAACACATATACTCTCACCGGGGCTACATTCCTTTATTGGCCTCCATGAGGCGCTTGATAACCTCCCTAGTAGGGTCTGGGAGCTGGGACCTGGATCGGCGGTCCTGGGCATGCTCGTGACATATGGCCGAGTCTCCCACAATGATAAAAAATGTCTCTCCTAGCTTTGCACTCTCCTAGATGTCGTCTCCTGCACGTCTAGCACATAGGGCAGGTTTGCACACCCTGATTCTCATGTGGTCCCATCATTTGCCTATGACCTCCACTATAACGGTTTCCTCTCCATGGGCCCCAATTAGAACTCGCCTGAAAACCTTGAGGTGCAGGCCTCTTTCTCTGACTCTGAGCTGCAATGCCTCTCTGCATGTCACTTTCAATAACTGTAGCCCTATCCATGACCTCCGTGAATGTCTGAGCCCAGAATCCGATAACCTGCTCAAATAGGTTCTATCTCAGACTTTCTTCAAACTTCCTTGCTTTTTTCTCTTCGTCTGGTGCCAAATGTGGGGCAAACTGAGACAATTCAATAAATTAAGCTACGTATTGTGATACTATCATTTGCCCCTAAACTAAATGTATGAACTCTGCTGCCTTTGTGCTCCGAACGATAGTAGGGAAATATCGCTTGAAGAACAGCTCCTTGAATCGACTCCACAACACTGGCACTAGTTCTGACCTCTACTCCTCAATCAATCACGCTGATCTCCACCAGCGTTTTTCCTCTTCTGTTAGTTTGAACGTCGCAAATACTACCTTCTGTTCGTCTGTACATGGAAGCACTGCCAATGTCTCTTCAATGTCTTGTACCCAATTTTTAGCCATAATCGAGTCAGCTCCTCTAGTAAAAGATGGGAGCTTTATCCGTGTAACTACTCGATTGTGTAGCTACGCTCCCCTAAGCTCCTGGCCATCCCAGTCATCACCTGCTGAGTGATGCTACAAAATATTGCCTCAGTATCTCCACCTCCCATATTGGAAGGTCTTGCTCCATCACCCCCAGCATTCGTACGACTGCTCCCTAGGTCTATCTTGAAAAGACAAAGAACACTATTTAAGGACTCTATCTCCCATATAGATATAATTTATTTCATACAACTAAAATCCCATATTCACTATTAACTATCCTCCTTGTTCTTAATTCAAAATCAAATCTTGTAACCTAGACACACGACCTGACAATAGTTTACTATGGTTTTCCTAAAATCGTCACCCTAGGAAAGACACAGAAACCACCACGAAAATCCTATACCTCGACTACATAACAAAACCTCAAATCCTTTTCTATACTCTAGTATTGCTTCCGCTGCATTCTTAAGTCCACAAAACCTAGCAACCAAGGCTCTGATACCAAACTATAACGACTTGATTTTACATGCCATTTTTCATATATACTATTATTATTAATTGAAAAATTTCACTGCTCTGATACCTTTTAATTTTGAAATCACACCAACTTCATGGTCTAGATAGGACCCGTGGAATCTGAGACACAATAAACTACCTAAGCAGCGAGAAGCAGAATACATACAACCACAACCATATATATACAATACCTGAGTGTTAGAATATTTCCCAAAATATACATACACAACCATTCCCAAAACACCCTTATTTGGACCTAGGGACCACTCAAAAATAACTTCCCAAAATACTCACCCTACATATGGGGTAGTACTATAGTCCCCTCTATCTGCGAGCCTGATCTTCCCACCTAACTGGATCACCTGAAAAATATTATATCCCTGGGATAAAACAATGCTTAATAAGATGAAATAAGCTATTACTAGTGTGTGACAAATGAGTTTACATATTTATAAAATTTGATTTAGAAATTCCATAAATAACTGAACTTGAGAAAACATGTATAGGTAATGTACAGTATTGCTTATACCTATGTTATTTAACGTAAACTGTTTTTATGAATTTTCTATTCATAATACTTCTAATATTCATAGGTATGACTACGGTTTCTGTAAATCTGAATATAAATATAATAACTGTGAAAATTTCCCTGGATGGATAGTTGAAAGTCATGATTTAACCCCTCATGATAGGGTTGTGCGGTCCGAAGGCGGGACCTATCCTAGGTGGCCAACTAGGATAAGTCAACTGATCTCCGAAAGTCAGATTGGCCTCCTTAACCCTAACTGACGGGGAGCCTGTCCATATCATAGACACGATCGACTGCTAATATTCACATTCTATCTGAGTTATATGGTAGCACTCTGAACTGAATATAGCTACGGTAGCATGCTTGACTGATTGAATTTGGTCCATTAGGGTCTGCTACTATATATATAACTGAAATATTTATAATACTGTTTTACCATGATTTTGAAATAACCATAACCCTGTAAATCTGACCTGAAAATATGAAAATCTGAATAACTGACTGAATATTTAATATCTGTATAACTAAATATCTTAGTATTTGGGTGTTATGGTCCTGAAATCATGGTGTTATGAAATTGTTGAAAATATATGTTTCTGTACATATACTGTAAATCATGTTTCTGAATATACTGTATAATTTCCATCTGTATATATATACTGAAAATTCATCATTCTATAAAATATTAATATCTCATGAAATTTTATGCTAATTTACTATAAAAGATGGTATTTGTAACTGCATAAATACTGTGCTAATTTGCTTTAAGCTCATGCCACACGATTTAAATAAATAAATAAATTCATATGCTCTAAAATCTGTATTTTCTACTATACAAATATTTTATAATCTAAGTAATAATAATCTGGTAAAACATATAATTTCTACCGATAATCATACTAAAATTCCTAGCATAACATATTTCCCTTATTTGACTATCTGAACACTAGTTGCTATTTATAGTCTCACCCGTGTAACATTTATAATTCCAACATCCTAAGATATATACATATAATTTTCCAATCAAACAATTGAATTCTCCTAAATATTATCGCATACATATTTTCCCAAATCCACCTATGCATAATTCCTAAACTATAATCCATATATCATTTTACCTGCGTTCTTAAAATACCACTCATTGGGGTCCTAAAACCTTAGCTGCAGGGTCCCAAAACACCCTATTCCTAAAAATATAATACCCTGATTTTACTTCACAAAATCCCAATATATTTGCATATAATACAGAATCCGACCT
This sequence comes from Malania oleifera, assembly GCF_029873635.1. Lineage (NCBI taxonomy): Eukaryota > Viridiplantae > Streptophyta > Magnoliopsida > Santalales > Ximeniaceae > Malania > Malania oleifera. The sequence goes on from NC_080422.1 coordinate 23,768,433, forward strand.
CAAATAAACTCGGTAATACTGAAAATACTCAAATAATCCACTTACCCTAGTTTTGGGATGGTTCCCAAACTTCTCAAATCAACATTTCACTCTAGTTATGTTGTAGAGAATCTCCCCAGGATCACCATGGTAGCTTCTGATCGTCGAACAGAGGAGAGATGGAGCCGGATTTCTAGAAAAAAGTCAAAGGAACCGTGTAGAGAGAGAGAGAGAGAGAGAGAGAGAGAGAGAGAGAGAGAAACTGATAAAATGATTTTCCTTCATTAAAAATCCGTTTTAGGTTATATATAAAATGCTGTCCACATGACCTCATCGACGAGCCACGTCACCTCGTCGATGAGTCTAAGCGGTAGTCTTGTTGATGAACGCCTACTCCTCGTCGACAAGATTCAGGCCCTACAAACGGTCCTCTCGGTAATTTCTCGTCAACGAGACGAATGTTCCCGTCGATGAACCCAATAAGGATGCTCGTTGATGAACACCCTGTGTTCGTCGACTAGACCCTATGATTCCCTTTTAGAATTTGTCTATTTCTCTATTTTCTTTTATTATTTAATTACTATAATTCTTCGGATCTCTACTAAGAGGAAATGTCCTAATCAAGAGGAAGGATGGAGACCATGCTTTTATCTCCAACATGTACTACGTGCTAGACATGAAGACTAACATCTTGAGTCTCGGACAGCTACTAAAGAAAGGCTACTGAATTAGCCTTAGAGATAAGAAGATGGTGATAATAGACGCTTGAGGTATGCTCATTACTCAAGTAAAAATGGCAAAGAATCAAATATTTCCACTCGTTATTCAACATGATACGCCAAGGTATTTAAGCGCTATCATCAAATACTAGCTATGACATCTCAGGTATGGGCATCTGAATTTTGAAAGTTTGAAACAATTGGGAAGTAAGAAGATGGTGAAAGGCTTACCCAACATCCACCACCCAAATGTGATATGTGAAAGCTGTGTTCTGAGCAAACAACACAAAAATAGCTTTAGAAAGCAAGCTGACTGGAGATCTACCATACTGCTCTAACTAGTTCACACAGATGTGTGTGGTCCATTGAGGCATTTTTCAAATGAACAGAACTAATACTTCCTCACCTTCATTGATGATTACAGTAGTAAGACTTGGGTCTACTTCTAGAAAAGGAAGTCAGAGGTGTTCGACAAGTTCAAAGAGTTCAAAGCTCTTGTGGATAAATATAGTGGCTATCGCATCAAGTCACTCCGATCAGACCAAGGAGGAGAGTACAAGGATGAAGCTTTCCTAGAATTCTTTAGGCAACAAGGGATTCAAAAACAGTTCACACTGACCTACACTCCCCAGTTGAACGGTGTTGCTGAGAGGAAGAACCACATGATCCTTAACATGGCCAGGAGCATGTTAAAGGATAAGAATGTGTCCAAGAGTTTTTGGGCAGAAGCAGTATCATGTGCAATTTATCTGCTTAATAGGTGCCCTACGAAGAGTCTTGATACAAAGACACCACATGAAGCCTGGAGTACTCACAAGCCCAGTGTGAGTCATCTTAGAGTGTTTGACTCCATAGCCTACACCAAGATCCCAGAGGAAAGAATGACAAAGTTGGAAGATAAATGAGAGAAATATATCCTTGTTGGATACGGAAACAACACCATAGGATATTGACTATACAATCCTATAAACGTGAAAGTTATTCACAGTAGGGATGTCATTTTTGAAGAAAATGAAATTTGGAAGTGGGACCAGGCTGAATCTTCCAAAGATGTGGAATTGACGCTTGAAGGAGAAGAACCCATATAGACAAGAGAAGTGGCTATCGAGTCACAAGTTCCTGAGCTGTAGACACCTCCACATGGTTCACCATAGAGGAATGAATCTCCATCACCAATTGAGCGTGAAATCTTAGACATGAGGCCTAGAGGAGCCCATAATCTAGTTGATCTATATGAAACTATAGAACCAATAAATTAAAGAGTATGTTAAACTATATTGTCTATTATTGACCAACGACCCAGTTAGCTTTGAAGAGACTAACGAAGAAGACAAATGGAGAAAAATAATGGATGAGGGGATTCAATCCATCGAGAAGAACAAAACTTGGGAGTTGACAAATCTCTTGAAGGGCGGCAAAACTATTGGTGTGAAATAAGTCTACAAGACCAAGAAGAATGCTCAAGGAGAAGTCTAGAGATACAAAACAAGACTTGTCGCCAAGGGCTACAGGCAGAAAAAAGGGATTGATTATGGAGAAATCTTTGCCTTGGTTGCCAAGCTTGAAACCATCAGATTACTAATTTCACTATCAGCACAAAATTGATGGAAGATTTACCAGTTGGACATGAAATCAACATATCTAAACGGTTTTTTGAAAGAAGAGATCTATATCGATCAACCACCCGGATATGTGAAGAAGGGAAAAAAAGATAGAGTGTACAAGCTAAAGAAAGCACTCTATGGTTTGAAGCAGGCACCTCATGTGTGGAACATGAGGATTGATGACAATTTCCAGAAGAATGGATTTGAGAAGTGTCCCTACGAACATGTGCTATATATGAAGATGGAGACAGAAGAAAGCATGCTGATTGCTTGCCTATATGTTGTTGATCTAATTTTCACCGCAACAATCCAAAGATGTTTGCCGCTTTCAAAAGGAGCATGGTAAAAGAGTTCGAAATGAAAGATATTGGCCAGATGACTCATTTTCTAGGCATAGAAGTCATGTAAAGTGAGAAGAGAATCTTCATCTCGCAAAGCCACTATGCAAAAGAAGTACAGAAAAAGTTTAAGATGGACAAATGCAACTCTGTGACAACTCCGGTTGAAACGAGATTGGAGTTGAGAAAAAATGAGTAAGGAAATGTTGACCCCACATATTTCAAGAGTTTGGTTTGAAACTTGAGGTATTTGACGTGCTCCAGACCAAACATACTTTATGGAGTTGGATTTGTCAGCAGGTACATGGAAACTCATGACTAGTCTCATCTGAATGCACTGAAGAGGATACTCCGTTATGTCAAGGGTATTATCACTGATGGTATGTTCTATTCATCAAGAGGTGATTGTAAACTTATCGGCTATTCAGATAGTGATTAGGGAAGAGATCTCGATGAAAGAAAAAACACGACTGGATTCACATTTTTCATGAGAGATACAACGTTTACATGGTCATCGAAAAAGCAACCTATTGTAATGCTGTCATCATGTGAAGCTGAGTATGTTGCTGCCAGTTCAACTCTTTGTCATGGTATATGGATCAAGAATATACTGAAGTATCTGGAATTTCTTCTAAATGACCCCATATAAGTCTACATTGACAATTGATCAGCGATTGCACTTGCGAAAAATCCAGTTTACCATGAAAGAAGCAAACATATTGATATTCGGCATCATTTTATTAGGGAGTATGTCAAGAATAAAGAAGTGGAGTTGATATCTTGCAGAACATATGATCAGATTGCTGATATTTTCACGAAACCACTTGGACATGATATTTTTGTAAGATTGAAGACAATATTCGGAATGACAAAACCAGGAGAGTCAAGTTTAATAGGGGATGTTGAAAATTAAACTTGACTGGAGTTGTCGGCGGCTGCACCAACCAGCCGCTTCTGTTGACATTGGAGATTGGCGACCACCAACTCTTCAGTAACTTCAGCCTACTTGTTTGAATTTTGTTTTACCTATCATCCATCTTTTGCTATAAATAGATGTGTGTGTGTGTGTAATGTAATGTGTGGTGTAGAGAGGGTGAATAACTAGTGAGAAGAGAGTTTATTCCTCTCTAATATATATTTTTTTTCAGATTGAAATCAATTAAGTGTATTTGTAAGCAATTTTCACTGAGTTTCAGTTACAACAAGTAATTGAATGAGTCTCCTCCATCCATCAATTCCTTCGTTAAAAAGACTGATCGAGTTCTTCCTTTTCTGAATCTCCCAACAAATAATTAACTCTCTCATGGTTATTTAGGAAAAATCTAAACCTTCTGCATTTCATACAGCATGTGCTGACGACAGGTTGAACTAAAAAAAATTGTTCCACTTTCTATGGCCATTTAACAAAAATAAAAAAAAATAATAATAAAATCTGAACATTTAATTCACAAATTAGAAATCAGGTGAGCCTGTGACTGGCACATACCCATATTTTTCCACATCCATGCATGTTTTCACAATTCTAACTTTTCAAAGAGCTAGCGAAGTCAAGCTCCTCTGACTTTACCTAATAGCCCAATTGGTACCGATCTACACACATTAGTCTATTCAAAGTTCAGACTTTGCAACTAGTTTTTTTTTTTCCAAATAAATTTGGTACGTCTGGCCCCCACATGCACGTAGAGAAATAGACGACGGACACTATGCTTTGCTCCACCGCATGCCGCGTCCGTCAAGGACGCCGCGTCCATGACCATTTCAGGCCCGGGGAAATTAAGAATCCCATTTTCCTTTTGGTTATTATAAATAGCCGGATTGCTTTGTAATTAGCCATAGCCTTCTCACCCATCACTTGTCAGTACTTCACAGTTTACCGCACAATTAACCGGAAGGAGATCATCTACCTTATAAATTATTATAGCTAGAAGGAGATAATATGGGTTGCGAGATGGAGTTGGCGATGCGGTGTGTGCTAGTTGTGGCGGCTGCCGTCGCGGCGGTCGGATTACGGAGTGCGGAGGCACAGACAGTGCACGTGGTGGGAGATAGCCTTGGGTGGGATGTTCCTCAAAATGGTGCGACGGCATACACCAACTGGGCTTCTACCAGAAAGTTCACTGTTAGAGACATTCTGAGTAAGCCATTTGTATAATTGTTCATTCCACCTTTTTCATTTCATCCTTCGTCTGTAGTCCTTGACCTGCAATTGAATGATAGAACCTCAATTAATTAACATATAGTAGTACATAGTTTAATGAGAAATTATTAGGTATATCGACCGAGCTTAATATAATTTTACTATGTTTATAGGCATATTAATTTTGATGTATACATCTGATGTACTTAATATTTTTACTTAATTTAATAGTCTCCTTTTACTTCTCAATTAACCTTAAGAAAACAGTCTAATCTATTTAAAAATAATAATAAATACATGCATGGTCTCAATCTTAATAAATATGAATGCAATATGGATACAATTAGTCTAATTAGCTTAATAATTAATTGGTAATTGTCTTACAAACTCAAAATATTTATAATTTTTTTTTCAAAAACATTATGAGAAAACATGACCTTAAAAATACAAGATAAAAAAGCTTAAACTTGTGGAATGAGTTTCTTCAGATTTGGAAGCGTTAACTAGAAAAAAACAATGAGGCATAGCTAGCATGTCAATTAAGAAGTCCTTGTTAATTGTTTCACTGCTGCAGCTTTCAACTTCACAACCAATCAGCACGACGTACAAGAAGTAGCAAAGGCATCTTACGACGCATGCACTTCCTCCAATGCCATCGGCAACCTCATCACCACGGGGCCGGCTAACGTCACCCTCTCTACCGCCGGCGAGCACTACTACATCTGTACCATCGGCCAGCACTGCCAGCGCGGCCAGAAGTTAACCGTTAACGTCTTGGCTGCAGACGGCACCCCTTCTCCGGCGAGCAGTCCTCCGCCCTCGACTACTCCGGCGACGCCGTCCCCAGGTTCCGGCAGACACACTCCCGCCGATTGCGCTCCCACCCCCACACCAACATCTTCCAACACTCCCTCGTCGACGACTCCGGCCACCTCTCCCCCTTCTTCATCATATTCTGTAGGTTCTAGTTTATTTATCTCCTTCGCTTCCATTGTGATGGGTTTGTTTCTTTAGATCGATAATGGAGGGGGATTGAGATGAGCTAGCTAGCTTCAAAGAGTGCTTCGCTTCATGTTTGGCATACAGTATACATACTTATTTTGGGGTTTTTGTTTCTTTTATTTATTTTTTTTTTGGGAATAAACTAGGGGTCATTTTTCTTTAATATAATTGATCAATTTTATGTTGATGAATTAATATTTCGTGTATGATGTTTAGAGTGTATAAAATCATCAATAAAATTAATAAAGCATAATTTTGCATGCATCTCCTTATAAGATATTGAAATAAATTTTGTGAAGAGCAATAACTTAATGTTTAGAATGAAATATTGTATGGTGGATGTGTAAAATTAATCATAAAAATTAATTATATTTCGTTCTATTCTTACATACCAAACAAATCAAAGATATGTGAAACTTGAGCAACAACAATATGTCTAAATGAGAAGTACCAATTATAAAAATGGTACTATAATATATGTGTATTAAAATATACTTGTTGACACTCATTTTTGACTGGACTAATTCTATGCCTCAATTTTTAATTTTAAGAAATTGACATATTTTTATGAGTCGACCCAAATTGTACTAATTTTAAATTCAATTCCAATAAATTCTTATAAATGTGAACATGAGTAAAGGTTAGGTTTATTATTGTGACAATTTGGTTAAAAAAAAAAGAAAAATCTAAATTCTTGACTCAAAACCCAAGCCCTTCTATACCCTTTGCTTATAAAACAAGATTAGGAGGCATTGGAGAGGAGACCTTCAAGAGTTTTGGAAGATAGGACACATTGCTTGGGGGCTCAAAATCCTAAGTGACCTACATTGAACGCATTAGAGGCAAAATAAGGGGTGTAAGAAGGGGACTTGCTTGTTTGAAGGAAGATATTACTTTAATCTTGGGAGACATACACTCATAAAAAAGAGGGGGGGTGGGGGGGGGGGGGGGGGGAGAGAGAGAGAGCTGCATGTGGGTTCAAACGTAGGAGAATCTTATTGACTGATTCTTGGTTTTCTTGGGTTGATATTTTTGTTCTTGATCAGATCATTAAAAATGTTTATAAGATATGAAATTTAGATCTTTATTTCATGTTATGAATTCTACTTAATCGTTATTTTTTTTTTCCCAAATATATAGCCGAGAGTTTGGGGATTTGTAAATGTGTAGGTGAAAATGGACTCGTTATGCTAAGCCCAGTTAGTGATATAAGAATAGGATAATAAGAGTCATTTATCCTATAAATCATAGAAGGAGAGAGAAAAAATGGAGCTGAAAAGACTCATACTAGAAGAGATAAAGGGAGATGAGAGGGAAGAAAATGAGGGGAGAAGGAAGTGAGAAAGAGAGGGATATAGAAGTTCCTAGGGCTTGTTTAGCACTGTACTAGTTGTATTATATGTGTAAATTGTCAGGTGTCCCTCTTTTTGTGGGGGACATGCATTAAATGTAGGTAATTTTTTTTAATGGGTGTTTGGCTTCTCAAGAAGCATGCTTGCATGCTTGGCCTCCCACTTAATTCTCCATTAGTTGAGCTTCTCCCAGGCTGTGTATTGAGCACAAAAAATAGCAGTGGAGTAGCCCCTTCATTTGTATATTCCACTTATAGCAGAAAACCGCTCACTTAGTCCCTCCATTCTGAATTTTTCCACACACAAAGCAACCTCACCAGCTCCTCTCACGCCTATGCCGGTTCTTCCCTGCAGCAGCAGCAGGTTGCTATTGCTCCTCACTTCGGCGACTCCTGTTGTGTTATATTATCATCATTTTGGGAGCTTCTAGTTGTGCTCATTTGGTTGGATTTTTTTTTAGAGCTTTGTTCAAAATATATTTGGTGAGGTCTTTTCATCTTACTGTATTTGTTATATACTGTTAGCTTTACCGTGATCCCAAGAGGGGGGGGGGTGAATTGGTATTTTTAAAATTTATCTCCTAGGTATTCCTCCTAATAGCAGTATGTTCACAAACTTATGGTCAATCTAGTGCAAGTAATACAAATAATGTATCAGAAATTAAGTAAAGCAGTTTAATTAATTATACAAGCATCAGAAAGCAATAGAGAGAGTGACACGCAGATGTGTTATTGAGGTCCGGCCAACTGCCTACGTCCCTGCCTTGGCTAACCAGCACAAGGATTATCACAATAATTTGCTCACTTAAATGGGTGGAGTGACACCTATACAAATCAGGTCAATTAGCATAGGGCTGACCTCAACCTTTACACCAATCCTTACCGGACTGGATTACAGCCCCCTCAGGCCACGTCTGTAATCACTCAGATATACAATAAAATGGTACAATATAAAAGTGCTTTCACATAAAGCAGATTTGTACCCCAAATGCGCACAATCACAAACACCACAGATGATTTAAAATGTAAGTTCAGTATGGTCTTAATAGTTCAACTCTCAAATGTATTTTCTATCAGTGTAATGCGTACGTGAGAGTGTCAACAAGCAATCTTTGTATTTCAATGTGTTCTCAATCAAGATGTTCAAACAAAGATATTATGCAAGTTTCAAATATTTCAACTAGTGTATATGCTTGGTTTGCAAAGCTAAGCAATCTTTGTATTCAGCAAATAATATAAACTTGAATAGATATTGCCACAAAGATTTGTATATCAAAGACAAATATCTTTTCACAACAATGTCAATATGAATACCACAAGATATTTGAATAAGTTTGAAAATGTTTTTGGAAGCCAAAAACAAATACAAACTTCCAAAGATATTGCAATAAGAATGCAACACTCGGAAGTTCACCACAAGCCTTTTTAGGGTAGGCTTATTAGAAAAGCCTCCTAAGAATACTTAGGTTATGCTCTTGTGAAAAAATTGATTCAAACACTCACGAAATAAGAGAGCAAACCTCTACTCAAATACACTTACAAATGATACTGAGATGAAGTAAGTAAGTTTGAGTGGATTTGGAAATAGTATGAGCAATAGAAAATATTTTGTTGAAGAGAGAAATTTGGATTTTTGTATTTGCTAATCAACTCTGTAATTTACCCAAATGAAGGGGTATATATAAACATACCAGAATTTTTGACTGTTGGGGACCTATTAGGGATTGTTAGAAAAGTTTAATGACGTTTAAAATATTTTAACCCTGTTTAAAAATATTAACTGCGGTGAAAAATTAGGTGCAACCCAAGAGGTCCAGTCGACCAGAACAAGTTCGGTCGACCAGGGGAATTTTGAACTAAATGCTAAGTCAACCAGGAGAGGGCGATTTTTCAATCTTTTGAGGTTCGGTCGATCGAACCATTTTGAACTGGCTGGTTTGGTCGACCAGACTGCTGGGAATTTTCCCGAGGACCCTCGATCGACCAGGTAGTTGGAGTACAAAATGGCTCGGTCGACCAGATGGTCAAAATGTTGACCTAGGGAGGTTTCGGTCGACCAGGGCTTTTTGAACTAGCTGGTTCGGTCGACCAGGGCCTTGGTCAACTGTTGACCCAGGCCTGGTTCGATTGACTAGGGCAGAATGAACTGCCTGGTTCGGTCGACCGAAAGTGCACAAAGTGTGCATTTCGGTATCATTTTTATACACACAAATCCTAATGAAGTGCCTAACAAACATAGATGCAAATGTGTGTGTCCTAGGGTCATTTATGTCCAATTATGAATACACCGAAAAAGTCCGGTGTTGGTCGATCGAAAGGTAAACCCTAAGATCTTTTTACGATCACTTTTAGTTTGTATATGGTTTGAGCTCACAAAATAAACCATGCATGTGTTGTGTGTGCTTATTACAACCAAATATCCTAATTACTATTATAGACAAATTTCACTACTGAATATTACAATTGAGAGCATAAATTTGTCTTCAACCTTTAAGCTTTCACGTGCCATCAATGTGTCTACTAATATAGACCTATGCATGAACTAGATATTTATTAAATACATGAGTATTTGTCATTATCAAAACCGGGCATGACCTATAAGGTCAACATTCTCCCCCTTTTTGATGATGACAAATACAATTAGCAAAAATACAGGGTTAAGCCTAGGAAGGCTCCCCCTCACAATATGCATCCAATGTATTTTTAAACAAACCCATTATTTTTGCCCCTTTTCCATCTCCCCCTTTTGGCAACAGCAAAAAGGGCCATTTGAATTAAAATCCTAGGCAATGAGTGATTATTACATTTATACAAGAATAATTTTGGAAAGAATTTTTAAAAATTTCAGTAGAGTGCCGTTTGTAAATCAGACTTTCCAAAAGAAAACCTGTATAAGTGTAACCTGTTTGAGTTGAAAATTCCTAACAATTTATCCACAACTACTCAAACAGTTCAGTATGGTCTAATCAAGCAAATAAAATATCAATATAAGCATGAATTAGACATATTGTGCAACACAGATGATAGTCAATATAAGCATGTAATAGATATATATATGACATATGCACACAATCAGCAATCAACTTTCACAAAGTCTAAAGCAAGAAGATAAGTCAACAATATAATTAGTTGCTAAGACTTGGAAAGTTCCCATGAGAGGGCTCCCCCTAAATTTATGCAAGTTATGAAACATTTAAGTTTAGGAAGCTTCTCTACTATGCATTAAGCCTAACTCACGTTGAATTTGTATGAATCTATCCTCAGGTAGTGGTTTAGTGAATATGTCGGCCCACTGTTCATTAGTGCATACAAACTCAAGAGCCACATATCCTTTTTGCACATGATCACGAAGAAAATGATGTCTAATCTCAATGTGTTTAGTTCGTGAATGTGAGATAGGATTTTTAGAGATGTTGATTGCACTAGTATTATCACATTTGATCGGTATTGTTTCATAGTGCAATCCAAAATCTACAAGTTGTTGTTTCATGTAAAGAGTTTAGGCACAACAACTTCCAGCCGCAATATATTCAGTTGCGACTGTGGATAAGACAACTGAGTTTTGTTTCTTGGAGAACCAAGAAACAAGAGATTGTCCTAAGTAATGACAAGTGCCGCTAGTGCTTTTTCTATCAACCTTACTACCGACAAAGTCAGCATCAGTGTAACTAACAATCTCAAAGGTAGTATGCTTAAGGTACCACAATCCTAATTCAATAGTCCCAACTAGATATCTAAGGATTCGTTTAACAACTTTTAGATGAGATTCCTTAAGAGCAGCCTGAAACCTAGCACACATACATACACTAAACATAATATTGAGCCCAGTAGCAGTGAGATATAGGAGACTTCCAATCATGCCATGATATAATTTTACGTCAACAGGGATTCCTTGCTCATCTTTATTAAGCTTAATGGAAGAGTTCATAGGTGTACCATGAATTTTACAATCTTCCATATTAAATTTCTTTAGCAAGTCCCTAATGTATTTAGATTGGCATATGAAAGTTCAATGATTAGCTTGCTTAATTTGTAGACCTAAGAAGAAACTAAGTTCACTCATCATGCTCATTTCAAACTCACTTTGCATGCATTTGAAAAACTCATTACACAACTCATCATTAGTTGCTCCAAAAATGATATCGTCCACATAGATTTAAACAAGGAGCATATCATCATTTTTCGATTTGATGAAGAGTGTAGTGTCAATTTTGTCACAGGTGAACCCATTTTCCAGTAGAAAACCACTAAGCCTCTCATACCAAGCTCTAGGAGCTTGTTTCAATCCATACAAGGCTTTAGATAACTGGTAAACATGATCAGGATATTTATGATTTTCAAAATTGGGTGGTTGTTCTACGTATACCTCTTCATTTATGTAGCCATTTAGAAAGGCGCTTTTAACATCCATTTAAAACAATTTAAAAATTTTAAAACCGGCAAAGACAAGTAACATACGAATGGCTTCTAATCTAGCAACAGGAGCATATGTTTCATCAAAGTCAATCCCTTCCTATTGGTTATACCCTTGGGCAACTAGTCTAGCTTTATTCCTAGTTACTACCCCATTCTCATCTTTCTTATTTCTATATACCCATTTAGTTCCAATGATGGTGTGCTCATTAGGCCTAGGAACCAAGGTCCACACTTTGCTTCTCTCAAATTGATTAAGCTCTTCTTGCATGGACATTACCTAAGACTCATCTTCTATGACTTCTTTAATATTTTTAGGTTCTTCTTGGGACAAGAATGCAGAATGATTCACTATATTTCTCAAGGAGGATCTCGTGGCTACTCCATGAGATGGTTCGCCTATGATTTGATCTATAGGATGACTTCTAATGTATTTTCAATCTCTAGGCAACTCCTGATTTCCATTTTCATTATCTTCAAGTGATTTTTCAGTTGCTTCTTGATTTTCACTTGCATTGTTTTCGATTGACATTTTATCTAAGCATTTTCTAATATCAATATCATCTTCATCAACTTTATTAGAAAATGGATTAGACTCATCAAACACAACATGAATAGATTCAGTAACAGTTAAAGTTCTTTTATTGAAAACCCTATATGCTTTGTTATTTAATGCATATCCTAGGAAGATGCCTTTATCAGATTTAGAGTCAAACTTTCCTAGATGTTCATTATCTCTAAGAATAAAGCATTTACAACCAAACACATGAAAATAGGAAATATTAGGCTTATGGTTGTTCCACAATTCATAAGGGGTTTTATTAATTGATGGTTGCATTAACAACCTATTCATAACATAGCATGCAGTATTAATGGCCTCGACCCAAAAATATTTAGGTAAATTATGCTCATTCAACATGGTTCTACCCATTTCTTGCAGTGACCTATTCTTTCTTTCTACTACACTATTTTGTTGAGGTGTCCTAGGTGCAGAGAAGTTATGTGATATGCCCTCTAAGTCACAATATTTTTCTATGCTTTCATTTTTGAATTCTGTGCCTCTATCACTTCTTATGTGAGTGATTTTGTATCCTTTTTCATTTTGAATTCTCTTACAAAGTTTGGTGAATTGTTCACATGCTTCATTTTTATGTGCAAGAAATAGCATCCATGTGAATCTAGAAAAGTCATCCACAATTACAAAAGCATAAGATTTACCACCAAGACTTTGCACAGAATTAGGTCCAAATAAATCTAGGTGAAGCATCTCCAAAGGTTCAGTAGTAGATATAAATTTCTTTTTCTTAAAACTAGATTTTGTTTGCTTACCCATTTGACATGCATCACATATTTTATCCTTTACAAAAGACATCTTAGGCAGACCTTTAACTAACTCTTTCCTAACAAGTTTAGACAATAAATCCCTGCTAGCATGTCCTAAGCGTCTATGCCATAACCAACTAGCTTCATTTATAGCAAAAAAATATGTCACTTGTTATGAAGCTAGATTATCAAGAGAGGTAGTAGAAACATTTTCATGTCTATTAGCAGTAAAAAACACTTTGTGATCTATTTTATTTTCTACTATGCATTTGTCATTTTCAAAAGATACTTTATATCCTATGTCACACAACTGACTTATGCTAATTAGATTATGCTTCAGTCCATCAACTAGTAAAACATTATCAATAGTAAAAGAGGAGTCCTTACCAACCTTACCTACCCCGATGATGCGTCCTTTGGCATTGTCGCCAAATGTCACATAGCCTCCATCCTTGGGAACAATTGAAGTGAATTTGCCCCTGTCTCCGGTCATGTGCCATGAGCACCCACTATCTAAGTACCACCGGTCCTTGAAGGAGGACGTTCTTAGGCATACCTGCAAAATAAACTAAGTGACTGATGCTGGTCCCCAAATTTTGTTGGGTCCACGGGGGTTAGTAGTAGGATCTCCCTTAACTACCCATACCTTCCTAATTCTAGCATGCTTATTCCTAAGTGGACAATCAAATTGACCGTGACCAATCTGTTTACATTTAAAACATTTCAATCTATACTTAGGTTTTTTAGGAGGAATATGAGATTTTGACTCACGTGTAAAATGTCCTAAGTAAATATTAGGTCATCTAACATTTTCAATACCATTAAAACCAAGACCCTCTTTACTTAAGGAGTTTCTTTGGGCACCAGGTAATTTTTCAAAATTTTCTTTGCCCTTGGTGAATTTAAAAATAATTTTGGAGCTATCCTCCAATTTCCTCTCAAGCTCAACAATAGTAGTATCCTTTTCTTTTAAAATAGAGGCATGAGAGGTTTTTGCCATATTAAATAATTTTGACCAATTTTCGCATTTCTTTTTCAATCATTATTTTCTTTGGTTATTTTGCCTAGCAATTTTGAAACATGAATATATTCAAACTGTAATTCTCTATATGTAAGTAATTCTCTATATGTAGGCATGCTGTCAGAATCACAATCATCAGATGAATAATAAGAAGATGATGAACAAGAAGACAATACCTCATCCTCGTGTGCCATCAAGCATAGATTAGCGACCTCTATGTCACTATGATCCGAATTTGAGTCGCTGCTGCTGAATAGGTCCCATGAAGTCCCAGCCTTCATAGCTTTCTTCTTTTTCTTAGCCTCCTTTTTTAGCAGTGGGCAGTCAGGTTTGATGTGCCCCACTTTGTTGCAGTTGTAGCACGTAGGAGCATTAGATTTTTCCTTTCTTTTGCTGGACTCTCCCTTCTCATTAGTGGAGTCTCTATATTTTTTAAATGACTTCCTGTTCTTTCTAAAAATTCTACTAAACTTTCTAGTTAGCATAGCCATTTCATCATCAGTATCAAACTCACTGCACTCACTAGATGTGTTATTAGATGCTTTTAGTGCAGTCACTTTCTTAGCCCTATTATGCTCATTAAGTCTCTCATTTATGGACAATTCATAAGTGATCAAGGAACCTATCAGTTCATCTAAGCTCATGGCCTTAAGGTCTCTACCCTCAGCAATGGTCGTAGCCTTGGCTTCCCAAATAGGAGGTAAGCCATTAAGGATCTTCCTGATCATTTGATAGGTGGGATAGGTCTTTCCTAATGCATGCAGTGAGTTTATGATGTGTGTGAATCTAGTGTACATGCTCTGAATTGACTCACCTACATTCATCCTAAAGACCTTATACTCATTGGTCAACATATCTATCCTACTGTCTTTCACATCTCTAGTACCCTCATATGTGACCTCTAACTTATCCCATATTTCTTTTGCAGTAGAACATGCCATAATCCTGTTAAATTCATTTACATCAAGACTACAGTATAAAATATTCATGGCAGTGGCATTAAGACTAACAACTTTCATATCATCGTCATTGTATTCATCCTCAGTTTTAGGAACCCTAGCTGCACCCTCAATTTTCATAGGGACATATTTTCCCTTAGAGACAATCCTCCACACCTTCCAATTAGTATTCTGAAGGTAAATGCGCATCCTCTGTTTCCAGAAGGTGTAATTAACACCACTGAAAAAAGGAGGTCGTGTGGAAGATGGTCCCTCAGGGAAATGGGTCACGAAGCTATGAGTCATATGTGATATTTTTGCAAAATAACAACTAGCCTATGTTACGTGGCTCTGTTACCAATTGTTAGCTTTACTGTGATCCTAAGAAGGGGGGGGGGGGTGAATTGGTATTTTTAAAATTTATCTCCTAGGTATTCCTCCTAACAGTAGTATGTTCACAAACCTATGGTCAATCTAGTGCAAGTAATACAAATGTATCAGAAATCAAGTAAAGCAGTTTAATTAATCATACAAGCACCAGAAAGCAATAGAGAGAGTGACACGCAGATATGTTATCGAGGTTCGGCCAACTGCCTACGTCCCCGCCTTGGCTAACCAGCACAAGGATTATCACAATAACTTGCTCACTTAAACGAGTGGAGTGACACCTATACAAACTAGGTCAATTAGAACAGGACTGACCTTAACCTTTATACCAATCCTTATCGGGCTGGATTACTGCCCCCTTAGGCTACGCCTGGAATCACTCAGATATACAATCAAATGGTACAATATAAAAGTGTTTTTACGTAAAGCAGATTTGTACCCCAAATGCGCACAATCACAAACACCACAGATGATTTAAATTGTAAGCTCAGTGTGGTCTTAATAGTTCAACTCTCAAATGTATTTTCTATTAGTGTAATGTGTACGTGAGAGTGTCAACAAGAAATCTTTGTATTTTAATGTGTTCTCAATCAAGATGTTCTAACAAAGATATTATGCAATGTAACGACCTCAAAATTCTTATCTTTTTTTTTTTTTTTGCATACAGTAAACATTCCTACGTAGCGGAAACAAAAAGCATAGCATTATTACAACATAACTGTACAATACCAGAATCCAATACACAGGCCATACAAAAATGCCCCTCAAGTATCATCTATTCCAAAACATACAC
Source organism: Malania oleifera (assembly GCF_029873635.1). Classification (NCBI taxonomy): domain Eukaryota; kingdom Viridiplantae; phylum Streptophyta; class Magnoliopsida; order Santalales; family Ximeniaceae; genus Malania; species Malania oleifera. Next base: position 23,784,438 of record NC_080422.1, read on the forward strand.
TACTCTAACAAAAACTCACCCTATAACCAGGGTGATATGGGCTACACTCTATCCGTGAGCCTGATCTACTCGCCTAGCTGGCTCACCTGAAAAATGTGAGAATAAAGGATGAGTCGACGCTCAGTAAGTGGAAATATGCTATCACTAGTGTGTGGCATCTAAGTAAGGATACTTTTAAAATAATAACTGAACTGCAATGTAATAAATCATCTGTAAAACATATCTTCCTTTCATAATTTAAAACATATTGTATCATCTGTTTTTCTACTTTTTATACTGGTATTATCATACTATACTGTAAAACTGTAAACATATAAATATCTGTACTTTATCCCTTGGACTATGTACGTCATGATTTGACCCCTCATGACAGGGTTGTGCGGCCCGTAGGCGGGACTCTATCTGGTCGGCCCTCCAGATAGGTCATCATACTCTACACTACCTCAGCTCGGCCAAACTGCATCCTCTCCTAAGCTCGGGACTGACTACTACCTCATCAAATCGGCCCCCTCAACCCAGTGTACTAGGGAGCTGCATGCTCTCCGAGCACGGCTGACAGTACCCACATACTATTTGAGCTATGTGGTTGCACTCTATCTGTATCTAGCAACGATACCATGCTCTGTAATCTGTATCTGTCTATGTAACTTTCCTCAGGGATCTGATACTATATACATATATACATATATACATATATACTCTCTTACTATTTTCCGTCATGTTTCCAAAATTACCATAACTCTATGTTTTTGTACTGTAAATACTGTATCTGTAGCATCTTGATGCTACCTCTGTTTATCTATCTCTGTATTTTGTATGTATACTCTGTCTGTGTGTTCTGTATGTTATGGTAACAGGAAAAACATAGAATGTTATAATACTGTATATATATATATATTGTTCTGTAATAAATTGTGATGTGAAATACTGATCATAAAACTACTTGTATAAAAACTGTATATGCAAGTAAATTTCTCTGTACATGTATATCCTCATCTGTATAATCTGTATAATCTCTCACTGAGATTGAGGTGTTACGTACTGCCGTCCCTCAATTTAGTATAATATGATATATCATAATAACTGTATGAATTTCCTCATCTCATAAAAATCTACTTAGGCCACACAAACATTTAAACTCGTATTCTAAAACAAATACTATTTCAAACTCATATTCTGAAAATTATGTATAGCAAAATGGGGTAGTTATGCATTTATGAAATCTCTAATATTATTACAAAAACTCCTAGCATAGCATATTTCCCCTACCTCAACTTTGAAAAGCACCTATAAAAATCTGGCTGTATACCCGCAGGATTCCTAACCCGACATCCTGAAAACGCAATCCCTCAGAACAAAACATCAGTATTTCCTAATCTACATCATTTTCTATAAGTTTCAGGAAGTCAAAAACTCAATAAAAGACCTTACCTAGAATTTGGGATGAAATTCAACTTCGTTTTCTCGACGATTTGCTCTGGCAGATTTGTGGAGAACTTCGCCAGGAGCGTCGTGGTAGCTTCGGATCATCGATCCGGCGACCGATGGGGCCGAAAATGAAGAGAGAAGGGAGAGAGAGTCGTAGAGAGAGAGAGAGAGAGAGAGGAGAGAGAGAGCTCAGAGGAAAATGATAAAAATCCAGAATTTCAACTATTTATAGAACAGGGGATTTCGTCGATGAGACCCTGTGTTCGTCAACGAGTCTTTCATAGATTTCGTTGACGAGACCCTATATTCGTCGATGAAATTCAGGCTACCTCAGAACCCCTCTCGGTAATTTCTCATCGACGAAGACCTGTGTTCGTCGACGAAATTTCTTAACCACTCGTCGACGAATCCCTGTATTCATCGACGAGTCCTTGTAATTTCTTGAATTTCTTTTATTCTCCAAAATGCAATGTCGTCGACGAAGTCTACGGCCTCCTTTTGTTTCTGTATCTATTTTCCTTTCTCTTTAATATTTGAATATGAATATTTTCTGGGTCATTACATTCTCCCCTCCTTATAAAATTTCATCCTCGAAATTTACTATCTGTATCCCCGCCAACACGCTCTATCATTCCGTAGAGGAAAAATGGTCTACTTATTTTATTATCTGCCCTCACTTGTGGCGGAGAATACCGTGGTTACATATTATGTTCTGGGAGATTACACAAATAAAACTAAAAACTATCTACTAGCTAAAATCATATACATGTACCTGCAAAAAGGAAATCTATCTAACTACTATACTGTACCTGTACCTCTATACCTCTTGGAACAACTGCGGATATCTCTGTCTAATCTACTCCTCAAGCTCCCAAGAAGCTTCCTTTATAGCGTGGTTCCTCCACAAAACTTTTACTAACTGTATTTCTTTAATACGTAAAGTCTGAACCTTTCTGTCCAAAATTTGCACCGGTACCTCTTCATATGCCAAGGAATCTTTGAGCTCTATCTCTACATAACTAATGATGTGGGACGAGTCTGGGACGTATTTCCGTAACATGGCAACATGAAACACGTCATGAATACGAGCCAAAGCTGGCGGCAAAGCTAGCCTATAGGCTACTGACCCTATTCTCTCAAGTATCTCAAAAGGGCCAATAAACTTAGGGCTCAACTTGCCCTTCTTTCCAAACCTCATAACTCCTTTCAGTGGAGCTATCTTCAAAAATACTCGATCTCCCACATCAAATTCCAATTCTCTGCGGCGAGTGTCTGCATAACTTTTCTGCCGACTCTGTGCTGTTTTAATTCTTTCTCTAATTAACCGGACTTTGTCGGACGCCTGTTGTACTATATCTGGACCCAAAACTCGCATTTCACCTACCTCATCCCAGAAAAGAGGAGAACGACATCTCCTGCCATACAATGCTTTGTACGGAGCCATGTTGATACTAGCCTGATAGCTATTATTATAAGCAAACTCCACTAACGGCATGTGCTGGATCCAACTGCCCCCAAAATCAAGTACACAAGCACGAAGCATATCTTCTAGTATCTGAATGGTCCTTTCTGTCTGACCATCAGTCTGGGGATGGAAAGCAGTGCTAAAAGCTAACTGTGTACCCATAGCCTCCTGAAAACTCTTCCAGAATCATGAAGTAAACCAAGGGACTCGGTCTGAGACTATGGACACCAATACTCCATGAACACGAACTATCTCCTGAATATATATCTCTGCCAGTCTATCCATGAAATAACCAATTTTAATAGGGATGAAATGAGCAGTCTTCGTTAAATGATCAACAACTACCCAAATTGCATTCAATCCCTACCGTACTGGTGGTAACCCTGTAACAAAATCCATCGAAACATGGTCCCACTTCCATTCTGGAATAAACAATGGCTGCAATTGTCTTGCTGGTCTCTGGTGCTTAGCTTTAACCTGCTAGCACGTCAAGCACTGTTGAAAAAATTCAGCTATCTCCCTCTTCATTCCACTCCACCATAAATACTCTCGCAGATCCCTGTACATTTTAGTACTACCGGGATGGATCGTGTATAGGGATCTGTGAGCCTCCTCCAGTATAGTCCTCCTAATTTTGAACTAAAGGCTCGATCGACCAGGAAAGGGCAATTTTTCAATCTTTCGAGGTTTGGTCGACTGGGCCATTTTGAACTAGCTGGTTCAGTCGACCAGACCACTGGGAATTTTCCCGAGGACCCTCGGTCGACCAAGTTGTTGGAGTACAAAATGGCTCAGTCGACCAAATGGTCAAAATGTTGACCCAGGGAGGTTTCAGTCGACCGAGGCTTTTTGAACTACCTAGTTCGGTCGACTAGGGCCTTGGTCAACTGTTGACCTAAGCCTGGTTCGGTCGACTAGGGCAGAATAAACTGCCTAGTTCTGTCATTTTAATACACACAAATCCTAGTGAAGTGCCTAACAAACATAGATGCAAATGTGTGTGTCCTAGAGTCATTTATGTCCAATTATGAATACATCGAAAAAGTCCGGTGTTGGTCGACCGAAGGGTAAACCCTAAGATCTTTCTATGATCACTTTTAGTTTGTATCTGGTTTGAGCTCACAAAATAAACCATGCATGTGTTGTGTGTGCTTAGTACAAACCAAATATCCTAATTAGTATTATAGACAAATTTCACTACTGAATATTACAATTGAGAACATAAATTTGTCTTCAAGCTTTAAGCTTTCACATGCCATCAATGTGTCTGCTAATATAGACCTGCACATGAACTAGATATTTATTAAATACATGAGTATTTGTCATTATCAAAATCGGGCGTGACCTATAAAGTCAACATATATTTTTGTATATTTGTAAGGTTTGTGCCTTTTATACCCACTTTGTACATTTTTTGTGATAGTGGATTTGGACCGCTGTGCCTTGTGGTCGTATCTCAACATTTGAGGGAACCACGTTAAATTTCGTGTGTCTCATTTTTATTTATTATTTGCATTACTCCATTGATTTACTTGTGGGAATTGTTCGCATCTGTAATTTTGCCCAACACATGGTGTCAAAGCCGTGTTATGTGGACTCACTAGGATTGTGTAAATCATAGATTGTAATGTTGGCCTCATGATTAGCTTCAATGGAAGCAATTAGGTAACTTGGAAAACAAAAATGTAAGATCTTTTATTTTGCAAAGATTTGGATGGACCTATTAAGGGTGATAGTCGAAAGCCTAAAGACAAGAGTGATGATGAGTGGAATAGGCTTAATAGAAAAACCATTGGTGTCATCCAGTAATGGATTGATGATAGTGTTTTTCATCATGTTTCTACTGAAACTTTGACATATGAATTGTGGAAAAAATTAAAGGGTCTTTATGATAGAAAGTCGGCTACAAATAAAGTTTTTTTTTTTTTTTTCAAAAATTGGTGAATTTGAATATAAAGATGGTGGTCTTATTACCTAGCATTTGAATGAGATGAAAAATATTATCAATCATCTTGGTACTATGAAAATAGTTTTTGATGATAAATTGTAGGCCCTAATGCTTCTTAACTGTTTACCGAAAAGTTGGGAAACTTTGGTTGTGACAGTTAGTAATTCGACTCCCGATGAAATTGTCATTATGAACCAAGTAACTAGTAGCTTGTTAAATGAAGAAATTAAAGGAAAATTAGTTGACTCTTCTCATTCAAAGGCACTTGTGACAGAAAATCGGGGGAGTGGTAGAAGAAAAAGTAGATCTTCTCATCATAATAATAAATCAAAAGGCCTGTACAACTCAGTTTCGAAAAAAAATATTGAGTGTCACTATTGTCATAGGAAAGGGCATATGAAGCGAGAGTGTAAAAAATTAAAATTCAAGGAGCAAAACAAAGAGAAAATTTTGAGAAAAAGCATGAAGACACAACATCAATTGCATCTGATGGTGATCTTATGTGTTGACCTTATGGGTCATATCCCTGTTTTGATTATGACAAATACTCTAGTATTTAATATCCATCAAGTTTGTGTGCAAGCTAACATTATGGTTATTTGGGACGAAAGTTGCATTAATTTGACAAGTCAAGAGACTGATTGGGTTATTCAGGTGCATCATTCCATGTCACTTCTCGAGAAGATTTCTTCACTTCCTATTCCAAAGGAAGTTATGGAGTTGTTTGTATGGGAAATAAAGGTTTGTCAAAAATTGTTGGCATGAGAAATGATTTTTTGGAAACAAATCTTGGATTCATGTTGGTGCTAAAAAATGTGAGACATGCACTCCACATTCGACTAAATTTGATATCTACCGGAAAGCTTGATGATGAAAGGTTTGACAACCATTTTGGTGATGAAAAATGGAAGCTCACAAAGGGTAATTTGGTGGTGGCTAAAGGCAAGAAGACCAGTACACTATACATGATGCATGGTAAAATTGGTAATGGTGTTGTGAATGCAATTGAGAGTCACTTTTCCATTAATTTGTGGCATAAGCGGCTTGGGCATATGAGTGAAAAAGGAATGTAATTTTTGTTCAAAAAGAAGCTTCTACCCAGAATGAAAGGTACTCCTGTTAAAGCTTGTGTTCATATATTGTTTGGCCGGTAAGCAACATAGAACTCCTTTTCATACAAAGTTTGTTACTAAAAAATATAACTTTCTAGATTTGATACATTCCAATGTATGTGGTCCTTTGAAAGTTAAATCTCATGGTGGTGCACTTTATTTTGTTACTTTTATTGATGATTGTTCAAGAAAAGTTTGGCTTACACTTTGAAAACTAAAGATCAAATTTTAGATGTATTTAAGCATTTTTAGGTTAAAGTCAAAAGGGAGATTGGAAAGAAGGTGAAATGCATGCACTCAAATAATGGTGGAGAGTACATTGGGCCATTTGATGCATATTGTTATAGCCAAAACATTAGACATCAAAAGACCATCAAGAAAACCCCTCAACAAAATGGAATTTCCAAAAGGATGAATCGCACCATACTGGAGAGAATGAGATGTATGCTCTCTTATGCGAAGTTTTCAAAATCATTTTGAGGTGAAGCAATGAGGATGGTGGTCGACTAGATTAGTTTGCCTCCTTTAACTCCTCTACTTGGTGAAGTTCCTGAAAAAATTTGGAAAGGTAAGGATGTCACTTATGATCATTTGAAAGTGTTTGGTTGTCATGCATTTGTTCACATTACAAAAGATGAAAGATCCAAACTTGATGACAAGACAATACAATGTATTTTTCTTGGCTATAGGTATGATGACTTTGGATACAGATTGTGGGATTCGGTTGACAAGAAAGTTGTTAAAAGTCGGGATGTTGTATTTTTTAAAGATCAAACAATTGAAGATTTTGGCAAGGATAAACAACAACAATAAATGGGAATGATTTTATTGACTTAAAGTCACCTTCTCCACCTTTGGCACATGATGAAAATATGAAAGATATTCTTCCACATCTTGTAGATGTTGGAAATGATGAAGTTCCTAGTGGTGTTGAAGATGAAAATGAGGGGGAGCAACAAGTTCAAGAGCAAGCTCCATTGAGAAGGTCTTCAAGAGAGCCAAGACCTTCAACTAAATATCCATCAAGTGATTATGTTACTCTAACGGATCAAGGGGAGTCGGAAAGTTATCAAGAAGCCATAAAACATGAAAATAAAGTTGAATGGATGAAGACTATACAAGAGGAAATATAGTCTATTGTTGACAATCACACTTATGATTTGGTTAAACTTCCTCCTGGAAAGAAAGCTTTGAAAAACAAATGGGTGTTTAGATTGAAAAATGATTGAAAGAATCTTCGGTACAAAGTTAGGCTTGTGGTAAAACGTTTTGGTTAGAAAAAGGGATTTGACTTTGATGATATATTTTCACTGGATGTGAAGATGTCATCTATTCGGGTTGTTCTTGGCATGTCCGTAAACTTGAATTTAGAAGTTGAACAGCTAGATGTGAAAACCGCTTTCTTACATGGTGACTTGGAAAAGGAAATTTACATGGAACAACCGGAAGGTTTTAAACAAAAAGAGAAAGAGAATTTAGTGTGCAAATTAAAGAAAAGTTTGTATGGGTTGAAGCAAGAACCTCGAAGCAGGTACAAGAAATTTGATTCTTTCATGATTGATCATGGTTACTCAAAAACCACTTCGGATGATTATGTGTTTGTGAAAAAAATTTCTGGATGGTACTTATATTATTCTTTTACTTTATTTTGATGATATGCTTGTATGTTATAGGACAAGACTCCTCCAAGATCGACAAGTTGAAGTTGGAGTTGAGCAAGTCTTTTGCTATGAAAGACTTGGGATTGACAAAGCAAATTCTTGGCATGAGAATTGTTCATGATCGTGAAAATGGACAAATTTGGTTTTCTCAAGAAAGGTATATTGGAAAAGTGTTTTAGAGGTTCAGTATGGATAAAGTAAAACTCATTGGTTGCCCACATGCTAGTCACTTCAAGCTTAGTACAAAACAAAGTCCTATAATTGAGAAAGCAAGGAAGAGATGAAGAAAATTCCTTATGTTTTGGCCGTTGGTTCCTTAATGTATGCAATTGTTTGCACAAGACCAAATTTAGCTCATGCTATTGGAGTTGTTAGTTGGTTTCTCTCTAATCTGGGAAATGAGCATTGGTTAGCAGTAGAATGGATTCTTCGATACCTTAAAGGAACTTCGAAGGTCTGTTTGTACTTTGTAAATGGTAAATCTATGCTCTATGGATTCACAGATGTTGACATGGTCGGTGATGTTGATTCTAGAAAATCGACTTCACGTTATTTGATGACTTTTGTCGGGGGAGCTGTGGCATGACAATCAAATTTACAAAAATGTGTTGCTTTATCCACGATGGAAGCTAATTTTATTTCCATTACAGAAGCTTGCAAAGAATTGTTTTGGTTGAAGAGATTCTTGAAAGAGTTGGGCATAGAACAAGAAAGGTATGTTATTTTATGTGATAACCAAAGTGCAATTTATTTGAGTAAGAATTATATCTTCCATTAAAAGCCAAAACATATTGATGTTACTAAGAATTATATCTTCCATTAAAAGCCAAAACATATTGATGTTAGATATCATTGGATTCAGAATGTGTTGGATAAAAAATTATTGCATCTTGAAAAAATTCACACCGATGATGATGGTTCAGATATGATGACAAAAGCATTGTCTAAAGACAAGCACGTGAAGTATCGAGTTTTGGCCGGATTGGTAGAGTCGTCCCCATAAGTCGGGAGGAGGAGATTTGTTGGGTATCCCTCCTTTTATGGGGGACGTGCATTAAATGTGGGTATTTTTTTTTAATTGTTGTTTGGCTTCTCAAGAAGCATGCTTGGTCTCCCACTTAATTCTCCATCAGTTGAGCTTCTCCTAGGTTGTGCATTGAGCGCACAAAAAAATAGTGGAGTAGCCCCTCCATTCGTATATTCCACTCACAGCAGAAAGTCGCTCACTTAGTCGCTCCATTTTGAATTTTTCCACACACACAGCAACCTCACCAGCTCCTTTCACGCCTACGCCGGTTCTTCTTTGCATGTGCTGCTGCTCCTCACTTTGGTGACTCCAGTTGTGTTATATTATCATCATATTGGGAGCTTCTAGTTGTGCTCGTTTGGTAGGTTCTTTTTTTGGAACTTTGTTTACAATATATTTGGTGAGGTCTTTTCATCTTACTGTATTTGTTATACACTTTTATGTATTTGTAATGCTTGTACCTTTTATACTCACTTTGTACATTTTTTGTGATAGTGAATTTGGACTGCCGTGTCACGTGGACGTACCTCAACATTTGAGGGAACCACATTAAATTTCGTGTGTCTCATTTTTATTTATTATTTGCATTACTCCATTGATTTACTTGTAGGAATTGTTAGCATATATAATTTTTCCCAACATAAATTGATTGAGAAATATCTTATAAGATAGTTATACCCCTATTTGTACTCTTTTAAGGTCAAACCTACATAAATTCTAAGGTTACAAATCATAAACTCAAGTCATAAATTATAATCATAAATTTGGTCTATTTTAAAATATTAAAAACCTTATCATAAATTAGAACCGTTTTAAACATCCAATTATTATAGTTGACATTTACACTTGCCAATGTTAATGGTGTAATTGGGTCTTTTCAGTTTGGTTTTGGGCAAGATCGATAACTGAATCGAACTAATTGGTTTGCAAACAAATTGTACCAATGGTTTAGTCTAAGTGTTGATCAATATTTTTTTTTTTATTTGGTTTGATTATTAAAAAATTTTAAATAATCCTATTGGCCTAACTAAAGGAAGGCCAAAATTATTTTTGTTTTAATTCCCACAATAAATGGGCTTTAACAATCAACATAGCCAATCAATTAAACAGAAAACTATAGCCTACAATAATTTATTTTAGTGATAATTAGCCTAGCTCATTAATTGAACAACTAGCGGGACCCACTATAGTTGAATGATAGGAAGGAATACTTGTCAGCTAACATGAAATGCAATTTTAAGAGAGGGGAGGGTCTGCCCTTTTTCCTCCAGGCCGAAAATTGGTTCCCAACAGTTATACCCAACGGCCAACTCTTCTCAATGCTCTCAGCCTTTCAATAGATATTGAAAAATAGAAAAAATATAGGGAAATGAATTTTACATAAAAAAACAAAAAAAAAACTATTGGAGAAAAAAAATGAGAAGTGAGCCAGCAATTTTCAAAATAAGAGGTGATTGGCAGATTAATTTAGAATTGAAATTTTGATTGGTAATTTGCTTTAAAATTTGATTGGGCAATCAAAACTGATTGGTTAAGTAAATTGAATCCAAATTACCTTTCAAAGCCTATAATAGAGGCTTCTGAAGTGAGAAGAGACATGATGAAGAATTCATATAAGAATACATTCACGAACAGTCAAATACATGAGCAATTGGAAAGTGAGGAGTAGAAAGTTTTCTGCGTGTTAAAATTGAAGAACTTGTGAAGTTGTAGTGGAAATTCTATAGGTAAGATTTGGAGCTGGAGAGTTGCCAAAAGTCAAAATTCGGTATTAAAGATTTCAAACAGAGCTAAAAGGAAAGCAAAAATATCTGAAGAGTTGAAGACAAAGATTGGTTTGGTTTTATTTTTACATATGGTTTTGATTTATGTTCTATTTTCATGCAATCATACAAATCCAGTAAAAAAAAAAATGTTTTGAAATTGATCTATTAAACATGATCAGTTGTGTTGACCTAATTAGGCCTTTCAATCCTGTTTTGATGATAATAAAATGAAGGATGCTTTAACATATGATATTAAGTGATGTGTTTTAGGTAAAATAATTCTCAAGGTTGATAGGTTGAAGTTCAATGTTAATCTAGTGAAAACTCCTCAGAATATTGAAGGCAATGAATGACAAATGAAGAAGTTTAAGGGCAAGCAAACTCAGAGTCAAAAGTGAACCTCAAAAGGTTGAAGGAGGCTGAAAAATTTAAGAAGACCATAATTAGAAGAACTGTTATAAGTATTTCAAAGTCAAATGTTAGTTAGATATGTGAAGCTCTCATAAGTTAAAAGAAACTAAGAAACACCTTGTTAAAAGAGTTTAAAATATGTTTATTTATTTATTTATTTTGAAACTCATTAGGCAAAGAGACTTACAGACTTTAGTTTAAGTCTTGGAACACATTTTTCTAAGTTAAACAAGTTAATATTCCAAGATTAATTAAGTAAAGAAGAGTTTAATTCAACAATTTAATTAAAAGAGAAAATTGTTCTTTGGAAAAATTTTGAATTTCAAAATTAGTTCAATAATTTAATTAAATGAGGAAATTGTTTTTTGGAAAAATTTTAAATTTCAAAATTAATTCAATAATTTATTGCTACCTAATTAAATTCAAAATTTTTTTTTGAAAAATTTTGAATTTTAAAATTATTTCAATAATTTAATGCTACCTAATTTAATGAAGACATTATTCTTTGAAAAAACCTATAAATACCTCTTTAGGTAATGAAAAAAAGAAAGAAAGAGAAAACACAAGAAAAGAGAGAAATCAGACAAATTTTGAAATTCATTTTGTGCTAAAATTCTCCTGAAGTTCTTCTTTGCTCACATCTTTTGCTGGAGAGGAATTCTACAATTTTGGTTCAAAGTTCGGTTCCGGTTTACAATTCCATTTATCTTTTAAACGAATCATTGGTGACTTCTGAAAACTTTAGGGCTTCATATATTCTAATTTGTTTTTTTTTTTTGAAGTACAATTTACATATCAAATTGTACAACCTACTCTAAATTTTGAGAGTATTTTTTGTATGCAAAATTTATATTATATTCTTGTAGATTGTTACGATTCTAGGTTTTCTGGATCGTTGGCTAGGCGAGGGATTATTGCTTAGAGAGGTGCTACTCTAGCCTTCCGAAGGAGTGTGTAAGGTATTGTTCCACCCGGTAAAGGAACATATTTAGTGAATCCTTTGGTGGTTTTTCCAAAGGTGAGGACGTAGGCTGTGTTGAAGCCGAACCTCGTAAAATCCCGTGTTTCACTCTTTCTTTCCCTTATTCTTTATTTTCAGCATATTTATATTGCGTGAATGGTTTAAATTTGAAATCATATACACTACGTATATTTGGAAATCAAACAAACTTAAAGTTTAATTTTGATTTGGGTTGCGGAAACTGAAAGAGAGTACGTTGGTTAAACCATACTTTGTGGAAACCATACGGGAGTACGTTACTTGGTTAAAACACCCAAAGAAAATTAACTAATAGTTTACTTGGATTCTGAATTTTGGGAAGAGTGTGGATTTGTGGTTGTAAATCATATAAAAGAAACAAATTTATTTTAACAAGCATATCATTCAACTACAGGGCTTGATTCATATTTATAAGGCATACATAAACAAACAATCGTCCTAATTTCTTACTACTATATATCTTAATTTTGGTTTGGTTGTTTGCTTTCAAATTGTGTTTGATTAGTTTGGATAGTGTGGTTGATTAAAAGGTTGTTTAGTGATTTAGTTGTTTAAGTGCTTGTGTTGTTGATTGTATAAAATAAACCAAGTTATTGTGTGTTTGACAAATTAAACAAACAAGTAAAAGAATTGGTTAAACAATAAAAGAAGTTAAGTATTCTTAAAAGAAATTAAAAAGAAAGGTTTTAAATTCCCAATTTAGCCCCCTCTTGGGAAGTTATCCTTCAATTGGTATCAGAGCCCAATTATAGCAAAACCTAACAAGTAGCTATATAAAGATCTAAATGGCACAAATAGGAGTAGCTCCCTTTGGTGAGGGTTAATCCTCAACTAGGCCACCTATTTTTTGTGGATTAAATTATACCTTCTGGAAGCAACGAATGAGAATTTACCTTCGAACTATGGACTAGAAGACATGGAATGTTGTAACAAATGGAAATTTAATCCCCACTAAGCTAGTTGATGGAAAAGAAGTACCTAAAGAAGATAAAGAACTAAATGACTCAGATTATAAAATATTGCAAATTAACTCAAGTGCAATAAACGCTTTATACTGTGCACTTGATGCAAATGAGTTCACCAGAGTAATGGCATGTAAAATTGCCAAAGAGATTTGGGATAAATTAGAAGTAACCTATGAAGGCACAGTAGATGTTAGGGAAAGTAGAATCGATATGTTAACCAGTGAATATGAAGCCTTTAGAGTGAACTCCGATGAGAGTATAACAAGCATGTACACTAGGTTCACTCATACCATAAATTCACTTAGTGCCTTAGGAAAAACTTATTCCACCTATGAGATGATCTGTCAAATTCTAAGAGCACTCCCATCTATTTGGGAACCAAAAGCCACAGCCATTACGGAAGGAAGAAATCTTAAAACAACTTCTTTAGATGAACTCATAGGATCTCTTCTAACTTATGAAATGATGTTGAAAGAAAGAAGCACGGAAAACAAAAATAAGAAGTCTATAGCTCTAATAGCTTTGAAAGAATATTCAAGTGAGGAAGATAATGAATCTAGTGAATTAGAAGACGATGACTTAGCTCTAATAACTAAAAGGCTTGGAAAATTCTTAAGAAGAAACAAAAAATTCACTAGAAAATTTAATGGATCAAAAGCTGAAAAAGGAGAAAGCAATAAAAAGGAATACAAAAATAAAAATGATCCTTTCACTTGCTATCATTGTAAAAAGGCCAGGCACATCAAACCGGAATGCCCACAACTCAAGAAGGACAAGAAGAAGAAGAAGCCTGCAATGAAGGCAACTTGGGATGACACTAGTTCGAGTGAATTGGAAAGTGAACCAAGTGATCGAGAAATAGCAAACATGTGCTTCATGGCGCATAACGAAGAGGTAAACTCTCATTATTCCCTCTATGAAGATGACCTTATTGGTCATGCCCGGTTTTGATAATGACAAATACTCCGCTATTTAATAAATATCTAGTTCATGTGCAGGTCCATATTAGTAGATCATTAATGATACGTGAAAGCTCAAAGTTTGAAGACAAATTCATACTATTGATTGTAACATTTTTGTAGTGAAATTTGTCTGTAATAGTAATTAGGGTATTCGGTTTGTAATAAGCACACACATCACATGTATGGTTTATTTTGTGAGTTCAAACCAATCATAATGCAAAATGACCTTAGAGTGACCTTAGGGTTTCGATTGACCGACATTGGACTTTTTTGGTGTCTTCAAATTGGACCTCAAGTGACCCTAAGACACACACATTTACACATATGTTTGTTAGGCACTTCATTAGGGTTTGTATGCTTCAAGATTGGACCGAAATGCACACATGGTGTACTTTCGGTCGACCAGCACAACCAATTCATTTTGGCGTGGTCGACCGAAACCTCCCTGGGTCAAAAGTTTGACCATCTGGTCGACCGAGCCAGTTTTGTACTCCAATTATCTGGTCGACCGAGGGTCTTTGGGAGAAATCCTAGCGATTTGGTTGACCGAAACAGCTAGTTCAAAATGGCTGGTCGACCGAACCTCAGAAAATTGGGAAATCGCCTTCTCTTGGTCGACCGAGCCCTTAGTTCAAAATTCCCCTAGTTGACCGAACCATATGAGACTTGGTCGACCGAAACTTTTCTAGTTGACCGGACCTCTCGGGTTGCCCTAATTTTTTACAACAGTTAAAATCTTTAAATAGGGTTAAAATGTTTTTTAAACGTCATTGAACTTTTCTAATAATCCCTAATAGGTCCCCGACGGTCAAAAATTTTGATATGTCTATATATACTCTTTCATTTGGGAAAATTAAGTATTGATTAGAAAAAAAAAAAAATCAAATTCTCTCTTAAAGCAAAATATTTCCCATTGCTCATATTCGTTCCAAATCTACTCAAACTTACCTCCTTCACTTCCTTGAATCACTTGTAAGTGTACTGAGTGTTATTGCTTTGAGGTTTGCTCTCATTGTTTGAAGTACTTTGAATCAATTTTTCTTAAGGGAGCATAACCTAAGTATTCTTAGGAGGCTTTTCTAATAAGCCTATCCTAAGAAGACTTGTTAAACTTTCGAGTGTTGCATTCTCATTGCAATAACTTAGGAAGTTTGTATTTGTTTTTGGCTTACTAAAATATTTTCAAACTTGCTCAAATATCTTGTGGTATTCATATTGATATATTTGTGAAAAGATATTTGTGTGTGTTATATTAATCTTTGAGGCAATATCCATTCAAGTCTATATCATTTGCTGAAATACAAAGATTACATATATCTTGCAAACCAAGCATTTACACTATTCACGTGATTGACATATTCTGCTATTTGGGACATTTGAATCTTGCATGACATCTTTGTTTGAGCACCTTGATTGAGAACAACGTGAAATACAAAGATTGCTTATTGACACTCTCACGTACGTACTACACTAATAAAAAATACTTTTGAGAGTTAAACTATCTAGACCACACTGAGCTTACATTTTAAATCATTTGTGGTGTTTGTGATTGTACGCATTTGTGGTACAAATTTTATTTACGTGAAAGCACCCCAATATTGTACCTTTTGATTGTATATCTGAGAGATTCCAAGCGTGGCTTGAGGGGGCGGTAATCTAGCCCAGTAAGGATTGGTGTAAAGGTTGAGGTCAGCCCTGTGTTAATTTGACCTGATTTGTATAGGTGCCGCTCCACCCGTTTAAGTGAGCAAGTTATTGTGATAATCCTTATGCGGGTTAGCCAAGGCGGGGACGTAGGCAGTTGGCCGAACCTTGATAACATATCCGTGTGTCACCCTTCTCTTTACTGCTTTCTGGTACTTGTGTAATTGATTAAACTGTTTTATTTAATTTCTGATATCACTTGCACTAGATTGACCATAGGAATTGTGAACATACTGTTGTTAGGAGAAATACCTAGGGGATAGATTTTAAAAATACCAATTCACCCCCCCTTTTGGGATCACGGTAAAGCTAACAATTCGTGTAATGAATCTTGTAGTAATTCGTGTGAAAGTATGTCCTCTTATAAAGAACTTCAAAATGAATTACTCTTTCAACATAACAAGTTTATTAAAGTCTCAAAAAGGAATATTAGCTTGAAACAAAAAAACGAGGCACTTAAAAATCAACTTGAATCTGCAAAACATGTTGAAAAAGAAAAAGACTTAAAAATTAAAGAACTTGAGAAGAAAATGGATAATTTATCTCAAAAACTAACTAAGTCTCAAGAGAATGAAGATAGCAAGAAAATGCAAGAAATGAATGATCTCAAAAACCAAATTCTAGAGAAAGAAAAGGTCATCTACAACTTTACCATAGGAAAGGATAATTTTGAAAAGATGGTAGGACAACAAAGGATGGAAAACAACAAAGAAGGAATTGGATATAATGGAGCCTTAAACAAAAGAAAGAAAAACTTGTATATGAGATATTTTGTAAATCAATCTAAATATTATGCAAGTACTTCATCAAAAAATATTCATGAGCACACCACTTGCCACATGTGCAAAAAGAAAGGACACATAATGTTTAATTGTCCACTTAAGAAAAAGTATACTAAAGTAAAAGATGAGTGGAAGATAAATACTAAAAATAGACAAAATTTAAAGAAAATTAAGAAAGTATGGGTTCCAAAAGTAACAACTTGAATAATTTCTTGTAGGTTTGCTTTAGGACCACTCCGTCTAAGGATAAATGGTACTTGGAAAGCGGATGTTCAAGGCATATGACGGGAGATAAATCTAAGTTTACCTCTCTCACTCCAAAGGATGGAGGATTTGTAACCTTCGGTGACAATGCAAAAGGCAAGATTATCGGAATAGGTAAAATAGGTAAAGACTCTTCATTTTCTATAGATGATGTCTTGTTAGTAGATGGTCTAAAGCATAATTTACTAAGTATTAGTCAACTTAGCGACAGAGGATGTGAAATAATGTTTAAGAGAGACAAATGCATAATACGAGATTCTAAGAATCAAAAAATGTCATTCACTGCACTTAGAATGAACAATGTTTATTGCATAAATTTTGATAGTTTAATCTCTTAAGACATAACTTGCCTAGCAGCCATGAGTGAAAATAGTTGGCTTTGGCATAGGAGGTTAGGACATGCTAGCATGGATCTTATATCCAAACTCTCCAAAAAGAATTTAGTTAAAGGTTTGCCTAAAACAAAATTTGTCAAAGATAAAGCGTGTGATACTTGTCAATTAGGAAAACAAACCAAGAAAAGTTTCAAAAAAAATAAACATATATTAACTAGTAGACCCCTAGATCTCATACACTTAGACTTGTTTGGTCCTACTAGAACCCAAAGTTTAGGAGGAAAATAATACGCCTTTGTAATTGTTGATGATTACTCAAGATACACATGGGTGTTGTTCCTAGTTAACAAAGAAGAAGCTTGCAACTCATTAATCACTTTATGTAAGAAGCTTCAAAATGAGAAAGGGTATTATGTCTCAAATATTAGAAGTGACCAAGGAAGAGAATTTAAGAATCAAAATGTTGAAATTTTTTGTAATGAATATGACATAAATCACAGCTTTTCGGCACCTAGAACCCCACAAAAAAATGGAGTTGTGGAAAGGAAAAATAGAACCCTCCAAGAAATGGCAAGGACCATGCTTAATGAAAATGACCTACCCAAATATTTTTGGGTTGAAGCTGTAAATACAGCTAGCTATATAATTAATAGGGTCTCCATTAGATCAAATCTAAACAAAACACCCTATGAATTATGGAAAGGAAGAAGACCTAACATAAAGTACTTTCATCCTTTTGGATGTAAGTGTTTCGTCCTAAATAATAAAGAAAACTTAGGAAAATTTGATACTAAATCGGATGAAGACATTTTCCTAGGATACTCCACAAATAGTAAAGCCTATAGAGTCTACAACAAAAAACTTTAACCATAGTTGAATCAATTCACGTAGACTTTGATAAATCTAATCCTCTTTCAAAAGAGGTTAAAAATGAAGAAAAAGATGATGTATTCAAAAAGGAGGATGAGATAGAAATCAAGGAGGAAAATGAAATAATCAAAGAAAAGTCAAAAGATGAACTCATAGAAAATATGGAATTTCCAAAAGAATGGAAATATAAGAAAGATCACCCTCAAGAACAAATTATAGGTGAACCATCTAGAGGTGTGACTACTAGATCTTCACTAAAGAACCTTTGCAATCATTATGCATTCCTATCCCAAAATGAACCTAAAAATATTGAAGAAGCCCTTAAGGATGAATCCTGGATAGTTACAATGCAAGAAGAATTAAACCAATTTGAAAGAAGTCAAGTATGGAAATTAGTACCCAAACCAGAAAATCATTCGATCATAGGAACTAAATAGGTATTTAGAAATAAAAAGGATGAACATGGTATAATCACTAGAAACAAAGCTAAACTTGTAGCAAAGGGGTACAATTAAGAAAAAGGAATAGACTATGATGAAACCTTTGCCCCTATAGCCATAATGGAAACTATTAGAATGTTGTTAGCCTATGCTTCCTACAAAGAGTTTAAGTTATACCAAATGGATGTCAAAAGTACATTATTGAATGGATATATCAATGAATAGGTATATGTTGAACAACCCCCTGGTTTTGAGAATATTGAAAATCCTAACCATGTATTTAGACTAACTAAGGCTTTGTATGGACTTCAACAGGCCCCTAGGGCTTGGTATGAAAGACTTAGTGGATTTCTAATTGAGAAGGGATTTTTAAGAGGAAAAATTGATAGCACCTTGTTCATTAAAAATAAGGAAAATAATATACTTTTAGTTCAAATCTACGTAGATGATATAATATTTGGTGCTACAAATGAACATCTATGTAAAGAATTTGCAAAATGTATGCAAGAAGAATTTGAAATGAGTTTGATGGGGGAATTAAACTATTTTCTTGGACTGCAAATTAAACAAGCAAAAAATGGGACTTTTATAAGTCAAACAAAATATATAAAAGATATGATACAAAAATTTGGTATGGAAAATAGTAAACCCATAGGCACACCTACGAATACCTCCATCAGCCTAGACAAAGATGAAAAGGGAAAATCCATAGACACAAAGCACTATAGAGGCATGATTGGAAGTCTATTATATCTAATAACCAGTAGACCCGATATAATGTTTAGTGTGTGTATGTGTGCACGTTTTCAATTAGCACCTAAGGAATCACACCAAATTGCCATTAAAAGAATCCTAAGATACTTAACAGGCACAATGGACTTAGGATTATGGGATCCTAAAGACATTGGTTTTGAAATGATCAGTTATTCAGATGCGGACTATGCTGGTTGTAAGATAGATAGAAAAAGTGCAAGTGGCACATGCCACTTCTTAGGAAGATCTTTAGTTTCTTGGTTTTTTAAGAAACAAAATTTCGTGGCTTTGTCAACTGCTAAGGCCGAATATGTAGCAGCTGGTAGTTGTTGTGCACAAACTCTTTACATGAAACAACAATTAAGAGATTTCAATTTAAACTACACAACTGTACCAATTAAGTGTGATAACATGAGCGCGATTAACATATCTAAAAATCCTATTTCACACTCAAGAACAAAGCACATTGACATAAGACACTACTTCCTAAGAGATCATGTTCAAAAAGAAGACATAAATCTGGAATTCATCAAAACAAATGAGCAATGGGCTGATATCTTTACCAAACCACTCTCAGAAGATAGATTTATACTCATAAGAAGAGAACTTGGTCTACTACATAGTAGAGAAGTAAACTAAAAGGAACCAGACTTAAAGAAATATCTACAATCTCTAGGATCACATAGGGTTTGTCTCTTTTAAGTGATCAAAATTTGTTTTGGCATGTACTTTGATGTGTTCTATAATTCAACACTGAGTTTGAATTGCTTTCCTTGTTGCTTGTAAAATAGACTCATGATATGTGATATGCAGCATGCTACATGTGGAAGCTTGAAAAATTGGCATCTTGAAATTGGTATTTTGAACATCTAAGCATAAATTTATTTTTTAAATATCTTGACCATGTATGCTTATGATCACATGAAAGAATGAAAAATTAGAATCTATGAGAAGTGCATGATAAAATTTCAATATGAATAACTAAGATGTATATTGGTATCCATGAATATATCACTTGATCATTAAGCAATACAACATGATTATGAGCATTGGTAATATTGTCATGATCTTGGTATTTGAATGACGCATTATGCATGACAAATTTTTTAAAGTTTTTTTCACAAATATGAATGTTGAGCATCATATGCATGATTGAAAACTCCAAGATGTCACAACACATATGAAATAAGAATGCCTAATATGAAATATGATATTGAATCTTGGCATGATTGAGGAGTGTGTGGTCATATGTACATTTTAATGTTTACCCTTTTTGATTGATGTCAAAGGTGGAGTAGTATTTGAGAGAAAAATCTTGGCATGATTGTGAGCTTGATGAGCATGATAAAGCAAGCATGATTAAGCATGATATTGATAGCATGATATTGAAACTTGAGCATGTTAAGTATGATTAGAATGAAAAATTTAAGCAATAAGAAAATTGAGCAATGAGTATGATTGGACTTGAATCTACAAATTGTTAAAGAAATGCTTCTCGTAAGGGGGAGATTTTTTTTTTTATGCCTATTCATATTTTTTGCTCCTCATTTGTCATCATTAAAAAAGGGGAGATTGTTGACCTAACTAGGCCTTTCAATCCCGTTTTGATGATAACAAAATGAAGGATGCTTTAACATATGATATTAAATGATGTGTTTTAGGTAAAAGAACTCTCAAGGCTGATAGGTTGAAGCTCAATATTAATCTAGTGAAAGCTCCTCAGAATGTTGAAGGCAATGAATGACAAATGAAGAAGTTTAAGGGCAAGCAAACCCAGAGTCAAAAGTGAATCTCAAAGGGCTGAAGGAGGCTGAAGAATTTAAGAAGACCATAATTAGAAAAACTGTTGTAAGTACTTCAAAGCCAAATGCTAGTTAGATATGTGAAGCTCTCATAAGTCAAAAGAAACTAAGAAACACCTTTTTAAAAGAGCTTAAAATATGTTTTATTTATTTTTTATTTTGAAGCTCATTAAGTAAAGAGACTTAGAGACTTTAGTGTAAGTCTTGGAACACATTTTTCAAGGTTAAAGAAGTTAATATTCCGAGATTAATTAAGCAAAGAAGAGTTTAATTCAACAATTTAATTAAATGAGGAAATTGTTCTTTGGAAAAATTTTAAATGTTAAAATTAGTTCAATAATTTAATTAAATGAGGAAATTGTTCTTTGGAAAAATTTTAAATTTCAAAATTAATTCAATAATTTATTGCTACCTAATTAAATTCAAAATTGTTTTTTGAAAAATTTTGAATTTTTATTTCAATAATTTAATGTTACCTAATTTAATGAGGACATTATTCTTTGAAAAAGCCTATAAATACCTGTTTGGGTAATGAAAAAAATAAGAAAGAGAAAACACAAAAAAAGAGAGAAATCAGACAAAATTTGAAATTCATCTTGTGCTAAAATTCTCTTGAAGTTCTTCTTTGCTCGCATCTTTTGTTGGAGAGGAATTCTAATATTTTGGTTCAAAGTTCAGTTCCGGTTTGCAATTCCATTTCTCTTTTAAACGAACCATTGGTGACTTTTAAAAACTTTAGAGTTTCATATATTCTAATTTGCTTTGTTTTTTGAAGTACAATTTACATCTCAAATTGTACAACCTACTCTAAATTTTGAGAGTATTTTTATACGCAGAATTTATATTATATTCTTGTTGATTGTGACGATTCTAGGTTTTCTGGATTGTTGGCTAGGCGAGGGATTATCGCTTAGAGAGATGCTGCTCTAGCCTTCTGAAAGAGTGTGTAAAGGTATTGTTCCACTAGGTAAAGGAACTGATTTAGTAAATCTTTTGGTGGTTTTGCCAAAGGCGAGGACGTAGGCTGTGTTGAAGCCGAACCTCGTAAAATCCTGTGTCTTACTCTCTCTTTCCCTTACTCTTTATTTTTAGCATATTTATATTGCGTGGATGGTTTAAATTTGACATCATATACACTACGTATATTTGGAATCAAACAAACTTAAAGTTTAATTTTGATTTGGGTTGCGGAAACTGAAAGAAAGTACGTTGGTTAAACCTTACTTTGCGGAAATCATACGGGAGTACATTACTTGGTTAAAACACCCAAAGAAAATTACTTAATAGTTTACTTGAATTTTGAATTTTGGGAAGAGTGTGGATGTGTGGTTGTAAATCATATAAAAGAAGTAAATTTATTTTAACAAGCATATCATTCAACTACAGGACTTGATTCATATTTATAAGGCATACATAAACAAACAACCGTCCTAATTTCTTACTACTGTATATCTTAATTTTGGTTTGGTTGTTTGCTTTCAAATTGTGTTTGATTAGTTTGGATAGTGTGGTTGATTGAAAGGTTGTTTGGTGATTTAGTTGTTTAAGTGCTTGTATTGTTGATTGTATAAAAGAAACCAAGTTATTGTATGTTTGACAAATTAAACAAATAAGTAAAAGAATTGGTTAAACAATAAAAGAAGTTAAGTATTCTTAAAAGAAATTAAAAAGAAAGTTCTTAAATTCCCAATTCAGCCCCCTCTTGGGAAGTTATCCTAATTTCAAGTTGACCCAACCCAATCTAGCCGGAGCTGGAGCCAAAAGCCCATTACCTAATTGCCAAAACCTTAACACAATTTTGTCTTAGGCCCAAAATTAAATTTACCCTAGGTTAAGCTCGTTTGGTTCATGAGAAAATGATGGAAAATTCGGGAAAAAATTGCAAGAAAGTTCAAAAAAGGTAAGAAACTTATCTTTGCCAATTGAGGGTTTGATGCTCTTTGTTTGTGCCCCCTTTTCTGTCTAGATTTGCAAGAAATAAAAATAAAAATAAAAATAAAAATGTGAGATCTATGAAAAAAAAAAACACAAAGATTAGAGAAAGAAAAAAAACTAGAGATATAGTATACATATGATTGTCTCATGAGATGAAATGATGAGGTGGGGTGTTCAATATAAAATTGTCTCATGAGACATTTTCATTTTTATTTTTTATTTGAATTTTTAATTAGTTTTTTATTTTAATTAGAGAAAAATAAATGAAAAATCAAAAAAAATTAGGAAAAATATTTTTGAAGTTAGGAAAAATATTTGAGTTATTTTAGCTCAAAATTTAAATATAGAAAAATAAAAATGCTAAAAAATGAGGAAAAGTTTTTAAACATCTCAAAAAATTGTTGAAAAATTTCAGAAAATTTCTACAAAATTTTAGAAAAATATAGGAATGATTTTAAAGATTCTTCTACTTAAAATTTGATGATTTTACCTGATTTTTGTGTATGTGTGTGCATCCCAATATTTTTAAAAATGATAAAGAGGTATTTCAAACCCACATATATTAGCTTTGAGGGGGGTTTATCTAACAAGATCCTCTCGTTTTGAATTCTTATTAGACATTCTTAATCGTACTTTGACTTTCATTTTTCATTTACATTTTTTATTTGTTGATTTATTTATTTATTTTGTTTATTTTAAAGGAGTTAATTAAATACCATTAGATTAAATTTTGGGATAATTCAGAATTAATTAGGTATCGTTCATAGAACAAGTGTGTAGGGGGTGCTAGTACCTTCCACTCGCATTACTGAACTCCCGATCCCAACTCTGGTAAAAGCCGACTGAGACTATTGGTTTCTTGGCCTATGATTAGTCTAGAGACTAATCAATGAGTAGTAATTAGGTGATCTAATTGTACCTAGGTAAATAATAGGTTAGTGGTGACTCCATCAAGTTTTAAATATTATTATTCCTTACTATTCCGGTCACTTTTCCAGGACGTTGCGACAGCTTGGCAACTCCGTTTGGGACTTGAAGAGTCAAGTCATTAATTAGTTGTGAATTATGCCCAAATATGAACTAAAGGTCTTTTGATTACTATATATGATGTTTTGCTTGTAAATATCGATGATTATTGTATAATTGTGAATTTTTTATCTGTATATTCAACTCTTGTATATGTGGAATGGATAAATGACCATGTGTAGGGTTTGATGATATGTGGTGATGCGAACCTCAATCGACACGCGTTGAGACCCAGCAAACAATGTTGGAATGCTTGCCCAAGAAAGCTAAAATTCAGATTTTGATAGGAAACTCCGACCCAACGTTTATAAGTGAAACGTGAACCGTAAGTATAAGTAACAAACCCCGACCCAATGATTATAGATTAATCATGAACCGAAGGTATAAATTTGAACGCCACAAGGAAGAATCCTTGATAAGTTCGCAAGTTCTCAAAAGAACCAAAGAAGAACAAATCCTCACTTTTCTTGATTTCTATTCAATGAATAATTTAGCTCTTACAATGGCTATATATATAGCTAGCATGGGGGACAAGGATAATAAACACTTAACAATTCCCATACAGACATGGGAGACAAGGACATTAAATACATAGCAATTCCCACACAAACATGGGAGACAAGGACATTAAATACATAGCAACTTACTAGACACATTTAATGACTCTCACAACTTACTAAAATCCCATGCAAGCTAAGTTGTCGTACAAATTACATATTAAATGTAAACATAAAAGGTCAAAAGTCAAATCCCCTAATTGACTAGCACACCATTAATAAGGGAATTACAGCCACTAAGTAAGATTATCTTCATCCAAAACATGGATTAAATTTATTAAGCCTTCATCCTTGTTTGGGCCAAGCTTGGAGTGCCCCGGTTTTGAATAAGCCCAAATATCTTGAATTAGCCCATGAAGTGCTTCTTTGATCTTTTTGGATCTCGCTCTAGTGATGGGCCCAATAGGAACATGCAATGGATCCTTTGATGGTGCTTGTTGATTCTCATCATGTGGAGATTAAAGGAATAGACTTTAAAAATTTATGTGAGCACACACATATTCACAAGCCTCCTACTCGAGCTTTACCTTTTAGGAATAGATAAGGGTGTAGTACCATTAGCTCTAATGAGATAAGGCCTTTAGGGGCGTGCAAACCACTCTGATTAGTTTGTACTTTGTCTATACCCATTGGGTAAGGATAGTGGACATGTTGGGAACCTATTGTTGATAGGAAATAAAGCTTGAACCACACATATTTTAACTCTAGCTTCCTTCCTTATGATGAAGCCTTGGTGAAAACTTGTTAGTGATAAATCCACTTGGGGTTGGGACAAGAGTTTCATCCTTTTTCACATGACTTGGTTCAGTCTTTGTTGTGTCTATTTGAATTTGTTTGTGTGGTTTCACATACTTTGCATCCATTTTAGGCATACACGCTACTTAGTTAAAATTCAGGAAAAGCCCCAAATCACCCTATGGATAACTCAGTAGTGGTATATAACGTGAAACAAATAGAGCTTGAATAATATTTTGGAGCCCAATAGAATCATCAGAAAATTAGTTGAATTAAAAGAATTGAGGTGGCTGAGGAAGAAATTGAGGGGCAATCTGGTCACGTTGGGGGCGTTAAGAGAATTAATCCTCCCTAATTTCTAACCATTGTGTCTTCAAGAAATTCCCACTCTTTAGAGAGGACTTTTTAGTTGCCAGGTCTTGCCTCAACAGAAAAGGAGGTTCAAAGAAATAGTATGGCTATAAGGAAAGGTAGGGCTATTGAGAAAATTTCTGTTAGGAGTAGAATGCTCGGTAGATGGGACAATTCTTAAGAGTCAATGGAAGAAAATAAATTTCCCTGCAAGTTGGGGAAGACAAACGAAGTCTTAAATTGTAGATTGTATATCAAGAGCTAGGTAGATTTGGGATTTCTTGTTAGCCTAACAAGTCTTAAAAAACTTATTTTGATGATTACAAATCAAGGGAACTTAATATATGTGGTTAAGTGATGATGTTTTATGACTCATGAACTGGTTTTAATAAAAGGTTCAAGATCTCAAGTGCTTGATGAAGTTCATTAAAAAGCTTCGAATCAAAGACAGAAGATCAAATTAAGCTTAAAGTCCTTTGAAGAAAAAAGTCAAGATAGATGACTCACTCGAAAAATGAGCAGCTCGAAAGCTATCTCAAGTATAGGAGTTACGTCGTGTAATATTAAGCCCAAGGGTTAGATCGTCTCCTCAGGGAATGCGTTTTAATCTCAATTTCACGTTCTCCCAATTGAAAATAAAAATGTACTGAACTTAGTTCAGATTTGGGGTTTTTCAGAATTTTGGAGACTTAAACAAAAACTTAAATTAAAGTCCTAAAACTAGCATGCTTCAATTTAAAGAGAAAAAATGGAAACTCTAATCTACTCAAGGAAACACTGAAACACGCGTTAATGAAATATGGCAACCTAGAACATGGAATCAAAGATGCGTAATGGAAACTTAATTAAACACTCACGCGCGCAGTAAAAACCAAACCTTTAACAGGACTACAAAATTGAAGCAAGGACCATAATTTGAATTGAAACACAAACTCAACAAGAATTTAAAATACGCAATAATAATGGAACACGATAAAAACACAAACTTTAATGTTACTAAAATAAGACAAGGATGAATGCAATTTAAATTAAATAATAACAACCAAGAGAGGAAATTAAAAATTGATGCTTTAATTAAAATTCACAAAACAAAGTTTAACAATTATTCAATGCTAAAAAACTGGAAAGAAAAGAAAACTAAACAAATAAAAGGAACGAAATAAGAGAGAGAGAGAGAGAGAGAGAGAGAGAGAGAGAGAGAGAGAGAGAAGTTGGCCGTGGCTGTTGTAGATGATGGAGCATGGCTGTGTGTTGGAGCAGAGGGAGTCGCAGTAGAGGAAAATTGTTCGAATGCAGCAGCTGGAAGACCTTCGATGGGGGCTGAGTTTCCGGAGCAAAGGGGAGTTGCGGCAGTGCTGAAGCTGCTGTGGGGGCTGCTGTGTGTGGTTGCTGGCAGCAGGCAGTTGAGTTGGTGGAAGGCTATGCTGCTGCGTGCAATGGTTGCAGAGGAGGCCTGGTGTTGTGCTATGTTCTTCGGTGGTGCTGTTGCTGCAAGAGAACATAGGAAGAGACAGAGAAAAAGGGAGAGGAGAGGGGGAGATCTAAGGGAAAGGAGAGACAGAGCAAGAAGAGGATAGAGGAGAAGAAGAGAAGGAGACAAAGAAGAAGCAGGAAAAGAAGAAAGGGAGCATAATAAGAAGAAGAAGAAGAAGATGAAGGAGAGAAGAGAAGAACCGGCTGGGGCAGCGCCCAACAGGGGAAAAGAAGGAGAATGGGAAATTTAAATAAAGGAGAGGGGAGGCTTGCCCTAACCCACGGCCCGGATGGCTCAACCTGACCCAATTGGAGCTGACCCGGCAACTTGACCCAACCCGAATTGTTATATTTTTTTTTCATTTTTTTCATTCTCTATTCATTGCAAATATGACTCTTCTGGAGCCCGTTTCTCGCAAAACGCAAAACATGAAAGTTGTAGATAATCCTTTCCTCTTTCTCTAGAAATTTGAATTGTCTCGATCAGAGCTCAAACAGAAAAGTTATGTTTGAAATACAAACAAGTATTGGCTTTGGTTTTCGAGATTTTTCCTACAACAAAAAATTACCAAAACTTCATAAATAATGCAATAAAGTTCAAGAATGATGATTTTGGCACTTTATTAAAATATTGGAAAATTTTGGACATGTAATTAAAAATATAAACCGTAAAGCCTGGGTTAAGATGTCCAATTACGTAGTTTTGACGCATAATCACCCCCCAACTAACGTTTTGCTAGTCTTTAACAAATGATGTGAATGAATTTCAGGGTAGTGTCTACAACTATATACTCTGGTGATCATGAAATCAATGCACATGCAACACAAGCATACCATTTCATATACGAGAATACTACTGAATTTCACATAGGCTTGTTCATATTTAGTACACACAACTCTAAAGCACGTCACTTATGCAAGTTTCATCGTTTATATGTCATTTAAGAGCAGTATACTCACATGAAGTTAATCAGAGGCACATTCAGAGTTAATGCAATCATATAAGTTCGAGTATAAATAGGTAAACTCTCGAGGTGTGTGTGATGTGTGTGACTCAGTACACCTAGGATACCAGTGGACACCTACAGAATGGTCACTTTGACTCGGCCTAACTGGTATACCCTCAAAAACACTCAAAGAAGATGGGTTCACTCATCATATGTGAGGAAGAGTGTCGCGATCAAACATCCCACATATTAAAAAGGAACAAATGCTAAGTATATGGAGTGGACTAGTCTAGAAAGGATCTAGCCTATCTATAAGGTGTCGGGTCCTTCACCCTAGCATCTTCTCACCTACTCGCCATATCCAACCGAGGCCACCCTAGATCAACTTACTCATAAACTTGTCGTGAATACATCTGAGGCATTAATCGGTTGAAGAATCTTCATACGTGAAAAATATGTGTCGTGTCCTTGTGATATGTATTTGGACCGGCATTGACATTTCATTTCATGCGCATGTGTATTGCTTATTTTTTATTTTGCTTATTGTTCATTTTCTGTCTTTTCTTGATCAATTAGGACAATCATAACACTTCTTTTGTACTCTTCATACCATCAATGGGAATTGAGCTCGAATAGGAGTTCATGAATTAAGTCTTATCTCTAGGGGTGGCTCAGCCTTCACATTTTGAGTAGGCTACAAGACCTAGGTTTCTATCTCCCCACTAGGTGTCACTTCTAGGCTAGCAAATCAACGAAAAAGACTAGTATACAATGGAATCATCCAAAAAAAGAGAATTGAGTTCTATGAACTCTGATTTGATATTAACGCTCAAAAGGACGATAAATAGCTCAAGGATATCTCACAAGGTGTCATAGTTGCCACGGGTGTTCTCTCAGTGCTCACAAGGAATCCTAAGTGCAATGAATCACGTAAATGTGTTTATTTAACCTCGTGAGATGCATGTAGATACAAGAAATTATATAGCCAAATTAACACGAGTGTACTACCAATCGATTCTTCATGGAGTCATAAGATCATATAAAGAGAAACTATGCATGATTGACTCAAGTGTGTCATTCTTAAGTTATACGCAAGTATGTGAAGGGTATACATAGTATTAAGCATGACATAGTGCAATGTAATTCCTCAGTGCTCCTCCTTTCTTTCTCTTTTTTTTTTTTTGGATCTTTTCGATTTTTTTGATTTTTTTTTTGAAAATAAAACCTGGTACGTGTACGTGCACAGTGTTACATGTGAATGCTCATCCCCCCCAACTAAAGTGGAACATTCTCCTCAATGTGAAAGCATAGGGGAAATAGAAAATACTATGCACGGGAAAAGTAAGGCATACTTGTGTGGCGAGGTAATGGAAAAGAAAAATTGAACTACGAGAAAATGGACCTAAAAACTAACTGAAAATAAAATAAGATAAAATAAAAAGACAAGAACGAAAAGAAAAACATCACAATTGTCTGGTGAGGGCTCAGGAGGAATTTCGTCTGGTGGTCGCAGGTCTATAAATTGCACCGGCGGTTCTCCAAATTTGAGCCGCCATAATTGATTAGTCTTCAAACCTGCACGAAAATCAACCTCAAATGAATTAATACGCATCAAAATTCCAAACAATATGTGCGCAGGTTGACCCTCGTGTGTGGACAAGAAAGGGTCTTTATTCAACATTGTGTCCAGGAAATGTGCTTCTTTATGAACTACCGTGTGATGGGAAGTTATTGGAGCAATTACCTGTAGTTCTTCAGAAGCATTAACATTAAAAGTTTTACCTGGTTCCTTGAAAATTAGGCTCTCACCAGTCTGGTTACCCTCTTTATCGGGTGTACATATCATCATACCACTACAGGAGTCTGCCTCCACATTAGGCTCCTTAACATCTGATTCAGGTGGGAGTGACGGTTCCACGGTTTCTAAGCTCAAAGCATGAGGTACCACAGGTTGGTACTCCGTATGAGTATCAGTCTCCTTATCAACTAACTGCTCCACTTCTGGCCCCGTTTCCTCGAATTTTTCTTTGACCTCTTCTGGTTCAGTCGTGACTTTTAGTGCTGGGACAACTGGTTGTCCAATGATGAGCATCTCAAGTTGGGGAAATTCTTTGTCGCTTCTCGAAGTAGTGGTGGTCTCTGCTATCTCAAGAGAAACATCATGTATTTGTTGGTGTGGTGGCTGGTAATCTTGAGGACTAGGCTGAGGTTCCACGGGCAATTCTTCGTTTTCTAAGATGTCCAACTGCGTGCTTATCGCATTAATGGTGTCTCGCAATTCATTATTATGATTGACTTGAGTTTGCATGAACTGTTGGAGCATGTTCGCCATCTGTGTTATGCTATCCTCGAAAAGGTCTGACGACGTACAGCTCAGAGGGATCTGTTGTGGCTGATATTGAGGCGGAGGGTTGTTTGGGCAGTTTGGTGGCTCATATACATCTCCACCACTGATTGTGCTTATAGGGTGTGCAGTTATGGGTTTCTGAGTGCATCGTGTGTTGCACTGTGGGACATTGTCAGCTAAGTAATCAAAGAATGATAATACTTGATCTAGATCCTCGCTGACGAGTTCTCCATTGCACATGGTCTGGAAAAAATAGTTGCAATCAGGGGTAAGAGCAGTATAAAAATAATCAGCTAACCTCCATGAGTCAAACCCGTGATGTGGGCAAGTACTTAGCAGATCCTTGAATCGTTCCCAGCAAGCCCGAAATGTCTCGTCATTCTGCTGCACAAAATTAAGAATCTGTTCCTGCAAAAATTGAGTTTTCTGTGAGGGACAAATGCATGCAAGGATTCACGCTCCATATCAACCCAATTAGTGATAGAGTGAGGTCTCAAGGAATGAAACCAGATCAGTGCCCTATCCTGCAAAGTAGCAAGAAATAAATTCAGTCTAATAGATTCATCAGTTTTAGCATAAGAGAAAAACATGTTGCATGTGTACTCAAACTCTGCTAAGTGCTGATAGGGGCACTCAGATTCTATCCCATAGAACTCAAGTAGCAATGACGTCCTCCCACGCTGCATCATGAAATTAAGCTCATCATAAGGCAAAACAGTGGAAGAGGATGCAGTAGCATATTCAAGCTGCAAAAAGTCCATTATCGTGCGCAGTGCAGGTGCAGCCATTTTTCAAAACTCAAAATTTTTTCTATTTTTGTTTTTTTATTTTTTTTCTTTTTCATAAAACTAATAAAAATGTCAAGAAAAATGCAAATTTGAGACTAAGACCGACATTCCTCGGCAACGGTGCCAAAAACTTGACTCACTCGAAAAATGAGCAGCTCAAAAGCTATCCCAAGTATAGGAGTTACGTCGTGTAATATTAAGCCCAAGGGCTAGATCGTCTCCTCAGGGAATGCGTTTTAATCTCAATTTCACGTTCTCCCAATCGAAAATAAAAATGTACTGAACTAAGTTCATATTTGGGGTTTTTCAGAATTTTGGAGACTTAAACAAAAACTTAAATTAAAGTCCTAAAACTAGCATGCTTCAATTTAAAGAGCAAAAATGGAAACTTTAATCTACTCAAGGAAACACTGAAACACGCGTTAATGAAATATGGCAACCTAGAACATGGAATCAAAGATGCGCAATGGAAACTTAATTAAACACTCACGCGCGCAGTAAAAACCGAACCTTTAACAAGACTACAAAATTGAAGCAAGGACCATAATTTGAATGCAAACACGAACTCGACAAAAATTTAAAATACGCAAACAATAACAGAACATGATAAAAACACAAATTTTAATGTTACTAAAATAAGACAAGGATGAATGCAATTTAAATTAAATAATAACAACCAAGAGAGGGAATTAAAAATTGATGCTTTAAATAAAATTCACAAAACAAAGTTTAACAATTATTCAATGCTAAAAAACTGGAAAGAAAAGAAAACTAAACAAATAAAAGGAATGAAATAAGACAGAGAAAAAAGGAGAGGAGAGGGGGAGAGCTAAGGGAAAGGAGAGATAGAGCAAGAAGAGGATAGAGGAGAAGAAGAGAAGGAGACAAAGAAGAGGCAGGAAAAGAAGAAAAGGAGCATAACAAGAAGAAGAAGAAGAAGAAGAAGAAGATGAAGGAGAGAAGAGAAGAACCGGCTGGGGCAGCGCCCAACAGGGGAAAAGAAGGAGAATGGGAAATTTAAATAAAGGAGAGGGGAGGCTTGCCCTAACCTATGACCCAGATGGCTCAACCTGACCCAATTGGAGCTGACCCGGCAACTTTACCTAATCCGAAGTGTTATATTTTTTTTTTTCATTTTTTTCATTCTCTATTCATTGCAAATTTGACTCTTCTGGAGCCCGTTTCTTGCAAAACTCAAAACACGAAAGTTGTAGATAATCCTTTTCTCTTTCTCCAGAAATTTGAATCGTCTCGATCGGAGCTCAGACGAAAAGTTATGCACGAAATACGAACAGGTATTGGCTTTGGTTTCCGAGATTTTTCCTGCAACAAAAAATTACCAAAATTTCATAAATAATGCAATAAAATTCAAGAATGATGATTTTGGTACTTTATTAAAATATTGGACAATTTTAGATATTTAATTAAAAATATAAACCGTAAAACCCGGGTTAAGATGCCCAATTACGCAGTTTTGACGCGTAATCAATAGACTCAAAGAATGGAAGCAAAAGTTTTGGAATTGGTGTGATCCCAAGAGGGGGGGTGAATTGGATATATAAAACTTTTTGGCTAAATTAAAAAATTATACCGATTCACCACATCTCAGGTCCCATTCAAAATAAAACATGCATGTAAAGTAAGTGAACAATGTGTGCATACATACACGTGTGCTGCATATCTCATTTAAATTAATTCTGTGTGCATGCAAGATGATTATAACAAAACATGAACAGAGATACACATACTAAAATTAAAGTGCGGAAAGTAAATGAGATAAGGAGAGCGAGAGAGACACATGATATTTGTTATCAAGGTTCTGCCAAACCAGCCTACGTCCTCGTCTTGGGCATACCCCCAAGGATTACACTAAGCCTGCTCACTTAAACGGGTGGAGTAGAAGCCATTTACATCCTCTCTTTACGGGGTGAGGAAAACCCCAGCTCAATTACAAGGCTGAGCCCAATTTGTCTCACTTACGGGATGAAACTCTCTAATTCAATTTTCAGGTTGAACCAAACCGGTCTCATTTACGAGGCTGAGACTCCCCAGTTCAATTAATGGGATGAACCCAACCGGTACATTAAAAATCATTTTTGTACATATAACATGCTTTTGAAAATATAAGCAGAGATGTACACATTAAGCTCAAATACATACACTCTAATATGATATGAATTATACTCAGTAGAGTAAGAGTGCTTTTGTTGACTTTGGTGCAATCCCAAGAGGGGGGTGAATTGGAAAATTAAAACTTCCTAGGTTGATTTCAATTCCACAAATAGTATTTCTACCTAGGGTCTTTCTATGAGTATCCAACTCATCAAAAATCAAACTGAGCAGAAATGTTAAGCAATTAAAGCAATCTCAGTATTTCTCAACCAAACATTGTAATTAAAATAACAACATTCAAGTGCATACATTTAAGTGCGGAAATCAAAAGTAGGCACAAGAAATGTTATCAGGGTTCGACCAATACTGCCTACGTCCTCGCCTCAGCTCGCAAGCCCGAGGATTACCACTATTGCTCACTTAACGGGTGGAGCGGCACCGATTACAACTAGGTCAAATTACCTGAGGGCTGACCTCAACCTTTACACACTCTTTTTGTGGGACGGAGAAGGCCTTATCGATCCTACAGGCTAGATCAACACCCCCTCAGGTCACGTTTGGAATACAACCAAAAAATACAAATTTGCATACAAATAAGGATGCTTCTAATACAAGCATATTTGTACGAAAATTTAGCACAGTATAATCAATGCACTTCAATATGATAAAAATTATAAGCGCAGTGCAAAATATGTGTAATAACACTCAATGTAATGTCAATAAGCAATCAAGAACGAGGGTGTATTGTCAATCGATCTTTGAAACAATTTATATATATATATATATATATATATATATATATCTCAATCACAAATAGGGTTTCAAATATTTTCAAGAGTATGATCAAATCTCTCAAAAAGATATTCAAAAGTCTAAGCACAAGAGATTTTGCAAAGCAAGTTTGTCAAAAATTGTTTTCTCCAAGAACACAATACAAGCTCAAGAGTCTTGCAATAATAGTGCAAAGACTCACAAGCTCACAAAATTTCCCCCACAAATGAATTTATGGATTAAATCCATAAGGAAAGTTTTTGGCTTACTCTCACAAGAAAATCAACACTCAATCAAAACCAAGGGAGTATAAGTTTGTATAGGGAATGTAGGTAATCTCAATATGCTTGGACTCCCTAAGATTTTTCAAAGGAAAGAGCAAAGGTTGAGAGTTTTGGCTTGTATGTGAAGAAAAAACTCTCAAAAAATTTAGAGGATATTTTCTTAATCAAATCACTAATTTTCTCTTAATTTTTACAAATGAGCTCATATATATAGACATACTCAAAATTTTGACCGTTGGGATATAGTGGGAATTACTAAAAATATTTTAAACAAGTTAACCCAAAATAACCCTGTTTTTCCCTTAATAACTCATGGTAAAAATAGGCCAACCCAAGAATTTCAGTCGCCCAATCCATATGGACGGTCGCCTGAACAGACACGGATGGAAAAGGCGTTTTTCCAGTTCGGGTGCTTGAGAGAATGGTCGAGTGGCTGAGCCTAAGGCAATATTCCAAACGCTTGAGGTTTGGTTGCCCGGTTTTAAGTTCGGTCTACCAAACTTATCATTTCGATTGCTCGAGGTAAAAATGAACGTGAAGTTCGGGTGCCCGGGGTAGGTGGAAAAGTCCTCATTTATGGTTCGGTCGACCATGAATGTTTAGTTCACTTCGGTTCGGTCGCTTGATCCAAGTAAACTATTTTGAGTTTTCTCTTGTTCGGTCGACTGAGGCATTTTTAACGTGCAAAGTTCAGTCACCCGAAATAGTTTCAATTTTAAACCAAGTCATATTTTACCCCTGTTATCATATATGTGACTTATAAAAGTAAAGGGGATTTTCCTAAGTGATGTTCAGGAACCTAGGGTCGGTCTACTATCTAGGCATTTTAATTTAACCTAAAAGCCTGGCGTCGGTCGATCGAAGTCTTTTCTATGGTCATTGATTTCCCTATGGTCATTTAAGATTATAGTCCTACCATGCATGTCATGCATTAAATATTATAGACCAAGGTAGAATGAAATACAATACAACTTGAAACAAACAAGAAACTTCATTCTCTGCTCCTTTGTAATATCATGGATTGTGCCAAATGATGTGCTCGTTTAAGTGCTTTTCAGCTTTCATATCTCATTCGTGCTAAGAAAAGTAAACCTGTTTATACATATAGCACATAGATAAGATACTGTGGTTTGTCATAATCAAAACAAGAGACGAACTCAAAACGTCAACAACTTTTCTAAAAACAATGTTTTCAATTCTTGAGAAAATGATGTGTATGATAAAAATGCTCAAAGATCTGAATCCTATAAAATATTTCTCCATAAATATTTTCAATGAGAAATAGGAGAACCTAGGGTTTTGGTTTTTCAAATAATTTTTTCAACATAAAACTTTTTCTATGAAAGCATGGATGCAAAAATAAATGCCCTAAAATAAAGATGCTCTCTTGTAAAAATAATTTAGAAATAAATGAAAGAGAGTTTTGAAGAATAAAAGATTTGCCCCAAGAAAAGAGTTTTGCAATAAAAACATATTTTGGGGGAACTTTGATTAGGATAAAATTAGAGAGTGTTGACCTTATAGGTCAGATCCCGTTTTGATTATGACAAATACCTTGGTACCTAATGTTTGATGAGTTCGTGTGTAGGATCAATTGGAGGTTTCTATATGATGCACATGGACTTGAAGAAAATAAATAGCCTGAAGACTATTTTCATGTTGTAATGCATTTTAATTCAATGAGGGTACGTAATATTAATTAGGAGAAAGGGTTTGTAATAATTATCTGCATATCATGTATATAGGTTAAATTGTAAGCTCAACAAGACCTATAATGACCTTAGGACCCACATGCATGCATAAACAAATATGTTTATATGAATAGGGTGAATGTATAAGAGGATTAGAACCGAAATGCATTAAAAATGCATGTTCGGTCAACTGAACTGGAATGTATAAAAGCATTCAGTCGACTGAATTGGTCAGAGGTCAATAGTTTGACCATAGCTTGCTTGACCATACCTTGCCAAGTTCACACGACTTGGTCGACCGAATTCCCACATGGGTCAATGTTTGACTCCTCAGTTGATTGACCAGATTTATACGGGCAACATTCTGGTCGACCAAACCCCCACGTGGGAGAATCCAACTACTCGGTCGACCGAACTACCTAGTTCAAAATCACCCGGTCGATCGAACTGCGCGAAATTGGAAAAATCACCCTTGAGACCCTTAGTCCGGTTGATCGAACTCTCAGTTCATTTTTTGCATGGTTGATCGAACTATGTCACTTGGTCAACCAATCCTTAAGTTCGGTCGACTGGTGCTCTCGGGTTGGATAATATGTATAAAAGCATTCAGTCGACTGAATTGGTCAGAGGTCAATAGTTTGACCATAGCTTGCTTGACCATACCTTGCCAAGTTCACACGACTTGGTCGACCGAATTCCCACATGGGTCAATGTTTGACTCCTCAGTTGATTGACCAGATTTATACGGGCAACATTCTGGTCGACCAAACCCCCACGTGGGAGAATCCAACTACTCGGTCGACCGAACTACCTAGTTCAAAATCACCCGGTCGATCGAACTGCGCGAAATTGGAAAAATCACCCTTGAGACCCTTAGTCCGGTTGATCGAACTCTCAGTTCATTTTTTGCATGGTTGATCGAACTATGTCACTTGGTCAACCAATCCTTAAGTTCGGTCGACTGGTGCTCTCGGGTTGGATAATTTTTTTACCGCGGTTAAATTTTTAAATGGGGTTAACTTTGCTAAAACATTTTTAAACAATCCTAATAATACCCCACATGTCCTAAACAGTTATATTTTTGCCTTTGTCTATAAATATGAGTTCATTTGTAAGGATTAAGCAGAGAATAACAAAAATCATTAGCCAAAATTCTCTCTATTTCAAAATCCTATTTTGCTCAAATACTCTCAAATATTCATTCCCTTGATACATCCTAGTAGTGTGAGAGCTTATTAATTGTGCTTGTGATTACCAAATATTGCTAATACTCCCATAGTTTTGATTGATTATTTGATATTGATTTTGTGAAGTTTGACGAAGTTTTATGTCACAAATTTGAACGTTATAAATTTTGTGTTGGAATAAACTAGCAAGCTTAAGGATCTTTGCATTGTCATTGTAAGATTCCTATAGCTTGGTTTTTGTTGTGCAAAAATATTTCCTACAAGCTATAATATTTTTCAAACTATTCTTGTAGTCATTTCATTGAAGGAAATCTTTTGAGCTAGTTTGATTATTTGATTAGCATCTTTGAAACTCTGATTTGTTGTTGAAATTTGATATAACTTGTTTCAAAGATATAGCTTGATTAGAACATTCTTGAGCATACTTGTTGTCATATCTTGTTGAGTGTTGCTTGGACAAAGATACATATCACAGAGCTTACATTTACCTATACTATTGATGTGTATTGATTGATTGATTATGCTGTGCTTAGTGGTACATAATATGCTTAGTGTAAAAAGCATATTTTCGTGTACGCAAAAATTATATTACACATTTGTTGAATTCCAGGAACAGACCTAAAGAGGGAGACTAGCCTTGGTAAATAGTCCCGGATTGGCTTAGACCTGGTTAGGAAAGTTAGGTGCACCATCCTGGTAAGGTGTAAATTGAGATTAGCCCCGCTAATTGACCTAATTGTAAAAAGTGCCGCTCCACCCGTTAAGTGGGCATTAGTAGAATCCTTTGGCTTGTGAGCTAGAGGCGGGGACGTAGACACAGTTGGCCGAACCCTAATAACATATCGTGTGTTTGTTTATATTTCCACAATTTATATTCCTGCACGTGTATGTTATTGTGTGAATGATGCGCATGATTTAAAATTCCTCTTATTATACTTATCTGCGCATTTGGGATTACATAAAAAGACTCTAAGTTGTGTAATGCTGCAAATGTCTGGTCAAACCTAGGAAGAAATTTTAAAAACCCAATTCACCCCCCTTTGGGAAATACACCAATTTTAACAATTGGTATCACAGTCTCATATCATTGAATTAAATGTTTTTGTTAAAAGATTGAGATGACTCACATTGGTGTATCCCCATTCGGAGAGGGACAGTCACCTTCCAATCCTCCATTGTTTTGTTGTGTAAACTACACCCGCTAGAAAATTCTAATGAGCATTTTTATAAAATCTATAAATTGGAGGGTCTGGTAGGTGATTGATAAAGGAATTTGCATACCTGCAGTTGAAAATGATAATAATGTTATGCATGCAAATTCACATGCCATGGACTTATTATATTGCTTTTTAGATTCTGATATCTTGTTTGAGTTTGTAGTCTGTAAAAGTGCAAAGGAAATCTAGGTTGAACTCAAAAGGAAGTATGGAGTGACTTAGAAAATGGAGACTGCCACTCCAAATGTTACGAGTTGCAATCATGATCAAATTGCATTGGTAGACGATGAGGTATATGATTCTGACTTTACCTCATTCACTAATTTGTGCAATAATGCATGTGATGTTTCTTATGCTGAAGCTTGTGATATATCATATGTTGAATCAGTAGTTGCCTCTAATGATTGCCTTGATGGTAATGCATATACTGATGATACTGTAAATGCCGCATGCAGTGATTCATGTAATGATTGTGTTAAATTTTGTAATGAATTATGTGTTGTATTTGATGATGGAAGCATGCTTTTGAATAATGAACTAGAAAATGTTTTATGTAAAATGCATAAGCTTCTAGCTAAGGCATCTAAACAAAAAATTTATTTGAAAAAATGAAAATAGAAGGTTGGCAAAACAATTAAAAGATCCAAGAAAATATCATATCACCTTAGAAAAGAAAAATATCAAGAAAATATTGAAAATTATCATTTTAAAGGAAGAAATAGAGAATGATAAACCCTTAGGAATCAAACGAAATAAATCTTTGAAAAATGGTTCATATTCTAACTCCCACAGTTATAAAAACTCAAACGTCTCTTGTAACGACTTGCCTATTTTACCATAATTTTTTTTAAACATAATAATCCTAACAAAACATAATCAACCTGGACCCATAGGTACCAGGGATATACCTAAAATACAACATTGATACCTAACAGCGGGAAACGTAAAATCATATACATATCAAAACATCCATCCAACACAATACCAGAGTTTTACTACAACTGTCATATACATACATACACCCCAAAATATCCAAAAAGTGCCCTAGGGTTACCATCCAAAAATCTGTCAGACCCTAACAAAATGACTTACCCTTCAGATAGGGTAGAACAGTCGAACTCTAACGTTGCGGAGCTCTATCTGCTATTCTATCTGGGGCTCCTAAAATGTTTATATAACTGGGGTGAGACACCTCTCAGTAAGGGAAATAAACTAATATCAGTGTGTGGAAACATGAGTATTTTTGTGTTATACATATAATAGTACATAAATCTTATTTGATAAAACTATCTATATCATATATGAGAAAACATAATTTGTCATAACATGGTATAATATACTGAATTTCTATACATTAAAATAATCTCATATAACTGTACATGAAATAATACCCTGGATGGATAGCTGGCTGGTGTCATGTCTTACCCTCGTATGACTGGGTTATGTGGCCCGAAGGCAAGGCCTAGCAATGGTTGGCCGACCATGCTAGATCAACATAAGTCTGTAAGTATGATGGGTCTGCCCCTCCTGGTTTGGACACCAGAGGGACGTCTGTACTACCATAAAACCACATTGACTGCCAATCTCCTACTGCCCCTTACGACAAGTGGTAACACTAACATATACATGATCGTAATCATATAGCTACGATACCGTGCTTCGTGAAAGCCTAAACCAAGCCATCCGAGTTCTAATAACATATAGTATATTTCTGAATAATGATACATGGCTATTTCATAATAATATCTGTCATATTATTATTTTCATAAAACCCTACATAACATATCATATAAAATTCACGACCCTTATACTAGCATAACATGTCATATAAAACCCTCGGCCCTTACGCCGGCATATCATATAAAACCTCGGCCCTTAGGTCGGCATATCATAACATACTGAATCATGAAATCTTTGTGTTGTTTAACAAAGTATTTAGAACATAGTTCCTGTATTGATTTAGGGTTTTTCCTCAAAATGGTAATACATGAATATTCTGGGAAAACATAATATTTCATTATCATAATTTTCATGGTAAATGTTACTCATGCCACACAAAAAGGGGTAACATTCAAAACATAAAATCTGTTCTAAAATCATATTTCTGATCAACAACATTATTCCCAACATAATTGTACAATATACATATTTACCTGAAATTAAATGCTGTAAAATAATAAATATATTTTCATAAGAAAGCTGACTTAGTTTATCCCCTTACCTGCCTTATGAAAAAGTCTACAAATTACTCCAAGATTACACTCGTGAGGTTCCCAGCTCAACACCCTGAAATTGATATTTTCCCAACAAAACTTTAGTAGTACCTTCCCTAACATATACTTCTCAGTCTAGAAATACCAAAAATCTGATACAACTGAAATTAACCAACTTACACAAATTTTGGGATGATTCCCAAGTTAGCCTAACCAACAAATCACTCCAGTAGATGTGTAGAGAATCTTCTCAGGAGTGATGTGGCGGCTTCCGATCATCGAACCAGCAAAGAACGGGGCTAAATTGAAGAGAGAAGGCGAGGGAGCTGAAGTGGGAGAGAGAGAAAAGGGTTTGGCTAAATTTTTCTCGTAGAAAATCGGTTTTGAGCCTATTTATATACCAGCCTTCATCGATGAGACACGTCACTTTGTCGACGAGGTCCAAAAGAGAGTTTGTCAATGAATATTTACTTATCGTCAACGAATTTCAGGCCCTGCAACAACCCTCTCGGTAATTTCTTGTCGACGAGACACGTGGCGTGCAACGAATCTAGTAGTGAGTTCGTCGATGAGGCACACAATTTCTCCTTTTGAATTCCTTTTCTCCCTCTTTTATTATTTAAATATTATAATTCTTTGAGTCTCTACATTTTTCCCTCATAAAAATTTCGTTCTCGAAATTTACTATCTGTATTGACACCATCCTTTAAAAAAAAATGGATTACTTATTTTATTACTTACCCTCACTTATGGAGGAGGAATACCATGGTTACATTCAAGGTTCTGGGAGATTACAAATACATAAAATAAAATTCTCCCAAAACCAAAATACTACCTACAACTGAAAATTATTTCATGTACTGACTAACCTGCATAAAAAAAAAACATTACATATCTACTTGTATCTCTTCTTGATTACTGCTATTCTCCGCTAAACAGATGCGGGTATTTTTGTCGTATCTCTTCCTTAAGCTCTCAAAAAGCTTCTTCCACTGCATGATTCTTCCATAGGACTTTTACTAATGGAATCCTCTTACTGCGCAATTCCTGTTCCTTCCTGTCCAAAATCTGTACTAGAGTTTCTTCATAAGCCAGAGTATCACTGAGTTCTAACTCGGCATAACTTATGATATGGGAGGAATCTGGGACGTATTTCTTTTACGTCGTGAATTTTGAATAAAGCTGGTGGTAAAGCCAGCTAGTAAGCAATTGACCCTACTCTTTCAAGAATCTTGAAAGGACCAATAAACCTAGGGCTCAACTTACCCTTCCTCACAAATCTCATAACCCTCTCCAATGGAGCTATCTTCTAGAAACATATGGTTTCCTACTTCAAATTCCAATTGTCGGCAATGAGTATCAGCATAGCTTTTCTGCTGGCTCTGAGCTGTACCGATTATGTCTCCAATGTGCTGAACTTTATCATATTCCTGCTGCACTAACTCTGGCCCCACCATTCGCCTTTCACCTATCTCATCCTAGGATAGAGGAGAACGACACCTCCTACCGTAGAGTGCCTCATACGTTGTCATGCCAATGTTGGCTTGATAGCTGTTATTGTATATAAACTCTACTAGTGACATATACTAGGTCAAACTACCCCCAAAGCAGCATATCTTTTAATATCTAAATCACCCTCTTAGTCTTGCTGTCTGTTTGAGAATGAAACGTCATGCTGAAAGATAATGAGACCCCAGAGCCTCCTGTAAGCTCCTCCAAAAATGTGACGTGAAACATGGGTCTCGGTCTGATACAATAGATACTAGAACTTCATGTGATTTCATGATCTCTTGAATATATAACTCTGCTAGTCTGTCTATGGAGTAGTTGACTTTAATGGGAATGAAATAAGCGGTCTTCGTCAATCTATCAATGACCACCCAAATAGAATTCTGCCCCTTATCGTGCCCACGATAAACCAGCCACTAAGTCCATAGATACATGATCCCACTTTCACTCTGGGATGTAAAGTGGCTGCAACTGGCCCGTCGACCTTTGGTACTCAGCTTTTACCTGCTGGCACATCAGATATTGCTGTACGAACTCGACAATTTCCCTCTTCATGCTGCTTCACCAGTAAGACTCTCATAAATCCCTATACATCTTAGTACTACCTAGATGAACCGTATACAAGGACCTATAAGCCTCCTCTAAGATCGTCCTCCTGATGTTCAAATCTACAAGCACGCACAACCTAGAACGGAACCTCAAAGCCCCATCATCAGAAATACTAAATTCCTCTCCTTTTCCGTCCTGCACCTTAGCTATCAATTCTGCTAATTCTGCGTCATCTCTCTGAGTTATCTTAATCCTTTTCTATAGAGTAGGCTACACTAATAGACTGGAAATAAATGCGTGAGGGTCACTCTTTACCAACTATACACCGAGTCTCTCCAAATCCATCTGGATCGGATGCTGAACCTCCATAGCTGCCAGTGCTGGTCCCACTGATTTCCTGCTCAAAGCATCAGCTACCACGTTTCTTTCCCTGGGTGGTAACTAATGATGCAATTATAATCTTTAATAAGGTCCAACCACCTTCTCTGGCTCATGTTCAACTCATTTTGAGTGAAAAAGTACTTCAAACTTCTGTGATCAGAGAATATCTCGCATCTCTCACTGTACAAGTAATGCTTCCAAATCTTTAACACGTGCACCACTGCAGCCAATTCCAGATTGTGGGTAGGATAGTTCTTTTCATATTCCTTCAACTTTCGGGAGGCATAAACTACAACCCTACAATGCTGCATCAATACACAACCGAGCCCTTTCAAAGACGCGTCACTGAAAATCACATAACCATCACCCCCTGATGGAATGATCAGCACAGTGACAAGTCTCTGTTTCAGTTCTTAGAAGCTTTACTCGCAATCCTCATCCCATTCAAACCTAACATTCTTCCTGGTTAGTCGCATCAGAGGCCCTGATAATGCTGAGAATCCCTTAACAAATTGGCGATAATAACCTGCCAGCCCCAAGAAACTCTTGATTTCCTGAATGTTTTTCGGCCTGGCCCAATTCAACACTATCTCAATCTTGCTGGGATCTACTAAAATACCATCCCCTGAAATAACATGCCCCTAGAAATGCCACTTTCTCCAACCAAAACTCATATTTACTAAACTTGACATACAATCTCTTTTCTCTGAGCATCTGAAGTACCAGTTGTAAGTGTCTCATGCTCCTCAAAACTCCTCGTATAGACCAGTATATCATCAATGAAAATCACAACAAACTGATCTAAATACTGATTATTGATTCTATTCATCAAATCCATGAATACTGTAGGAGCATTCGTCAAACCAAAAGGCATAATGAGGAATTCATAATGCCTATACCTGGTCCCGAAGGCTGTCTTCAAGGCACCTTTTGCTTTTACTTTCACTTGATGGTAGCCTGATCTGAGGTCAATCTTGAAATAGACCCGCATACCTTGAAATAGGTCAAATAAATAGTCTATACGAGGTAGAAGATACCTGTTCTTGATTGTTACCTTATTAATTTCCTTGTAATCTATACACATCCTTATATAGCCATCCTTTTTATTTACAAATAGCAATGGAGCTCCCCACGGTGATACATTGGGCCGAATAAAACCCTTATCCAACAAGTCCTGTAACTGACCCTTTAGCTCTCCCAACTCTCCTAGAGCCATTCTATAAGGAGCTTTAGAAGTTGGTGCCATCTCGGGAAGTAGATCAATAGGGAAATCTACCTCACGGTCGAGAGGTAACCCAAGTTGATCTTCTGGAAAAAAAAGTTTGGAAATTCCTTAACCACTGGTGTATTGCCCAACTTCAATTCATTCTTTGACACCTCATTTACAAAAGCCATAAACCCCTAACAACCATCTAGGAGTAATCTCCTTGCCTGTATATCTGATACTAACTGAGACGGGGATTGTACACGCG
Source organism: Malania oleifera (assembly GCF_029873635.1). NCBI lineage: Eukaryota > Viridiplantae > Streptophyta > Magnoliopsida > Santalales > Ximeniaceae > Malania > Malania oleifera. The sequence continues at coordinate 23,828,678 of NC_080422.1, forward strand.
ACCTTGTGAACCTGAATTTTAATTTTCCCGGAGGTTTGAATATTACTTCTTTCAAACAACAGTCTATATTGGCGTAATTGGCTGCTAAGCAATCCATTCCAAAAATTACATCGAACCCATGCATGTCTAATACTATCAAGTCAGTTGGCAAGACTCTCCCCTAAATATCAACTGGACAAACTTGAAGCACTCTACTACACCTCACTACTGACCCTGTTAGTGTAGTTACTAAAAGTTTGGTGTCTAACAATTGTGTTTCTGCCCCACATAATCTAATACACCCCATAGACACGAACAAGTGTGTGGCTCTTGAATCAAATAATACAATAACTTTAAATGAAAGCATGTTAATCATACCTATCACCACATCACCGGCTGTCTCAGCATCTTCAGGCGTCAAAGCATAGACCCTCGCTGGAGCTACATTCCTCTGCTAGCCTCCATAGGGCGCCTGATAGCCTCCTCAGTACAGTCTGGGAGCAAGAGCGGTATCAGGTGGTGTGGGGAAATCTCACACCAGATGTCCCTACCTACCGCGGCGATAGCAGATGACTTTTCTCACTCGACAGTCTCCCAAGTGTCTATTTCCACAAGTCTAATAGACAGGAAAATTCTGCACTGTTTGTAACTCATAACCTCCCATCTCCTACCTCTGTCCTCTACCATAGTTTCCTCTCCTCCACCAAACTTGCCTAGATCCCTGCAGAAAACCTGAAGGAGCAGATCTCTTCTTTTGTCCTTGCTCCTCCACATCTATGCGCTCACTAGCCTCAACCAACGTTGCTCTATCAACCAACTTAGTAAAATTTTGTATCTTCAGCAGTACTACTTGCTTGTATATTCCATGCCTTAACCCCCTTTCAAACTATCTTGCCTTCTTTACTTTATCAGGAACAATATAAGGGGTGAAGCGGGATAGCTCTATAAACCACGCCGCATACTGCTGGACCAGCTATTGTCCCTGCTTCAGAATCAAGAACTTTTCCACTTTAGCTTCCTTAACAGTGGTTGGGAAATATCTGTCAAAGAATAATTCTTTAAATTAGTCCCATGTCATAACTATCGGTGTCATCCTCTATTGCTCCAGAAGTCTCACAGTAGTCCACCACCTCTCAGCCTCTCCTGTCAGTTTATAGGTGGCGAAGATGACCCTTTGCTCCTTCGTACACTGTAATACTGTCAAAACTTTCTCAATCTTTTGCATCCAATTCTCAGAGGCTGCAAGATCAACTCCCCTTTAAAATTTCGGAGGATTCATCTTGGTAAATTTCTTATCATGCACCCATGAACTACAGATGGGCCTCCCTGCTCTCTGGAGCTCCTAGCGATCTCAGCCACAACCTGCCGAGCCACACTACATAATATCGCATCAGAATCAGTCCCGCCTACACTTGAGGGCCTTGCACCGTCACTAACACTAGCATGGGCGCTACCTCCTCCAGTGTCCATCCTGAAAAAACAATAAACATGACTTAGGGACCCTTTTCTTATAATTTATGCGTCTAACTAAAATCCCCTATCTTGACATCGTTATCTTATTTCAAGATCCAGTCCTACACTCTAGAAGCACAACCCAGTAATAGTTTACTATGGTTTTCCTGAAATCGTCACCCTAGGAAAAACACAAAAACCACAATAGAAGTCATGTCTTTAACCTGCAAAACAAAACCTCAAATCCTTTTCCTATACTCTGGTATCGTTTCCGCTGCATTCTAGAGTCTATAGAACCTAACAACCTAGGCTCTGATACCAAACTGTAACAACCTGCATATTTTACCATAATTTTTTTTGAAGATAATAATTTAAACAGAAAATAATCAACCTGGACCCATGGGTACCGGGGATGTACCTGAAACACAACACTGATACCTAGCAACGGGAAATGTAAAATCATATACATATCAAAACATCCATCCAACACAATACCAGAGTTTTACTACAACTGTCATATACATACACACACCCCAAAATATCCAAAAAGTGTCCTAAGGTTATCACCCAAAAATCTATCAGACCTTAGCAAAATGACTTACCCTTCAGACAGGGTAGACAGTCGAACTTTAATGCTATGGAGCTCTATCCGCTCTTCTATTTAGGGCTCCTAAAATATTTATATAGCTGGGGTGAGACACCTTTCAGTAAGGGAAATAAACTAATATCAGTGTGTGGCAGCATGAGTATTTTCGTGTTATACATATAACAATACATAAATCATATTTGATAAAACTATCTATATAATTTATAATTTATACTTGTATTTATTTGAATTTTGAAAATTTGTATTTTAATTTTGAATAAATTATGACTGTTTTAGTAATTTTGGTTTAATTTTATGTATGCTAAAATGTAATTATAGGTTTTTACAGGAATTAAAAAAAAAACTTATTTTAAAGTATCAGTGACGGTTTGAAAAATCGTTACTAATAATAGCAGGAAAAGTATTAGTGACGGTTTTTAAACCATCACTAATAGACTAAGACTGTCACTATATAATCTACATTTTCTCAGTTCAAAATCGTCATTAAAGCCTAAATATTAGTAACGGTTTTATAACCGTCACTAATACTTGGGCTTTAATGACGATTTTGAGTCGAGAACATGTAGATTTTATAGTGACGGTTTTAGGCATCTAGTGATGACATAAAACTACCACTAAAAGTGCAGTATTAGTCACGGTTTGTAGATTAGTCACTAATAAGTATTAGTAACTGCATATCTAGCGACTAATTTCAAACTGTCACTAATATTGATCGAACCTCCACTAATAACCTTATTTTTTGTAGTGAGGTTGGAGTCTCCCTTAAATAGATGAGGAGCGAGAGAATATGCTATGACATCTTGGAATATGCTTTAGATATAATCTTTTTCCTTATCTTCTTTACACACATTTTAATAAAGATAAAACTAATTGACAAGGAAAATACACATAAAGCTGAAAATAATAAAGTAAAAACTGACTGACAAAGACAACACACATATAGATAAAGTTGACTGATAATTGCAATACATATAAAGACACAGTTAAGGCTGGAAATGCTTCAGTGGTCCTTCGATGGTCCATTCGGCGATCCTTTAGTGGTCCATCTCTACAGTGGTCAATTCTCGCCTTGTAATCCTTTTCTTCTTTAGTGGGGTATGTCGCGACGTCCCGGGAGCGCGTGTGCCCCTGGCGGCGAACTAAAAATCATTTTAATATTTTCATGAAAAAACATGGAATGTCGGAGTCGCCACTAACCTTTAGTCTGGTTAGAACACGTGATAACTGCCCCGTTAGGGGTAAAATAGGTCTACATTACCAGAGTTAGGCTCGGGAGTTCGGTTACACGAGGGGAAGGTACGAGCACCCCCTACGCGCCCGTTCTTACGAACGGTACCTAATTTATTTGAAATTATCCCTAAGTTAATCTAATAATTCTTGAAATTACTCCTTTTTATGAATTTATAAATACATGTAAAAAAATAAATAAGTAAAATAATAAATAAATAAAGCTAATATATACATATATGTTCCCTCAGAGCTTAGGGTACGTGATGCCCGAAGGCTCATACCCCCCGCATTAAAATCATAGGGATAATAATTAAGAAAATACACTCCCAAAATTTTGAAATTATATATAAAATTTTTATAGAAAAATACTAACACGGGAGGTTTTTAATATATGGTAATAGAATAATAAGCCTCACATACCTACTAACATATTATGAATGTCAAAATAAGTAACTAAATACTATATATATTAATATATTAAGGATACTTCATACTAAATATAGTAAGATTCTAATAATGATTAATACTGAACATATTTATATACTAAAAATAGCTTATACTAAAAATACTAGGATACTAATAATTAATACTAACTATATTAAAAAAAAAATAATTGATGCTAAACATGTGATTAAAATGCTAATTTACTAAACATATAATATCCATTAAACCCTAAATCACTAAATATATAATATTAAAAAGAAAATACAAAAATGCTAAATATGTAATATTTACCAATATGCTAATATGTGATATACATATAACTAAAATTATTAATTTACATATAATGTCAATGAAACACCAAGCTATGAAATATGTAATACCACATTATCACAATAATAAATTTACAATATTATAAAAATGTTAATTAATATAATAAATATATAATATCAATAAAAATTTTACCACACTAACATTAATCATTTAATATATATACAATAGATACCACAAAAATCTAACCCTACAATATGAACATTAACATCAATAACAAAATTCAAACTTTGAGTGTTAAAACGACAAAAAATTCTACAATAATAACAATAATCGTTCAACCATGAATATCAACATTTAAACAAATCTTACAATGTTGTAAACCCTACACCATGAATATCAATTAATGTATAACAACAAGACAAATAGAGCGTATATATTAAACATTAAAGCCATCATTACAATCCTAAAACCTTACCATAACAACCCTAGAGTGTATATAAACATTATCATAAAAAGACTTTGAAACTACCCCAACGAATAATAATCTCAAACCCTAGATAAATATAAACAAGAAATAATGTGACTAATTCACTACCAATACAAAAGTTTAACTTAAACAATAACAATGAATCAAGCATACCGAACATATAAATAATAAAACATACTTAAAAAAATTCAAAATACAATCTTATCAACACTTGACCCTAAATAATACAATACCTATTAAATATATATATACATATACACACACACATAATATAACAACAATAGATTTTTTTTTAACTATCAATTATTAAATAAATACACAAATACACAGAAATCTAGAATTTAAAACAAATAAAAAGACTCTGCAGTAAAACTGACTGGTTAATATCACAGAAAAACAAATAAAAAAAAAAAACAATACACATGTGTATATGTAATGAACTGTGTGTGAGGCGTGTGTGCGTTCCCTGTTCATGGTGCCGTGTGTGTGTGTGTGTGTATCGTGTTTGAGTGCAGGGACTTACCGAGGGGGATGCAGCCGGTTATAGGAGAGACAGAGAGAGGCTGCTGTGCGGCGCCTGGGTGCCATGAGAAACAGGGGTCGCCGGAGTTTGCAGAGAGTGACAGTGCTGGGAGGTTTCGCCGCTGGAACTCGCAGCTGGAGAGTAAATAGATCGCCGGAAACTGAGCACAAACGGACAGACAACGCCAGAGAGATGGGCTAATATGGGAGCGTCGGAGAAGACGAGCACGACGAGCACTGAGAACTGAGATGCTGAAAAGAGCCGGAGTTTACGAAAACACTGAGATGAGAGATAAGTTAGAGAGAGACGGGAAAACTAAGAAAAAACAGAAAAGAGAGAGATGGAGAGGGTGAGTGATGATTCCGGCAGTCGTGAGGCCGTTCGGCCGTGAGGCGAGAAGAGCAGCAGGGTCTTTAGGTGGTTGCGGAAACAGGGGCTGGCTAAGGAGCTGCTGGTTCGCCGGAGTTGCAGGGGGAGTTCACGGCTGCTGCAAGAGTGGCTCTGCTGGGGGCCGCCGCTGCTGGCAGCGTGAAGAGAGTCTGCTGTATTCTCGGGACAGAGGCGTGCTGCTGGAGAGAATGGAGAAAGAAAGAATGGAGAGGCTAGGTTTTTTTTTTTTTAGAATGGCCTCCCCCCAGCTGTGTCCTCTGGCTGTGTGTGCGCTGCCCCCTTATATAAAAACTTTTAGCAACCCTAACCCATCTCTTTTCCTTTTTTGGTTTTTTGTATTTTATGGTATTTTTTCTTTTTGGAAACAATATATATGAGTATAACTACTTATTATGGTAATAAGGAAATAATAATAATAATAATAATAATAATAATAATAATAAGGTAAAAATAATAATAATAATAATAATAATAATAATAATAATAATAAAGTGAATATAGAAATAATCTTAATAATAAAGATAATGATAATAATAATAATAATAATAATAATAACAGAAATAAATAATAATAATAATAATAATAATAATAGTAGTAATAAAGATAAAAATACTAATAATAATAAAAATTAAAAATAATATTAATAATAATGAAAATAATAAATAATAAATAATAATAATAATAAATAAAATAGAAGTAAAAATAAAAATAAAAGTAATAATAATAATACTAATGAAAAAAAATAATAATAATAATAATACAACTAATGAAAATTAATAATAATAGTAATAAGAATAAATAAAATAATAAAAATACTAATAATAATAATAATGATAATAAATATATTGGGCCGGGATAAAAATGGGGTGTCTACAGCTGCCCCTCTTTGTAGGCTTCGTCGCTCAAACGTAAAAGTAGGAATTCTCCTACGTTACTTGTAGCAACAAGCCTGCAAAGATAAAAGACGCTGATTTTGGACCGGGCCCAATGTAACAAAAAAGACCAAAATGATTTGTGAAAACTGATTTGCATGTATAATTGAGAGAACATGAGAATGACTTGCGTCGAGTGTAGGAACCCGAGTTATAGTTCACGAAGGGTGACTTGCAGCGGGTGTAGGAACCCAAGCTATAGTTCTTGAGAGGTGACTTGCACCGGGTGTAGGAGCCCGAGCTATAGTTCATAGAAGGATGACTTGCACCGGGTGTAGGAACCCGAGCTATAGTTCACGGAAGGGTGACTTGCACCGGGTGTAGGAACCCGAGCTATAGTGCATGAAGGGTGACTTGCACCGGGTGTAGGAACCCGAGCTATAGTGCATGAAGGGTGACTTGCACCGGGTGTAGGAACCCGAGCTATAGTTCACGGACGGTGACTTGCACCGGGTGTAGGAACCCGAGCTATAGTTCACGGAGGATGACTTGCACCGGGTGTAGGAACCCGAGCTATAGTTCACGGAGGGTGACTTGCATCGGGTGTAGGAACCCGAGCTATAGTTCACGGACGGTGACTTGCACCGGGTGTAGGAACCCGAGCTATAGTTCATGGAGGATGACTTGCACCGGGTGTAGGAACCAGAGCTATAGTTAATGAGGAGTGACTTGCATCGGGTGTAGGAACCCGAGCTATAGTGCACGGAAGGTGACTTGCATCGGGTGTAGGAACCCGAGCTATAGTTCACGGAGGATGACTTGCACCGGGTGTAGGAACCCGAGCTATAGTTCACGAGGGGTGACTTGCACCGGGTGTAGGAACCCGAGCTATAGTTCACGGAGGGTGACTTGCATCGGGTGTAGGAACCCGAGCTATAGTTCACGGACGGTGACTTGCACCGGGTGTAGGAACCCGAGCTATAGTTCACGGAGGATGACTTGCACCGGGTGTAGGAACCAGAGCTATAGTTAATGAGGAGTGACTTGCATCGGGTGTAGGAACCCGAGCTATAGTGCACGGAAGGTGACTTGCATCGGGTGTAGGAACCCGAGCTATAGTTCACGGAGGATGACTTGCACCGGGTGTAGGAACCCGAGCTATAGTTCATGGAAGATGACTTGCACCGGGTGTAGGAACCCGAGCTATAGTTCACGGAGGATGACTTGCACCGGGTGTAGGAACCCGAGCTATAGTTCATGAGGGGTGACTTGCATCGGGGGTAGGAACCCGAGCTATAGTTCACGGATGGTGACTCGCGTCGGGCGTAGGAACCCGAGCTATAGTTCACGGAGGGTGACTCGCACCGGGTGTAGGAACCCGAGCTATAGTTCATGAGGGGTGACTTGCACCGGGTGTAGGAACCCTGGCTATAGTGCACGGAAGGTGACTTGCACCGGGTGTAGGAACCCGAGGTATAGTTCACGAGGGGTGACTTGCATCGGGTGTAGGAACCCGAGCTATAGTTCACGGAGGATGACTTGCACCGGGTGTAGGAACCCGAGTTATAGTTCACGGAAGGTGACTTGCACCGGGTGTAGGAACCCGAGCTATAGGTCACGGAGGATGACTTGCACCGGGTGTAGGAACCCGAGCTATAGTTCATGAGGGGTGACTTGCATCGGGCATAGGAACCCGAGCTATAGTTCACGGATGGTGACTCGCGCCCGGTGTAGGAACCCGAGCTATAGTTCATGAGGGGTGACTTGCACTGGGTGTAGGAACCCGAGCTATAGTTCGCTAGCGGTGACTTGCACCGGGTGTAGGAACCTGAGTTATAGTTCACGAAGGGTGACTTGCACCGGGTGTAGGAACCCGAGCTATAGTTCACAGAGGATGACTTGCACCGAGTGTAGGAACCCGAGCTATAGTTCACGGAGGATGACTTGCACCGGGTCTAGGAACCCGAGCTATAGTTCATGAGGGGTGACTTGCATCGAGTGTAGGAACCCGAGCTATAGTTCATGGAGGATGACTTGCACCGGGTGTAGGAACCCGAGCTATAGTTCACGAGGGGTGACTTGCACCGGGTGTAGGAACCCGAGCTATAGTTCATGGAGGATGACTTGCACAGGGTGTAGGAACCCGAGCTATAGTTCAAGAGGGGTGACTTGCACCGGGTGTAGGAACCCGAGCTATAGTTCACGAGCGGTGACTTACACCGGGTGTAGGAACCCGAGCTATAGTTCACGAGGGATGACTTGCACCGGGTGTAGGAACCCGAGCTATAGTTCACGGAGGATGACTTGCACCGGGTGTAGGAACCTGAGCTATAGTTCACGGAGGATGACTTGCACCGGGTGTAGGAACCCGAGTTATAGTTCATGAGGGGTGACTTGCATCGGGCGTAGGAACCCGAGCTATAGTTCACGGATGGTGACTCGCGCTGGGCGTAGGAACCCGAGCTATAGTTCATGAGGGGTGACTCGCACCGGGTGTAGGAACCCGAGCTATAGTTCATGAGGGGTGACTTGCACCGGGTGTAGGAACCCGAGCTATAGTTCACGAGGGTTGACTTGCACCGGGTGTAGGAACCCGAGCTATAGTTCACGGAGGGTGACTTGCATCGAGTGTAGGAACCCGAGCTATAGTTCACGGAGGGTGACTTGCATCGGGTGTAGGAACCCGAGCTATAGTTCACTGAAGGGTCAATAAGGTGGGACCATGAATGGTCAATAAGGTGGGACTGCGAATGGTCAATAGGAGTGGGACTGCAAAGGGTCAATAGAGTGGGACTGTGAATGGTAGATAAGATGGGACCGCGATGGGTCAATAAGAATGGGACCGTGATAGGTCAATAAGGTGAGACCACGAAGGGTCAATAAGGTGGGACCGCGAAGGGTCAATAAGGTGGGACCGCGAAGGGTCAATAAGGTGGGACCGCGATGGGTCAATAAGAATGGGACCGTGATAGGTCAATAAGAATGAGACCGTGATAGGTCAATAAGGTGGGACCATGAATGGTCAATAAGGTGGAACCGCGAAGGGTCAATAAGGTGGGACCGCGATGGGTCAATAAGAATGGGACCGTGATGGGTCAATAAGAATGGGACCATGATAGGTCAATAAGGTGGGACCGCGAAGGGCCAATAAGGTGGGACCACGATGGATCAATAAGGTGGGACCACGAAGGGTCAATAAAAGTGGACCGCGATGGGTCAATAAGAGTGGACCGCAATGGGTTAATAAGAGTGGACCGCGATGGGTCAATAAGAATGGACCGCGATGGGTCAATAAAAGTGGACCGCAATGGGTCAATAAAAGTGAGACCGTGATGGGTCAATAAGAGTGGGACCATGAAAGGTCGATACGAATGGGACCGCGATGGATCAATAAGGTGGGACTGCAATGGGTCAATAAGAGTGGATAAGATGATCAAAACAATTTGGTTGAAACTACTCGCATGAACGAGATAATCAAGAAAGCTTTGAGGTGATCCAACACCTCGGTGTGATCATGAACAACACCATTTTTGGATATGAGGACCGATGCCTTAATTTCAATGTAGATGGCTCAATTAGGACCAAGGAAATGGTTACCCTGTATGGGTGAGGATGAATCAGGTACGAAGTCTTGAGATTTTCCGGAAAGTGTCCTCAAGCATAAGGTTCTAAGTCCTGAAAATTTGCTCCACTGAGGATGATTAATCGAGTGCAAGATCCCGAGACTCTTTGAAGAATAAGCTCATATGGGTTTTAAGTCCTGAAAAATTCTTCACTAAGGATGATCAATTAGGTGCCAAGTCCTGAGATCTTTTGGACGATCAGTATTTTGGAAAATGGTTACTCTAGTGAGGGTGATCAATCGGGTGCGAGACCATAAGATTCTTCTGGAAAATGTCCTCAAGTGTAGGGTTCAAAATTATTCTACCGGGGATTATCGATCGGGAACAAAAACCCGAGCTTCTTTGGCTATCCATAGATCACCCTCTTTGAGACTCAACAACCAATGCATCAATTGCTTCCTGGGGTCAACTGCCATAGTTTCAAAGTATGTCAATCTGTGCATGGGGGCCAGCTGCCCCAGTTTCAAAATATGTCTAGATAAGAATGGCTTAGTCAATGATGCAAAAGAATTATTCAGAAGTTTATTCAACCAAGCAAGTATAAGTGAATGGTGCTCTATTGCTATATGTATGCATGTTGCTACCTAAGATGCTAGAAAGTAGTGATATGTTGCTATGTGTGCATAATGATGCGTGAATGCAAGGATGTATGCATGTTGAATGAGATGCCCTTTATATTTTCTTTCTTATGTACTGCATGAAATGTATGGTAATGCATGAATATTTTCTCCTTCCAACGTGCTTGTAATCGACAACCCAATCTCTGATCTTGGGTGTGCTTTCAAATTCCAAGTTGCCGCCAATTCTGGCCATGTTTCGAATTCCAAAATGTGCTTAAAATCTGCCCCAGTGTTTACATGCTACTGGTCACGGCTTTGTTTTCGACTTTTATTCTATCCTCAAAGCTCTTGAATTTGCTCCAATAGAACTTAAAAACTGCCCCAATTTCGATTCTCGTCCACTGATCTTTGCTATGTTATCATTGTGCACTCTGATATGAAGGCATCAGAATTAGTTCAGAAAAAAACTCAAACCAAAATCTGCCCCAGTTACCATCGTTTGTTACTGATTTTGGCTTCAATTTTCTTGACTCATTCGGCCATAGAGGTGATTTGGCTTGGCTCAAATGAAACTCGATCACAAAATATGCCCCGGTTGAATGGATCTATAGCTGATCTTGACCCTATTTTTATATTCCAATCTGGTAAGAAGATGTTTGAATCGGTCCCATTGAAACTCAATTCTTCTTGAGTAAGTGGATCTTTGAAACTTGACATGACATCTACCCCAGTTAAACTGCTCTTTCTCTACAGGGATCTTCTTTATATAAACTGTTGGTGATTCTGAAACCCTTTGACTATCCATCATCCTTTAAAACTTTGAAGGGCAAGGAGATTTTTTTTTTTTTATATTTTTTTTGTTTTTGTTTTAATATAATACATGATGACGTGCCAATTTACTAACGAGCTTGTAACAAACCCAATTCTGATCTTGGCCATATTTTTGAATTCCCAACTGACATAGATGTCCCTGAATGTGTTCTTCTAAAACTCGGCATGACACCCACCCTAGTAGATGCATTTGTAGCTGATCCTGTCTATCTTACATTTTCTCCACAAGGATGTTCTTTGGATTGCATCCTTAATGTTTTAAAATCTCTTTGAAATTTAAATGAATAAGCATGCAATCAGATAACTTAATCTCAATGGGAATATGGATAGAATGCACAAACTTGCTTGACTTTGCTTGATTTTCCGTGCTTGTTGAATAGGAGACAAATTTTACCAGTACTTTGACACTAATGTAACTTTGCTAGCTTAGAGAATCATATCAATGGGCAAAACCCTTTTTTTTTATTTTTCTTTTTTTTTTAGCCTCATAACCATAACTTCTCCACCGTATCACCACTTAGAGGTTCTTTCTTGCTTATTTGAAGTTTGTCTCAAACTCCCTGCCTTGAATTATAACTAGTATCTCATTAGGTAGTCTGATCAATATTCCAATCTCAAGGTGGACTTTAAGACATGGGACGAAACGTAGGCTTAGGATTTAGGTTTCACCAAGAATAAGGAAACTAAGGCTCAAAAATCCCATCCCTTAATAAAAATTTCTGCCCCAGTGGTGCGGTATTCGCGAAGTATTGATCGAACTTGTCATTTGAACAAGTTGCCTACGTACCTTTGCAGGATCAAGTCATTACGTAGTTTAGACTCAACATTGAGTCTGACAAATCATTTGAGACAACAACGTATACCAATCTGGTTAGGACTTTCATTTGGACCGTAATGTAGGCTAGGGGTATGGGTTAAAGAAGAAAAGATTTAAATAAGGCTCAAAATCATTGATTTCATCAAGGGTAATTTGGTCAAAGAACATATGTAGCAAGTCCCTTATTTTTCTTTCTTCTTCCTTTTCCTCTTCCCTTTTTTTTATCTTCTTCTTCTTCTTCTTTCATCGCAACTTTGGCTTTTTCTTTTATGAAGGAATTTAACTTCATTTTCATCTGAATTCCATTTAAGACTGATTTTTTTTTTTTTTCAAACTGCCCCAGTGTGGGGTGTGATCCTTTGACGGGTTGATTAAGAATTGAATTGTTTAGGCTCAAAAAGGGGCTTGCAAGGGATTTCTTCTTTGACTTTCTTTTGGGTAGCATAACAATGGCCTGCCATCATTTTAGTAGTGATCATTGCCTCAAATGATTTGTTAAACACTAGGAGACCCAAACCCTGGTTGAATTTTTGATGAACTGACTTTTGAGAAAAGATTGGTTTAACATTCAGGCTCAACTTGGTTAACAAATGGTAAATCATTGTTTGGTACTTTATGGGAAAACTGGTCGATCAAAGATAGCCACCCCTCATTTGATCAGAATATAATCATCATACCTTTAAGACACCAATCATAACTTAGATAACAAAGATAAGAGACTTTTTCATTAATTTCATCAAATAAATGTAGGACAAAGCTTGAGAAGTCATTTCTGTATATTTCTCTTATGACTCTTCTTCATTTTGAAATCCACATCCCACAAAGCTCCTTGACAACCCATTGAAGTGACCTTCTTTACTGAACTTCATTTTGGAGGCTTTTTCTTCATCGTTTTTTTTTTTTTTTTTTGCCCCATTGAATAGACCCCTGAAATCAACTTATGGCTCCAAGTCCTTTGTACTGATAAAATTATTTCCTATGTCACTTACACAAAATACAAGCAAAAATGGACAAAATTTGGCACAAGGTAGTGGTTCAAGGAGGATGAAATGAGATGAGACTGAAAGATATTCTTATTTCATTCAATTTCAAAATGATTTAACTGAAAAGCATGGATGCATTACTCTTGTCATCACCCTTAAGTGATCAAGCACATCATTTTGTATCATGTAAGCTCACTTTTGAAGTTGAAAACCAATCAATCTTCCAACCCGATGACATTTATTACATTCCTACTATGATCACGCAACGAGTTTCCATGATCCTAACCTTTCTCTATAGAGAGATTACCTTGCTCCACTCAATACTGGAATCCTGGATCTTTAACTTTGCCACCTTGGCACACCGATTTTGCTGAAAATTAGGATGTGATTACAGACTCATCGGAGATGACTATGCATGCATAGTAATGAATTTGAGCATGGAATGCACGATTAGGTTATGCAATGGGTGTTTATGCATGAATGCAACTAATGTACTTATATATACAAACAAAGATATGAGCGTGCATGCAACTTATCGTGCATGACTATGTATGCAATGAAGTGCATGAATACTATGTAACCTAAATGACTACTTTGCCAGTATTCTAGAAAAATTCCACTAATAAGAGATTTCAAGATTAACATAACCATGGATGGGCCACGATTTTAATTCAAATCTTCCCTTAACCATTCCTTTCCTAATTAACGGTCCATGTACCTCAGGTTCTATGAAGGGTCAGATTATGATCTGAGGTTGGGGTTGACCCAGGTTAGTCAACTCACTGGATTTGTTCAATATGGGCTTGTGGACTTTAGTGTGCACTTGGGCCGCAAGTATATTAAAATATGGGCTTCAATATATTTCATGATGGGATCAGGCCCTAATTTTAAAAGGACTTGAGCTTGGATTTGTTTAGAAAAATGTTGGCCCATATTTTTAGACAATAGGGCCGAAGCCCACTTTTGAAATCTGGGTTTTACCCTTTTTGAAAATCAGGCCTGGGCTACGTTTTTACTTAGCAAAATGTCGGGCCTAGGTTGGTTTTTTTTTCTTAAAAAAAAAATTGGGCCCGAGTTATTTGAAAAGGGTTGGGCCAACCCATATTTTAAAATGCTTAGGCCAAGTGCTTCATTTTTGAAAGGATGGGCCATGATCTCATTATTGGGCTTTTCCAGAATACTGGCTAAGTAGTATGTATGTTTAAAATGGATGTCAAATGTATGATATAATACAAAGTATCTCATAACATATACACAACACACTATACATGGAGAAGGATGTGGCTCCTGTCCCAACCTAGGGTAGGTACATATATACAGGGTTTTTTATGGCTCTATCCTAGTTAAGGGGAAACTATGGACAAGTAAGTGTGGGTAGGCTCTAATCCCTATTGATAAAAAGGTCCCCAATTTAAAATTTCATCCTCCCCCATAGGGGTCCAGACAAAACTCGGATTAAGCGAGGTGGTTCGCAGGTCCCATCAAGCTTAAGCTACAAAGGGACAAACGCTATTATACCCCTATCTAATCTTAGCAGGTAAAGCTCGGGTATAGAGCGTGAAAGTGTGTGAATTTAAATTTAACCTAATCCCACTATCCCCACATTTATTCACATGCTATAAATAATATGGAAACAAGATATCTACAATTAATATATATATTCAAAAGATAAGGAAACACAATATATGTAATTAATATGTTCATTCAAAAAATTTGGAAATAAGGAAACAAAATATTTACGATTAGTATACAAAATATCTATAATTAATATACTTATTCAAAATATCTTACAATTAATATGTTTTATTCAGAATATTTGGAAACAAAATATCTACAATTAATATTCACAAAATTAGGAAACAAAATATTTTTAATTAATTTTGGTTATTTACAAATTATGGAAGTAAAATATTTTCAATTAATCAAAGTTATTTACAAATTACAATATTCACAAAATAAGGAGTAATTAAAAGTTTTATTAAATTTGGACTTGGGATAATTTCTAATTAATTAATGGCTCGACTCTCTAAGGGCCCCAGCGGAGTCGCCAAGTTGTCGCGACGTCTCGGGAGCGCGTGTGCCCCGGGCGGCGAACTAAAAATCATTTTAATATTTTCATGGAAAAACATGGAATGTCGGAGTCGCCACTAACCTTTAGTGTGGTTAGAACACGTGATAACTGCCCCGTTAGGGGTAAAATAGGTCTACATTACCAGAGTTAGGCTCAGGAGTTCGGTTACACGAGGGGAAGGTACGAGCACCCCCTACGCGCCCGTTCTTACGAACGGTACCTAATTAATTTGAAATTATCCCTAAGTTAATCTAATAATTCTTGAAATTACTCCTTTTTATGAATTTATAAATACATGTAAAAAAATAAATAAGTAAAATAATAAATAAATAAAGCTAATATATACATATATGTTCCCTCAGAGCTTAGGGTACGTGATGCCCGAATGCTCATACCCCCCGCATTAAAATTATAGGGATAATAATTAAGAAAATACACTCCCAAAATTTTGAAATTATATATAAAATTTTTATAGAAAAATACTAACACGGGAGGTTTTTAATATATGGTAATAGAATAATAAGCCTCACATACCTACTAACATATTATGAATGTCAAAATAAGTAACTAAATACTATATATATTAATATATTAAGGATACTTCATACTAAATATAGTAAGATTCTAATAATGATTAATACTGAACATATTTATATACTAAAAATAGCTTATACTAAAAATACTAGGATACTAATAATTAATACTAACTATATTAAAAAAAAAATAATTGATGCTAAACATGTGATTAAAATGCTAATTTACTAAACATATAATATCCATTAAACCCTAAATCACTAAATATATAATATTAAAAAGAAAATACAAAAATGCTAAATATGTAATATTTACCAATATGCTAATATGTGATATACATATAACTAAAATTATTAATTTACATATAATGTCAATGAAACACCAAGCTATGAAATATGTAATACCACATTATCACAATAATAAATTTACAATATTATAAAAATGCTAATTAATATAATAAATATATAATATCAATAAAAATTTTACCACACTAACATTAATCATTTAATATATATATATATACAATAGATACCACAAAAATCTAACCCTACAATATGAACATTAACATCAATAACAAAATTCAAACTTTGAGTGTTAAAACGACAAAAAATTCTACAATAATAACAATAATCGTTCAACCATGAATATCAACATTTAAACAAATCTTATAATGTTGTAAACCCTACACCATGAATATCAATTAATGTATAACAACAAGACAAATAGAGCATATATATTAAACATTAAAGCCATCATTACAATCCTAAAACCTTACCATAACAACCCTAGAGTGTATATAAACATTATCATAAAAAGACTTTGAAACTACCCCAACGAATAATAATCTCAAACCCTAGATAAATATAAACAAGAAATAATGTGACTAATTCACTACCAATACAAAAGTTTAACTTAAACAATAACAATGAATCAAGCATACCGAACATATAAATAATAAAACATACTTAAAAAAATTCAAAATACAATCTTATCAACACTTGACCCTAAATAATACAATACCTATTAAATATATATATACATATACACACGCACATAATATAACAACAATAGATTTTTTTTTAACTATCAATTATTAAATAAATACACAAATACACAGAAATCTAGAATTTAAAACAAACAAAAAGACTCTGTAGTAAAACTGACTGGTTAATATCACAGAAAAACAAATAATAAAAAAAAAACAATACACATGTGTATATGTAATGAACTGTGTGTGAGGCGTGTGTGCGTTCCCTGTTCATGGTGCCGTGTGTGTGTGTGTGTATCGTGTTTGAGTGCAGGGACTTACCGAGGGGGATGCAGCCGGTTATAGGAGAGACAGAGAGAGGCTGCTGTGCGGCGCCTGGGTGCCATGAGAAACAGGGGTCGCCGGAGTTTGCAGAGAGTGACGGCGCTGGGAGGTTTCGCCGCTGGAACTCGCGACTGGAGTCGCTGCTGATGGGATCTGGGGAAACTGCAACGGACGGACGTTAGTCTGAGCTGAGAGATGCCGGAGACGATGGATGGGAGTAAATAGATCGCCGGAAACTGAGCACGAACGGACAAACAACGCCAGAGAGATGGGCTAATATGGGAGCGTCAGAGAAGACGAGCACGACGAGCACTGAGAACTGAGATGCTGAAAAGAGCCGGAGTTTACGAAAACACTGAGATGAGAGATAAGTTAGAGAGAGACGGGAAAACTAAGAAAAAACAGAAAGAGAGAGATGGAGAAGGTGAGTGATGATTCCGGCAGCCGTGAGGCGAGAAGAGTAGTAGAGTCTTTGGGTGGTTGCGGAAACAGGGGCTGGCTAAGGAGCTGCTGGTTCGCCGGAGTTGCAGGGGGAGTTCACGGCTACTGCAAGAGTGGCTCTGCTGGGGGCCGCCGCTGCTGGCAGCGTGAAGAGAGTCTGCTGTATTCTCGGGACAGAGGCGTGCTGCTGGAGAGAATGGAGAAAGAAAGAATGGAGAGGCTAGGTTTTTTTTTTTTAGAATGGCCTCCCCCCAGCTGTGTCCTCTGGCTGTGTGTGCGCTGCCCCCATATATAAAAACTTTTAGCAACCCTAACCCATCTCTTTTCCTTTTTTGGTTTTTTGTATTTTATGGTATTTTTTCTTTTTGGAAACAATATATATGAGTATAACTACTTATTATGGTAATAAGGAAATAATAATAGTAATAATAATAATAATAAGGTAAAAATAATAATAATAAGGTAAAAAAAAAAAAAAAAATAATAATAATAATAATAATAATAAAGTGAATATAGAAATAATGTTAATAATAAAGATAATAATAATAATAATAATAATAACAGAAATAAATAATAATAATAATAATAGTAGTAATAAAGATAAAAATACTAATAATAATAAAAATTAAAAATAATATTAATAATAATGAAAATAATAAATAATAATAATAATAATAAATAAAATAGAAGTAAAAATAAAAATAAAAGTAATAATAATAATACTAATGAAAAATAATAATAATAATAATAATACAACTAATGAAAATTAATAATAATAATAATAATAAGAATAAATAAAATAATAAAAATACTAATAATATTAAAAATACTAATAATAATAATAATGATAATAAATATATTGGGCCGGGGTAAAAATGGGGTGTCTACAGGGTAGACTGCCATTATCTCCAAATCTTCAATTGTCCCATTACTCTCTGCTTGTTCAACATAATAAAGTGTTAGCATGTTCATTAGGTAGGTACTATAGAAATGGGGAAACAATACTGTGTAATGAGAGCTTTTGGCTCTTCCATCATCCTGAAAAATGTAGTGGATTGAATAAATCTTTTGGTAATCTATTTGGGTCAACCTGATTTATGTGCCATAAGCTTTTTCTTATATCAATCCATTTATGTGCTGAAAGTTGCGGATCAGCAAAGGGGTTTTCTTTGAAGCTACTTATCCTTTCATAGATGGGAGAGATATTAACATATCTATTCCCATCTTAGATCTAGATCTCACCTTTAAGATGGAAAAGGACCAATAAATATGGGGACCTTGTAATGAAATCTAACTGTACAACCCATTGTGCTTCTGTTTTGAAGAATAGGAGCCAATCCTTAAAGAAACAATACTGGAGAGATCTTTGTCTCCAGTCTGTTCAGAAGGCATAGGTCCAGGGTTTGTGAAGGATCATATCGAGTCACTAGGTCCTTGCTAGGTACCAAAGAAGAAGGAAAACTTCATTAGAGAAGGTCAGATGAGAACGTATGGAGACCCAAAGACCATTGATGAATGGGAAAAGAGGGTGCTAGTCTAGGTTTTTTATCAATGCATCGACTAAACCATAATTTGAGAGGAGGAGAGACTGGAGACCTTGAATCATTTTATGATTGCCTTTATCAATGGTGTGACTGAGGATGTTATCCTGGTTTCACTTGGAAGAGTCTTGACTAGTTTTGAAAGGGATGAAGAAGATGAGGATGTCATGAGGAAGAGGACCCGGGGATGATTTGTTAGTTTTGAGAGAAAGTCATTGAGGATATTGTGTTTTCCTTTGATGTTCTTAAGTTCGAATTTATATTGTGAGAACTAGTTTGCCCATCAAAGGAGTTGTTCCCACGCGAAGATCTTTTGATTGAATTGGATCATCTTTGGCATATCCATTTCGATTATAAAAGTATGTCTAATCATATGGAATTCAAAATTTTCAATACCTCCTCATCAAGTGCAAAGGAAACAAGCAATGCTTCTGCCTAGCAGGAGAACGTGAAGATACTTCTCCTTACAAAAAATCTAGAAGGTCAAAGCACAAGGAAAGGCGTTGGAAATATTTGAGAAAGAGAAAGCACGAGAAAGATTTAAAAGATCATCGATGTTACATTTGCAATCAAAAGGGGCATTATGCAAAAAGAGGTCCCCAAAAACGAAGGAGAATTAAACTAATCCAAATATTGCACAATGTCTCATATTGGGATTCAAATGATGACATCGAGTCTATATTCTCCATGGATGATTAACATAATAAGGATTTTATCCTTGCTTTCAAACAATGTGGTCAGATAGATATTTTAGACTCTTTAGATGAAGAATAAGAGTTTGAGAGCAATCAGACTGATCCACTTGAATGTTCTTATATGCAACCCATTAACAGTGAGTGCAACTTGATAGCTTCAATAGAGGATGTTGTTCACAATCTCTGTTCCATCCAAGAATCATCATCGATGCAATTTAAGAAGCAAGCTATGTTTCACTTTCTACTCCAGTCTAGGTATTAGCTAATAAATACTCAAAGCCGATTAAAGTCATTGCATTCTTCGACACAAAAGCAACATGCAACTTTCTTAAGCCAGGTATTCTCCCAAAAGACAAATGGAGACCTTGTAAACGCGCTTAACTTCGAATTTATACTATGAGAACTAGTTTGCCCATCTAAGGAGTTGTCCCAACAGGAGGATCTTTTACTTGAATTGGATCATCTTTGGAAAGGATGACATATCCATTATGATTAGAAAAGTATGACAAATCAAATGAAATTCAAACTTTTCAATACCTCTTTTTACCACCAATATCTCTTTGAAAGTGGAGTGATAATGTAATTCTGATTCTTTGAATGCTCCACTCCTGTATCCGCAGATATGTCTAGTCGCATCTTCTTTTTCCCCGATTAAAGCTGCTCCCTAATAGAAATCACTAGCATTAGTTTGCAAGATTCTCTTTCCTTTGTCGGGAATCTGGAGTGGTGACAATGTTGTGGCCACTGCTTTAAGTGATTTAATTACTTCTCTGTGTTTGGCTTCCTAAGGGGGCACATCTTTTTTTTTTTAAAAAAAGTTGGTGGAGTGGTGCTGTGTAAGTTACCAGCTTTGGGACAAAATTTGCCATGTAATTGACAATACCAAGGAACTGTTGCAATTGTTTTGTCATCATCAAACTTTCTGAAAAGGTGCTGAACCGTGTAGCAATATATGATTGCAGCTCATATTTCCCTTGACTAATCTTCATCCCAAAGAAATCTATTGTCTTGATACCAATAATCATTTATTAGATTTGGATAGTGTATGTTCAATTTATACTAAGGTTTTCATCAAAACACTCATTTATTATATGCACGTGTTCATTGAAGTTTAGACCCATTTGAGAAAGGTGACTATACATTTATATGCCTTTTCTTAAGTTTGAGACAAATTAATTAATAATGAATTGATTATTATTCATACAATCTAATACAAATTGATTGTCATGAAATTATTTCTTCAAGTCACATATTCAACATTCTAGGATATTTACCTCAACTTGTATTTCTAAACACAGTGATGGGCGTCACACTTGGAGCCCACATAAACAAGGAGTCGACCTTTATGTCTATCGAAGGTACAACTCAAGATATATGTCCCAATATATTAATTATTTTTGAACAAACTCACGTAAGAACTCTTATAAAAATCTACTCTCGTGAATAAAATTAACTCACCATTTCTTTAAAGGGCTTCTCATAAAAGAAGAGTTGTAATTTTAAAGTGAATTAATTAATATTTTAAGCTCAATTTGTCACATGCACCTTAGAGCAATCATAAGTCATATGTTTGTAGGGGAAGATCTAATTATAAATTAATCACCTACTTCGAGTACTTTTATGCAACAATTTTCTATCGTACCTATAAATTTAAGTGTAAGGTTAGGTATAGACGAAATCACCTTCCAAATCACAATTAATACAAAGCCTCACCTTTTAAAATTTTTTTTTTTTTTATTACATAGTAACTCCAGCCACTAACAAGTCATTCGGACCCCCTAGTGCAGCACCAAACTTACGAATCAGCTTCCTCCCCCTAGATCTCGCTAATCAGGGTAAAATCCAAAATGCAAACACGACTTCTTTATATCAGTTGGACGTTTGGTCAACCCGACCCTCGGGACACATCTCCATTACCATACACGGTCCCCAAAGTCTCACTTTTATGTTAGACTATCTAGAACATGGATCCTATTATGACATCCTCATAAATCATAAAATAAAGTAAAATATTCATTAGCCATGTATATAAGATGAAAAAATATTTTTAAAAAACAATTCCCATACATATAATTTAAAATCGATAATTGCATTATATAATATTAATGCTTGGATCCATATAAGCGAGATATAATTTGATATAAATTTTAGTCATGTAAACCCCATGTCATCTTATAATTAATTAATAAATTTACCTTACAAATATTTTTTATATTACAATTCACAACTTCCTTATCAATCATGAATCATTATTTATATATAAAGAAAAATACAAGAAAGATCAAGAATGGAGGCAAGGCCCCCATCAAATTCTAAAGAAAGAAAGAAAAGAAAAAAACTCAAAAAACAACAAAAAAGAGATCACGGATGATTGTCGGGGGTAGGGTCCACTTCACCCCCGCTCTCAGGCCCAGCAGCGTAATCCTCCGCGCTGATCTGATCCAGAACCAGCACCAGGCCCATTGCAAAGGCCCCGTCAAATCCGGGCTTAAGGCCCAACGAGAAAACGTCTTTTCCAAGCACGACATTGGCCGACGAATCCACTTTGCGTCGAATCTCAGCCACTGGTTCCTTCGCGGCGTTGAAGACGGTGCAGCACCGCTCCGTGAACGACCCGTTGATCAGGTACTCCTCGCCTGCATCGCCGAACACCTCTACCGTCACACCCGACCGTCCAATTATCGACGATCTCCTAACGCTGAAAATGGGTTTCTGACCCTCGGCTCTCTCTCCCAGGAACCCCTCCCACCGTCGATGAAGACTCGGCCTCTGCAGCGTCCCACCAAAGAGATCAACAAAGAGCCGATTAGAACGTCCCCGAATTCACTGGGAAATTGGAATCGTCCCGACCAACGAGTAACCAGTTCATTACTGAACTGGAATCAAATTTAATACCCATTATCCAGAATCAGAAACGGAGACGATCCATTTCATTATTCCAGCAAAATTATGGATTCACGTTCGTTTGAGGTTGTGTTTGCAGCATGAATTTCAACTTTCAGATTTTAATTTGTGTAAAAATTTGAGCGAGATTCTGTAGAATTCTGCATTACATTTGGCAAAATCTACAGGAATCTAAATCCAATTTCTTAAAGCAAGAAGAGGGAAGCAGAGGTGGTGAAAATAAAGCAGCCAGGGATGGGGGATTACAGTTTACCTTTCGGCGGACGGTGAGGAGGCAGCGGCCGGAGGCGGTCATGAGGACAAGTTCAGACTTGTCTCGAGCATGGTCGGGTCCGTACGAATCGACTCGGAAGACGAGCTCGCCCTTGGAATCGTAGGCAGTGAAGCCATCGTCGGCGAAGAAAAGAGAGGTTTTGCGAACGGTGAGATGGATTTCTTGGTCGTAGATGAACGCTTCTTCCACCACCACACCTGCTTTCATCTTCTTCGCCCCCTCAGATTTCTGAAGCCGAGAATGAGTTACGTATAGTGGGAAATGGGCTGGAGAAAGGAGCGAGTGAAGCCGTGTTGGAACTCGGAACTCACAAAACGCAGTTTGAACTCAAAGTTGGCAGGTAGATCTCATGCAAATAAATATCTGTGTAAACACGGGAGTTTGTTTTGAATTTTCATATTGCTGTATGGTCCCCATAAAAAGGTGAAATTATTGCAGGAGAGCACTAGCCAGAATCTTGGGCAAATTGGCACCCAAAATATCGAACACGTACGTTATAATTATTTAAGTTCAAAATTTTCATTAAAACAAAAGGCACTCACGTCCAATCATGGTGTTGGGAAAAGAGAGGCCGACTTCTGTTCGCCTCTCTTATTGTACGTTCGGTACTATGCGCATGGAATGAAAATGAGTGCAATAGAATTAATCTTGATGTTTGCCGAGTAAAAAATTGGAGACAACTAATAGTGTGAAATTTTGTGAAGAAATCAACCAATTGCATGGTAGACGAAATGAATGAAAGAGAGATGATATGAAGGCGAAGAGGATGATATGTGAGATGACAATCAATTTTAATAAGTTTAGTGCATTCATGAAAGATAGAGTTATGAGTAATTTAAATAGCATGTTGTCATAATACATAAGAGTAAGTTTAGCAAGTAAGACGCCCATGTCAACAAGTAATTAATGCAACCAAAGTATTTTAGCAATAATGGAAGTCATGACACGATACTTAGCCTCAATATAATGACAAGAAACTACAAATTGCTTCTTGCTTTACTAGAAAATGAGAGAATCACAAAAAAAAAATAAAAAAATACAGAAACTAGTTGAGACTTGCGATTTGTAGGATTTCAAACCCAATCAGCATCAGAATAAACACGAAGTTCTAAAGTAGATGTATAAGGGAGTAATATACTCGGATACAATGACCCTCTAATATAACGTAAGATATGGAGAACAGTAACCTAATTGATTGTTGTTGGAGAGGAGACAAACTAACTCACAATATGAATCGCATATATAATATTAGGTCGAGTGATAGAGAGATAAACCAAACTTCCAATAATAGTACGGCATAGAGAGTTGGATTCGCTAATAGAACCCCATTAGAAGAGTTATAATGAACATTGAGTTTATGAGGAGTTTCTATTGTTTGAGTATCAGTAAGACAAGCTTTTTTGAATGACATCTGTTGCATGTTTAAACTTAGAGAGGAGATAACCTTTGGGAGAATAGACTATCTCAATACCAAGAAAGTATCTCAGGGGTCCCAAATCTTTCATTTCAAAGTAGTGGTGCAGCTCTAATTTCAACTTTACAATCTCATCTATATCATCTTTAGTTAAAATCATATCTGTTGGGCCTAGAGTCGGGTCTAGAGGGGGGGTGAATAGACTCTTTTGCGTATTTTCGATTTTCATTACAAAATATAAAATCTTTGCAAGATACAAATGATTATATCACAGTATATAGAATATAAATCATGCATAAGATATAAATTAAAGAGAAGAGAAGAAAAGCTCAACACCGATGTTAATGTGGTTCGGACCCTTGCCTACGTCCACGCTTTGAGTCATACCCAAGGTTTCCACAATCCACTAATAAAAATCCTTCACCAGCAGAGAAGCCTTTATACCACGAGATTCGAGTAGCAAGTTCTTCATTCATAGCCTGTTGCCAAAGAGGGTCAAGAGTTGCCTCCTTATAGGAAGTAGGCTCACAATGGGAATGAAGAGAAATTAAAAAAGTAGCAAAACTAAAAAAATAACAAAAATTAGATGCAAGAACATATGAATTAAGATGAGAAGGGGGCTTACGAAATCGTGTTGGATAATGAGAAGATTCATGGTCCACATGATTGGGAGATGAAGAGGTGTCCGCCAAGGAGGATGGGGGATTTGTACTTGCAAAAGAAAATGAAGGACAAGTAGAAGAAATAGGAGCAAGTGGGGAAGATTTAGAATCAATATCATAAGTACATGGATCAATATTTACAAGGTCAGACTTATTCAAGATGCTAGAACTTGTTAGGATAGATAAGAAAGGAATGTGTTCAAGAAAGGTGACATGACGAGAAACATAAAGTTTTTGTGTTTCTGGATCATAACAACAATATCCTTTTTGTCTATCACCATAACTAAGATACACACACATAGAGGATCGTGCAGACAACTTAGAACGCTCAATATGAGGACGAAGGACAAAGCATATGTAACCAAATACTTTTAAATGAAAATACTCTGAAACCTTGTTGTACAATTTCTTATAAGGAGAGGCTCCCAAAGTAAGAGCAGTAGGAATTTTGTTAATCGAGTATGAGGTAGTAAGACTACTTCTCTCCAGAATACTTTGGGAACATTACTAGAAAGGAGAAGGGATCGAGTTGTCTCAATGATATGCCTATGTTTTCTTTTAGCCACACCATTTTACTCAAGAATGTCTATCATGATGATTGATGTATGGTTCCATAAGAGGTGAGTAGGGTGGAAAACATAGTAGAATTATATTCCCCCCTCCCCTTAAAATTGCACCTGAAACACTTAATGAGATATGAATGTTGTGTTTGAACCAAAGCATGAAATATTTTATAGATGTTAATGAAATATGAACGTTTTTTCATAGGATATATCCATGTAAAATGAGTATAATTATCAATAAAAGAGACATAATATTAGGACCCTCCCTTTGAGCTAGTAGGAGCTGGTCCCCAAACATCAGAATGAATCAGATCAAAGCGTGCAAGAGACACTGATGCATTTTTATTATAGGGCAAAGTAGAGAATTTTGAAAGCTTACAACCACTACATTTAGAAATTTCATGAGAAGATAAATGTCCTAATACTTATGTGCAAGCCAAAAGTCTCGGTCTTGAACTAGAACATGTCCAAGTTGAGAAGTTAAGGTGTACTCCCAAGAGGAGGGGGGGGGGGGGGGTGAATTGGGTTTTTAAAAATTTCTTTGTAAATTCTTGTTTTACAAATTCTTTTAGTTAAGTATTAACCCCTTTTTCAATTTGAGTTAATTTGCAATCACACTCTACAACACAACAACTTCACAAGTACAATTGATTTGTAATAACCAACACTCAATCCAATATTTAGTATTTATTAATGAATTATGATGATGATCAAAACTTTAATATTCAAATTATTTCATTACCTTTTCATTTTTACTTTCTAATCTCGTGATCTTTAAATCCTTTTCTCTTTCAGTAAGATTTTTTTATTCTAATTCTTTCATTACAGCTTCATTCTTACTTTTCAATGAAGTATATCGTTTAGTTACTTTAACTAGAATCCTATGAAATTTGAATAGTTTTGTTTGTAGTTCTTCATAAGATGGTCTACTCTCATCATTGAATTCATTAGATGAATCATCACAAAAATCATTAAATGATTTGGATGAGGAGCTTTGTACTTCATAATCGTCCCATGCCATAAGACAACCATTTGTGATCTCTTGGTCACTTGATTCACATTCGGATCTATTAGAACTTATATTGTCTCATGTAGTGGCTTTCATTGCCTTTTTCTTTTTCTTCTTAGAATCTTTCTTGAGTTGTGGACAATCTGGTTTTATGTGTCCAACTTTCTTGCAATTATAGCATGTAGGAGGTTCTTTCTTTGTTTTCTTTTCATTAGTTTCTTCTTCATCTGATTTTGAGTCTCGCAATTTTCTTTTATTCTTTTTTCTAAGGATTTTTGCAAGTCTCTTTGTTATAAGAGCTATATCATTATCATCCATTACCTCTTCATCTTTATAACTAGAACTTTCACTTGAGGCTTTAAATGCAATGGATTCCTTGGCTTTAGATTTTTCTCTAATTCTTTCGTTTATTGCCATCTCATATGTGAAAACTAAGGTGTAGTCCCAAGAGGGGGAGTGAATTGAGTTTCAAAATTTCTTTTAAATTCTTTTTGTTTTTAATTAAGTCTTAACCTTTTATTGATTTGTTCAATACACAACAAAAACTTAAGTTTTTTATTCAATCCACAACCACAATACAAATAAACAATCAATCAACCACTCAAACCAATCAACCACAATATAAGTAACCAATCAATATATGTTTTGCAATTCTTTTGGCAATATTCAGCTTGATTTTTTATAGCCTTGTGTATATGAATATGTAAGCCCTGTAGAGAATTTAGTTGGCCTTTCAATTGATCATCACAATAACATCCAATCACTCTTTCCAAAATCAGAATTCAAATAAACCTTTAGTTAACAGGTTTTGGGTTGTTAACCAATCAATGTACTCCCTTATATTTTTCGCAAAGTATTGATTAACCAACGTACTCCCTTTCGGTTTCCGCAAGCCTAAGAACAAATTAATCTTTGGTTTATTTAATTTCCAATACATGTTGTTTTTATGAACGTGAAAATTAAATCATCCACGCAGTTTGTATGTTTGCTGAAAATAAAAGAGAATGAGGGAAAGAGAGTGACACCGCTGTTTTTATGAGGTTTGACTTATCTTTTAGCTTTGATGTATTCCCAAGAGGGGAGGTGAATTGGAATTTAAAACTTTTTCCTAGGTTTGACTTAAATAGCAGCAGTACATTCACAACCTAGGGTTTGTCTATGCAGTTCCAAATGCGCAGATAAATATAACGTGGAAAAATTAAAATCATACGTAGCATTCACCAACTATAACATACATGTGCAGGAATGTAAATTGTAGAGAGATAAACAGTGTACATAAGATATGTTATCGGGGTTCGGCCAACTGTGCCTATGTCCCTGCCTCTAGCTTGCAAGCCCGATGATTCCACTAATGGCTCACTTAATGGGTGGAGCGTCACCTAATATAACCAGGTCAATTAGCACAGGGCTGACCTCAATCTTTACAAACTCTCCTTGCGGGGCGGAGAAGGCCCTAGGTCAAATTCACAAAGCTGACCCCAACCTGATCCTTCCAGGCTAGATCAAACCCCCTCAGGCCATGCCTAGAAATACAACAGTAATTTTTCTCAATCAAGTTGGTGCAGTGATTGTGCTTTCATGTAAAGTAGATATGTATCCAAATACGCGCAAAATAATCAATGCACCTTAATGATGTATAAACTATATGCTCGGAGCTCTATGTGTGCAATCAACACTCAAAATAATTGTTGACCTTATAGGTCATGCCTAATTTTGATAATGATAAATACTCCTGTATTTAATAAATATCTAGTTAATGTGCAAGTCTATTTTAGCAGATCATTAATCGCACGTGAAAGCTCAAAGATTGAAGATAAATTCATGTTCTTGATTGTAATATTTGTGTAATGAAATTTGTCTGTAATAGTAATTAGAGTATTTAGTTTGTAATAAGCACACACATCATATGCATGGTTTATTTTGTAAGCTCAAACTAGATACAAACCAAAAATGACCATAGAAAGACCTTAGGGTATTCCCTTCCGACCGACACCGAACTTTTTCGGTGTCTTCAAATTGGACCTCAAGTGACCTTAGGACACACACATTTATACATATGTTTGTTAGGCACTTAAATAGGGCTTGTATGTTTCGAAACGGAATTGAAATGCACACATGGTGCACTTTCGGTCGACTAGCTAAGTTAGTTCATTTTGGCCAGGTCGACCGAAACCTCCTTAGGTCAAAAGTTTGACCATCTGGTTGATCGAATCAGGTAGTTCAAAAAGCCCTGGTCGACCGAAACCTCCCTGGGTCAAAATTTTGACCACCAGATCGACCGAACCAGGTTGTTCAAAGAGACGTGGTCGACTGAAACCCTCCTTGGTCAACATTTGACCATTTGGTCAACCGAGCACTTTTGTTCTCCAACTACCTGGTCGACTGAAGGGTCCTCAGGAGAACTCCAAGCGGTCTGGTCGACCGAACCAGCCAGTTCAAAATGGCCTGGTTGATCGAACCTTGGAAAATTGAGAAATCGCCCTCTCCTGGTCGACCGAGCCTTTAGTTCAAGACTCCCCTGGTCGACCGAATCATATGAAATTTGGTCGACCGAAACATTTCTGGTCGACCGGACCTCTTGGGTTGCCTTGTTTTTTTACTATAGTTAATATTTTTTAAACAGGGTTAAATTGATTAAAATGTCATTAAACTTTTTCAACAATCCCTAATAGGTCCCTAACGGTCAAAATTTTTAGTATTTCTATATATACCCTTTCATTTGGGAGAATTAAGAGTTGATTAGAAAAAAACCAAAAATCAAAATTTTCTCTCAAGCTAAATACTTCCTATTGCTCATACTATCTCCAAATTCATTCAAACTTACCTACTTCATCTCAGTATCATTTGTAAGTGTATTTGAGTGTTATTGGTTTGAGATTTTGTTCTCTTATTCTTTGATTGTTTGAATCAATTTTCTCGAGAGCATTACCTAAGTATTCTTAGGGGGCTTTTCTCATAAGCCTATCCTAAGAAGACTTTGCTGAACTTCTAAGTGTTGCACTCTCATTGCAATATCTTAGGAAGTTTGTATTTGTTTTTAGCTTGCAAAAATATTTTCAAACGTACTCAAATATCTTGTGGTATTCATATCAATATATTTGTGAAAAGATATTTGTATGTGTTATATTAATCTTTGTGGCAATATCCATTCAAGCCTACATCATTTGCTGAAATACAAAGATTACATATATCTTGCAAACCAAGCATATACACTATTCACGTGATTGACATATTCTGCTATTTGAGATATTTGAATATTGCATGATATCTTTGTTTGAGCTTCTTGATTGAGAACATCTAGAAATACAAAGATTGCTTGTTGACACTCTCACGTACGTATAACACTGATAGAAAATATATTTGAGAGTTGAACTACTTAGACCACACTGAGCTTACATTATTAAATCATCTGTGGTGTTTGTGATTGTGCGCATTTGTGGTACAAATCTGCTTTACGTGAAAGCACCCTTATACTGTACCTTTTGTTTGTATATCTGAGAGAATCCAGGTGTGGCTTGAGGGGGCGGTAATCTAACCCAGTAAGGATTGGTGTAAAGGTTGAGGTCAGCCCTGTGTTAATTGACCTGGTTAAGGATGAGGTCAGCCCTGTGATAATTTGACCTGGTTTGTATAGGTGCTGCTCCACCCGTTCAAGTGAGCAAGTTATTGTAATAATCCTTGTGCTGGTTAGCCAAGGCGGGGACGTAGGCAGTTGGCTGAACCTCGATAACATATTTGTGTGTCACCCTTCTCTTTACTGCTTTCTAGTACTTGTATAATTAATTAAACTACTTTATTTAATTTCTGATATTACCTGCACTAGATTGACCATAAGATTGTGAACATACTGCTGTTAGAAGGAATACCTAGGGGATGGATTTTAAAAATACCAATTCACCCCCCCTCTTGGGATCACGGTAAAGCTAACAATAATGACTTTATCTAATCAAGCACAAGAGTGTATATCAAACAAGCTATTCTTTGAACACCAAATAAACTATATCTCAATCCCAAATTAGGGTTTCAAAGATGCCAATTGGAGTATTCAAACAACCTCAAAAATATTTTCTCAAATGTATATAGCACAAGAGTTGTTTGAAATCTAACTTTGAAAAATATTTTTGCACACAAAAAAATAAGCCCAAATGAGTATTGCAATGATAATGCAAACTCACTTAGCTATATGATTTTTCCCAACCAAAGATTTATCAAATAAAATCAGGGGAAAAATCAAGCTAAACCCTCAATATGAAAATCACAAGCATAAGAGCAAGTGAGGGTTTTTAGCAAGATTAATCAATAAAACACTCACACAACTATATTTCTCAAAAGAATGGATGTATTATGAGTGTATGGGCTTGGAATGAACAAATAGGGTTTTGAAAATTTGAGAGATTTTTTGTCTAATCCTATTTTCTAGTTATCTTTAATCTAAGAAAATGAACCCCTATATATAGAGAAAGGGTAAGTAATGACCGTTAGGGGACACACAAGGTATTCTTAAATTTTTTAAAAAAGGTTTAGCAAAATTAACCCTGTTTACTTAATTTTAACCTCGGTAGAAAATAATTTTACTCGTGAGATTCGGGTGACTGAACCGAGGTTCGGTCGCCTGAATAGACTCATCTTGAAAAGCCCATTTTAAACAATTCGGTCGCCCGTGTATAGGTTCGATAGTTCAAACAAAAGTCAGTAGCATCTGCCGCGTGGTTTGGGTGCTCGATGCAAAGTTCGGTTAACCAAACTTACCAATTCGGTTGCCCAAGCTCAATTTGAACATGTCGTTCAGTCGCCCGAGTAGTTGAAAAGTGCCCTAACACAGGTTCAGGTGCCCAAGGACGATACGCTCAAAAAAAGTTCGGGTGCCCAAGCACAAAGTCAACATGTTGACTTGTTCGGTCGCCCGAGCCGTTTTACATGGCTTGGGTTCGGTCACCCGAACCCTCTCAACATTTTCCATTCAGTTCATTTTAGTCTTGATTTGATTCCCCTGATATGTTGGGGACTTTCTTATGTGCAAGTGTTGGGACCTAGGGTCTTTTCTAAGGCCTTTTAAAGTATGCCAAAAAACCTAGCGTCAGTCGACCGAAGGGTGTTCCCTAAGGTCTCTACAGTATTTAAGCTTTAGTTCCTGCATGCATGCCATACATTAATTATTACAAACCGTTCCTATATTACTATTATAGACCCATATAATATAAATTACAATAAGAAATAATCTTTTGGGTCTTCATGCTTTGCTTTCATGTGTCATTACTTGATTTGTTACAATGAACCTGCACATACACTTGAAAGCCATCAAATACCTGAGTATTTGTCAATATCAAAATCGGGTGTGACCTATAAGGTCAACATTATCCCTAGCCTACGTCCTCGCCTTAGGCAAACCACCTAAGGATTTCATTATACCTGTTCCTTTCCGGGCGGAAATAAAAATCGTTACAAGCGAATTGCATGCTCAAACACTCCTTCACTAGGCTAGAGCAAAGCCTCTTTAAGTGATACCTCATGCTTAGGCAACGATCCAAAAACCTAGAATCATCAAAAACAATGCAAGGATACAAGATAAACACTGCGTACAAGAACACTCTCTCATAGAGTAGATTAGTACAATTTCAGCACTATATACTTCAAACTTTAAATATCAAGATGAAATAAGATGAGGCTCAAGTATAGAATTCACCAAGATTTTTTCTAATAGATAGAGAAAACTTAGTTGCAAATCAGAGATCAATCAGTAATTTTGTATAGTTCTCCCAGCAAGGATATGAGCAAGTATGGACTTTTGAAGAGTATGAACGTAGGATGCGTGTCTTGATTTTTCTCTCCCAATTTGACTCATGAGTCTAAAGAGGTATTTATAGAGTTTTCTTGAGAAATAGTTTCCTTATCTACCAAGTTGACTTGGAGTTGGTCAACTTTGCAAAAGATTTGAAATCCTAGAATTAAATTTGAAAATCTTCTCGTTAAGTTCGAATTTTAAAATCTCTGTGGAGTTAGTCGGCTGACTCTCTCAATTGGTTCAAATTTTGTGCAGGTTAGTTAGCTGGACAGGCAGCTGACAACATTTTGTTTGTCCAAAAATTATTTCAATAAATAGTCATTCGGTTGACTGAACACAGTTCAAAAATGGTTAGTCGGCTGGACAAACTAGGGTGTTAGTGTTAGTTGGTTGACTAATCCTAGTTCAAATTGTCAGTTGACTGGGTAGTTTATTCATTCTAGTATTTTGTTAGTCAGCTGAGGAATCCCGTTTTCATAAAACATTTTTCAGGATTTTAAAATAGGTTTCTAAGTCCATAAATATCCCCTAAAGATTCCTTAAAGAGTTTCAAAGTATTTCAAATGATATTTAAATATTAAAGTACTTACATAAAGACTTCTAAAACATTTGGACATTCTTGGCGCTTGAGTCTTCATGCTTGTCTTTTCTTTGAGCTCTCTTGCCTTGCTTTCTTTTGTCTCTCTTGTTTTTCGTCATGCTTTGATATACTTTTAAGCTTTCTCTCATATTCTTCAAGCTCTAAAATATCATCTTGAACTCCATATTTTAAGCTTCTTTTGATCATCCTTGTATACATATTCTTGAACTTCAAAAACTTAAATCCTGAAATATCATTACTCAACCAAATATGTTAAGTTCCATTTATTTGTTAGCATCAAAGTAGGATGTTAAGCCTTGTAAGGCTAACAATCTCCCCTTTTTGATGATAACAAACAAGGAGCAAAAATTTGAGAAAGTCTTAAATAGGCTCCCCCTTACAATAAGCATCATCTTAACAAATTTAATAATATTAAGATCAATTTCAAAAACTCTTTTACTATTATGCTTTATTACATCATTCAAATTCAAGATCATTCTCCCCCTTTTGATACATATATCATGTTCGAATTTTTAATACCATGCTCAATTTTTGCTCAAAACTTCTCCCCCTTTTGACATCAATCAAAAAGAGTAAGATATCAAAAATGATTAAGTTGAAATAAAATCATATTTTGAGCATATGAGCAAATGAATACACACTTCCCAATATATTGTAATATAGTATATGTAGTGTGCTTCAATAGTGAAATAGTCATGCATATTTCATGTTTGTCATTCATATTGCATGTGTTGTGACATCTTTAAATTTACAATCAGGCATATGTTGTACAACATTCATATTAGCTAAAAATACTTCAAAAGTCATATTTGTCATTCACAATTCATCATTCTTTCAACATTCTTTCCCTTTTTGACATTAATTCATGTTTATTTCATAATACTAATTTGATAATTTCATATGATAACAATTAAAAATTAGGGAAAAATCATAATACAAGTAATGAGTCATAATACTCCCCCTGAATTTAATACATTCAGATTTGATACCAATTATGCTTTTAAGTTTATCATCTCATGCTTCAAATATTGATTCATATCATGTATGTGCTCATGGTACTAATATCAAATACCAATATCATGTCAATATCATTAATATTATAACATGCTCATGGATACAATTATGCTGTCTTGCTCAAATACTAATGGATATATATTCATGGATACCAATATACTTCATAGATACTAATGTTGATGTCACATCATGCACTCCTTATGGATACCAAATTATTTAGATGCCAATTTTTTAATTTAACTTTCTCTCCTTTTTGACATTAGTTAACATAAAGAAGATTATCAATAAGCATATGTAGTTTAGTACAAGGAGCAGCATAAGACAGATAAGTTTATCTATGTGATCCATCATTAGCATGTATGGTCAAGAATTAATTTCATATTCAAATATCAATGTCATATCAAAATTCATGCATCAAAATTATGCTCAATAACTTCATGCTCAAATTTTCAGTATATAGTGAGCCATAAATTATAAGTCAAATCATTTTCATGTCTTTGGCATTATCAAGATATCAGCATGTAAGCATGCAACATATCATATAAGCATGTAAGTATAACAACATATCATATAGGCATGGAGCATATTATTGTATTGTGCTACAATTTTGCTTATGTTTCTTAAGTATTTCTCATTCTGCTTAACTACTTCTCATTTTGCTAAAATATTTTTCATATTGCTTCAAATTTTCTTTCTTTTGATTTCATATGAACTCCAAAATTTGCTTTGCAAATCTTAATGTTTTCTAACTTAAGCCTTGTACAATATATTCATTGATTGAGGCCAACAATTTTTATTAGTTTTAACATGATAAGCATCAGTAGGCTTCTTAAAGCTCAGCTTTTCATTTCAACTGGTTCAATATCCTTGTAGAAGATTTGATTAAGTTTCTTTCATAATTTCTAAAAGGAATACCTAACATCTATGGAGTCCTTGATTTATGAACTTGACTTTTATCTTGGTACCTATATTTTCTTGGGTCTGGATGGTTTAACAAGAGAAATTTCTTTTACTTTCCAAACTTGTTTAACTTTCACATCTTTCCTCTTTAATGGACATTCAAACTTATATGTCCCTTCTTCTTATATAGGTAGCATATAGTGTGAGTATAGGCATTTGAAGAGGTGTTAGCATAAATTTTTGAGGCTTTTGTAAAGTATCTCATGTAGAGATTCTTTTTTCTTTTATTATCAGTTCCATTAAATCCTATGCCTTCTTTATTCAAGGACATTCTTTGTGATCCAATTATTTTGTCAAAATTTTCTTTCCCTCTAGTAAAATTGTAAATGATCTATTCTTTATCTTTAATTTGTCTTTTGAGATCATTTATCTCTATATCTTTCTCGCCATCAACATTCACTTGTGATTTCACTATTTCTTGAGACAAGTCATTGATTTTACTTTTTAATTCAGAAATATATGTCTTTCTCGATTTCCATAGAAGTTTGGAATCTTATATCTTCTATTTCTTTCATCAATTTTATGTTCTTGCTTTCTAATTTCTTGATTTTCAAATTTTTTTCATTTTCAGCAAGGTTTTTAGCTTCTAACTCTGTCATAACTCTTTCATTCTTGTTTTTCAATGATGTGTATCGTTTAGTCACATTAACTAACATCTTATGAACCTTGAATAAATCATTTTGAAATTCTTCATAAGATGACATACTCTTATCATTATATTCATTAGATGAATCACTACTATATTCATTATCCGATTTGGATGACGGACAATGTTCTTCATCATCATCCCATGTCATATAGCAAGTATAAGTAACCTCTTTGTACTTAGATTATCCCAAGTAGTGGCCTTCATTGCCTTTTTCTTTTTGGAATCCTTCTTAAGTAGTGGACATTCCGGTTTTATATGTCTAGCTCTGTTACAATTATAACATGTAGGAATTTTATTTTTTGATTTTTTCTTGCTAATTTCTTCTTCTTCTTCATCAGATTTCGATTTAGATTTTCTTGTAAATGTATTCTTCCTTCTAAGGATTTTAGCAAGTTTCTAGGATATGTAGGCTAATTCATGTTCATTCATATCTTCTTCATCATCACTAAAGCTTTTATTTGTTGTTTTAAAAGCTATGGATTCTTGAGCTTTAGTTTTTCCACTTCTTTCATTCATGGCCATTTAGTATATGAGGAGAGAACCTATGAGTTCATCTAGGGAAATGTTTTTAAGATTTATTCCTTCAATTCTTACTGTGGCTTTTGGTTCCCATATTGGTGGCAGCCCTCTAAGAATTTTTCGAATCATCTCATAGGTGGTGTATGTCTTTCCTAGTGCTTTGAGGGAGTTTATGATATGGGTGAACCTAGTGTACATATTAGTGATTGATTTTTTGGGATTCATCCTAAAGGTTTCATATTTGTTAGTGAGCATATCGATCCTATTATCTCTTACATCTACCATTCCTTCATAGGTTTCCTCTAGCTTATCCCAAATTTCATTGACTGTTTTGCAAGCTATGAATTTATTGAATTCATTAATATCTAGAGCACAATACAAAACATTGATAGCACTTGAATTTACTTGCAGCATTTTGTAATCTATTTCAGTCATGTCCTTTTTCTCCTTAGGGATTTGTTTTCCATCTATTATTTTGGTAGGAATTAGATCACCATCCACGACAACCTCCCAAGCTTTCCAATCTATGGTTTGAAGGTAGATCCTCATACATTGTTTCCAAAATATATAGTTTAAACCACAAAAGAGGGGAGACCTAGTTGAGTATTGCCCTTCTCCAAAGGGAGCTACGTCTAAGTGTGCCATTAAGATCTTTGTATAGCTACTAATTAAGATTTTCTATAACAACGCTCTGATACCAATTGAAAACTAAGGTGTTGTCCCAATAGGGGAGGTGAATTGGGTTTTAAAATTTCTTTTAAATTTTTTTTGCTTTTAATGAAGTCTTAACCTATTATTGATTTGTTCAATACACAAAAAATGCTTAAGTCTTTTATTTAATCCACAACCACAACACAAATAAACAATCAATCAACCACTTAAACCAATCAACCACAATATAAGTAACCAATCAATATATGCTTTGCAATTCTTTTGGCAATATTCAGCTTGATTGTTTGCAGCCCTGTGTATATGAATATGTAAGCCCTGTAGAAAATATAATTAGCCTTTCAATTGATAATCAAAATAACATCTAATCACTCTTTCCAAAATCAAAATTCAAATAAACTTTTAGTTAATAGGTTTTGGGTTGTTAACCAATCAACGTACTCTCTTACGATTTTTGCAAAGTATTGATTAACAAACGTACTCCTTTTCGGTTTCTAGAAGTCCAAGAACAAATTAAGCTTTGGTTTATTTAATTTCCAATACACGTTGTTTTTATGAATATGAAATTAAATCATCTACGCAGTTTATATGTTTGTTGAAAATTAAAGAGAGTGAGGGAAAGAGAGTGACACTATTGTTTTTACGAGGTTCGGCTTATCCCCAGCCTATGTCCTCGCCTTAGGCAAACCACCTAAGGATTTTGCTATACTTGTTCCTTTCCGGGCGGAACAAAAAACTGTTACAAGCGAATTCCACACTCAAACACTCCTTCACTAGGCTAGAGCAAAGCCTCTCCAAGCGATACCCCATGCTTGGGCAAACATCCAACAATCTAGAATCGTCAAAAACAATGCAAGAATACAAGATAAACGCTGCAAACAAGAACACTCTCTCATAGAGTAGATTAGTACAATTTCAACACTACATACTTCAAACTTTAGATATCAAGATGAAATATGATGAAGCTCAAGTATAGAATTCACCAAGATTCTTTCTTATAAATAGAGAAAACTTAGTCACAAATGAGAACCAAGGCTTTTGATCAATCAACAATTTTGTAGAGTTCTCCCAGTAAGGATATAAGCAAGTATGGACTTTTGGAGAGTATGAACGTAGGTTGCTTGTCTTGATTTTTCTCTCCTAATTTGACTCATGAGTCTAAAGAGGTATTTATAGAGTTTTCTTGAGAAAGAGTTTCCTTATCTACCAAGTTGACTTGGAGTTGGTCAACTTTGCAAAAGATTTGAAATCCTAGAATTAAATTTGAAAATCTTCCTGTTAAGTTCGAATTTTAAAATCTTTGTGGAGTTAGTCGGCTGACTTACTCAACTGGGTCAAATTTTGTGCAGGTTAGTCAGCTGGACAGGCAGCTGACAACGTTCTGTTTGTCCAAAAATTATTTCAATAAATAGTCAGTCGGTTGACCAAACACAATTCAAAAATGGTCAGTCGGCTGGACAAACTAGGGTGTTAGTGTTAGTCGGCTGACTAATCCTAGTTCAAATTGTCAGTCGGCTGGGCAGTTTATTTATTCTGGTGTTTTGTCAGTCAGCTAAGGAAACCCTGTGCAAACTGGTTAGTCGGCTGACCAGTTCATTTTTCAGGTTTTTCATTTTTAGTTTTCAAAATTAATTTTGCTTTCTTTGATTTTTCATAAAACATTTTTTGAAATTTTAAAATAGATTTCTAAGTCCATAAATATCCCCTTAAGATTCCCTAAAAAGTTTCAAAGTATTTCGATTGATATTTAAACATTAAAGTGCTTACATAAAGACTTTTAAGACATTTGGACATTCTTGGCGCTTGAGTCTTCATGCTTGTCTTTTCTTTGAGCTCTCTTGCTTTGTTTTCTTTTGTCTCTCTTGTTTTTCTCCAAACTTTGATATATTTTTTGTAGACATCCCAATATTAACCAAGCCATTCTGGGAAGACCCAGCGTACTAAAAAGTTGACCTTGTGTTCCCGGGAATGGGAAGATCCGATTAAGTCTCGGTATATTTTAAAAGAATCTTGAGTTGTTTTTACATTGAGTTTGAGTGTTTTAATTGAGTCCGACTATTTTAAATTGAATCCCAACATTTTTAAAATTTGAATCTTTTATTTTTAGGGTCCCTATATTTTTTAAATTGAGTCCCGGACGTTTTAGTTTGAGCCTTTTAAAATTTTAATTGAGTTCTAGAATTTTTAGATCAAGTCTTTGTTATTATTTATTTATTTATTTTTTTTTTTGTAGGGCTTTATGTTGACAAGAAAATAAAAATAATAATAAAAAGAAAAAAGAGGGGGAGCTTAAATGTTTAGGGTTAGTTTGTTTTGTAAATAAGGGAGCAAACACACACAAGAACAGGGGCTGGGGGCGGAGACACACACACCAAGAAAAAAAGCCCTAGCCTCTCTTATCTCCATCACCCTTCTCCCTTATGGCCGTCGGCCATCAAAGACAACCGAAGCCTCACACTGTTTCCTTCACGCAGGGCCGCACGATCTCTCTATCTCTCTAGCCCTGCACTCACTCTTCCAATTTTCACTCTCTCCATATCCCATCACCATAGCCGCAACAATCTCTACCACTACTGACCTATTTTCCTCCCTTCAAAACCAGCAGCCACAGTAGCCGTGCCCAGCAGTACCTTTGCGGCCAGCACAACCCCATCCCCATGGCCATCTGCAACTCCGAATACTCTCTCTCTCTCGCTTACCCGAGCATTCATGCACTCAACCCCTTTGCAACCTTGACCTCCACGCCTCTCTGCAATGCAACACCAGTGCGACGCCTCCTCATGCCTAGCTCCGACTATCTCCCGCAGTACAGCTCTCCTCCGGCCTGTACGCTGCCTGCACGCCACACGATTGACAGCACCACGGATATCTGCTCCCCGCAGCCATCCTCCTCGCCTCTCTGCAACACAACACCAGTTCGTCGTAGCTCCGACGACCCAGCTCCGGCCACCTGCTTCCTCCTACGGCCACAGTCACCTGGTGAGTTCTCTCTCTCTCTCTCTCTCTCTCTCTATCACAATACATATACACACACTTGTAAACACACACCATTTACACACACATAAACACACACTGAACAACACACAGGCCCTCTACCCTCACATACACACACACTCACGCGCCTTTTTTTTATTTACTTTATTTTTATTATTTCTTGTGTATTAGCTTTGGAAGTTTTAGTTTGAGTTAACATTTAAAGTTTAAATTTTTATTTGGTAAACATGTTAGTATGTATGGTATTACTTATTTTAGTATAATAATAATAATAATAATAATAATATAATTATTATTATTATTATTATTATTATTATTATTATTATTATTATTATGTATTTGTTGTAGTGCTCATGTGATATGTTTAATATGTAGAACTTACTGGTGTTTAATATGCAGGGTTTGGTTGAGTGCATTTGAATATGTATGGTTTATGTGGTAGGTTTAATATTTCGGGTTTGGTTGAGTGTATTTGAATATGTAAGGTTTATGTGGTAGGTTTAATATTTAGGGTTTGGTTGTGTGTATTTGAATATGAAAGGTTTACATGATATCTTTAATATGTAGGGTTTGGTTGTGTATTTGAATATGCAACGTTTATGTGGTAGGTTTCATATTTCGGGTTTGGTTGTGTGTATTTGAATATGCAAAGTTTTATGTGGTAGGTTTAATATGGTATGGTTACTATTTAGTGTTCATTTAAATATTCTATGATCATGTCGTGTCTCTAAGATTTAGGTTTTTATTTATTTAAATAAGCAATATTCCTGTGGCATTGGAAAACTCATGATAAAAATAAAAATAAAAGAAATCTAAAAAATATTTTTGAGAATTATAAGTCCCCGTTTCTACACCATTTGAGCTTCAAAAACCTCCCATACTAGTATTTTCCTATTAAAAAATTCTATACAATTTCAAAATTTGGGAGTGTATGTTATTAAATATTTTCTTGATTTTTATACCTATGATTTCAAAAAGGAGTATGAGCTTTCGAGCTTCGCATACCTTTAGTTATGAGGGAATATATATTATGCATCTTTTTGTAATTAATTTCTTTACTCGTATATTTTGTAAATCCACAAAAGGAGTAACATAAAAGACTTTTCAAATTTATTTTGGGATAATTTCATAATTAATTAGGTACCATTCGTAAGAACGGACGCGTAGGGGGTACTCGTACCTTCCCCTCACGTAACTAAACTCTCGATCTCGGTTTTGGTAACGCAAACTGATTCTACCCTTAATTGGGTAGTAATCAAGTGTTCTAACCACACTAAAATGTTTGTGGCGACTCCAATATTCCTATTTTTTTTCCTTAAAATCTAAAATAATTTTTATTTCACCACCCCGAGGCACCCGCGCACTGGGACGTCGCGACAGCTTGGCGACTCCGCTAGGGACTTTTGAGAGTCAAGCAAATAATTAATTAGGAATTATCCCAATTTAAATTTATTAAGTCTTTTAATTACTTTAATTTATTTTGTAAATAAAATACTCCCATATTTGAATAAAGTGGTTTGTGAAAATTGTAACACGTTTGACTTAGTAAAGACATATGTTTGCATAGTTGTAAATATCTTTGAGTTATATTCCCATATATGTAGATATCCCTCATTAATGAGAGTATTTAGTTCCCATGTAGGTAGGTATCCTTGATTAATGTGAATACTTAGTTTCCATATATGTAGATTGCCTTGATTAATGAGAATATTTGGTTCCTATGTAGGTAGGTATCCTTGATTAATGTGAATTAATGTTCCCATATATGTAGGTATCCTTAATTAAATCTGAATATTTAGTTCCCATATAGATAGATATCCTTGATTAATATGAATTAATGTTCCCATATATGTAGACATCCTTGATTAATGTGAAAATTTAGTACCCATATAGGTAGATATCCTTGATTAACCTGAATATTTAGTTCCCATATAGGTAGATATCCTTAATTAATATGAATATTTAGTTCCCATATAGGTAGATATCATTGATTAATGTAAATATTTAGTTCTCATATAGGTAGATATCCTTGATTAATGTGAATTCATGTTCCCATACATGTAGACATCCTTGATTAATGTGAATATTTAGTTCCCATATAGGTAGATATCCTTGATTAATCTGAATATTTAGTTCCCATATAGGTAGATATCCTTGATTAATGTGAATATTTAGTTCCTATATAGGTAGATATCCTTGATTATTGTGAATATTTAGTTCCCATGTATGTAGATATCCTTGATTAATGTGTATATTTAGTCCCTATATATGTGAATATCCTTGACTTAATGTGAATGCTTGTTACTATAATTGTAAATATTTTGGATTTAACGTAAACATTTAGTTTCCATATTTGGAAAATATCCTCGATTTAATGAAAATATTTGTTTCCATGGACGTTTGAATAAGCATGTGATTAATTATGAATAAGCGTGTGACATACATGTGGGGTAGCGGGATTAGGCTAATTTGAATTCACAGACTTTCACGCGCCTTCTACCCAGGCTTTACCTGCTAAGATTAGAAAGGAGTGTAATACCATTTGTCCCCATATGGCAGAGCTTGTGGGGACCCGTGAACCACTCCGTTCAGTTTGAACTTTATCCAAACCCATTTTGGGCAAGGATGGGGGTCAGATTGGGACCTATTGTCAATAGAGTTAGAGCCTAGCCACACATAACTATCCATAATATCTTGCCTAGGATAAAGTCCTGAAGAACCTCGTATATACAAACCCACCCTAGGTTGGGACAGAGGCCACATCCTTCTTCACATTTATGTAATCGAGTCTTTTGTATATATATGTTTTTGTGTTGTACGTGTCACGCATTTTGCATTCATTTGAGATATGCATACTGCTTAGCCATTATTCTGGAAAAGCACAATAATGAGACCATGGTCTATCCCTTCAAAAAATAAAACACTTGGCCTCAGCATTTTAAAAGATGGGTCGGTCCAATCCTTTTCAAATAACTCGAACCCAACTCTCTTTAAAAAAAAAAAATCTAGGCTCGACCTTTTTCTAAAAAAAAAAACCAGCCTAGGCTTGATTTTCAAAAAGGGCCAAACCTATATTTCAAAAGAGGGCTTCGACCCTATTACTTAAAAATTCAGGCCAACATTTTTAAAGCAATCCATGCCCAACTCTCTTTAAACTCGGGTCTCGACCCATTAGAAAATAACTTGAAGCCCATATTTTGAAACACCCGAGGTCCAAGTGCACATCAAAGTCCACAAGCTTGTGTTGAGCCAGCCCAATGGGTTGACTCGCCCGAGTTAATCCCAAACCCAGATCATAAGCTGATCCTTCATAGGATCTAAGGTACATAGACCACCATCAAGGAAATGAATGATTGAGGGAGGAATTGAATTGAATCAGTGGTCCATCAATGGTCAGCTTAATCAGAACCCTTTCATTAGTCGATAGGGATTTTTCCAGAATTCGGGCAAAGTAGTTATTTAGGTATTGCATTCATGCACTTCACGCATAGCCATGCATGATAGGCTGCATGCATGTTCATATCCCTATTTGCATGTATTTTTGCACTAGTTACACCCATGCATAAACATCCATTGCACAACATAATCATGCATCCCATGCTCAATTTCATAACCATGCATGCATAGTCATCTCCAATAAGTCATTAATCACATCCCAATTTTTTGTAAAATTGGTGTGCCGAAGTGACAAAGTTAAAGATTCGAGGTTCCATCATTGAGCAGAACAAAAACAATCTCTCTATTCTAGGCGAAAGGTTAGAATCATGGGAACCTATTGCCTGATCATAGTTGAAATGTCGCAAATGCCATCGAGTTGAAGGATTGATTGGTATTCAACTTCAAAAGTGAGCTTATGTGATACAAAAAAGATGTGCTTGATCACCTAAGGGTGATAACAAGAGGAATGCATCCATGCTTTTCATTTAAATCATTTTGAAATTGAATGAAATAAGAATGTCTTTTAGTCTCATCTCAACCTATCCTCCTTGGATCATCACCTTGTGCCAAATTTTGCCTGTTTTTGCTTGCATTTTGTGTAAGTGACATAGGAAATAGTTTTGTCAGTACAAAGGACTTGAAGCCATTAGTTGGTTTTGAGAGTCTATTCAATGGGGGAAAAAAATAATGAAGGAAAAGCCTCCGAACTAGAAGACCCCACTTCAAGACGTTTTCAAGGAGCCTCGTTGGGATGTGGATTTCAAAATGATGAAGAGTCGCAGGAGAAATATACAGAAATGACTTATCAAGCTTTGTCATACGTTTGTTTGATGAAATCGATGAATAAAGTCTCTTGTCTTTGTTATCTAAGTTATGATTGGTGTCTTAAAGGTTTAATGATTATATTCTGATCAAATAAGGGGTGGTCATCTTCGGTCGACCAGTATTCCT
Organism: Malania oleifera; assembly: GCF_029873635.1. Classification (NCBI taxonomy): domain Eukaryota; kingdom Viridiplantae; phylum Streptophyta; class Magnoliopsida; order Santalales; family Ximeniaceae; genus Malania; species Malania oleifera. The sequence continues at coordinate 23,872,743 of NC_080422.1, forward strand.
AAAAAGAACCAAATATTGACTTAACATTTGTTAACCCATTTTGAGCTTGAATGTCAAACCAGTTTTTCCTTAAAAGTCAGTACACGAGAAATTTAACGTGGGTTTGGGTATCCTAGTGTTTGACAAGTCATATGAGGCAGTGGTCACTACCAAAATGATGGCAGACCATTTTTCTACAACCCAAAAGAAAGTCAAAGAAGAAATCCCGTGCAAGCCCTTTTTAAGCCCTTTTTGAGCCTGAAAAGTTCAATTCTTAATTAACCCGTCAAAGGATCACACCCCACACTAGGGCAGTTTTAAAAAAAAGATCAGTCCCAAATGGAATTCAAATGAAAATGAAGTTAAGATCCATTCATAAAAGGAAAAGCAAAAGAGAAAAAAAAAAAAAAACAAAAAAGAAGAAAAGGAAGAAGAAAAAAAAGGGAAAATAAGGGACATGATTCATATGTGATCTTTGACTAGCGAATATATGTGATAAGATTGATAAATTTTGAGCATTATTTAAATCTTTCTTTCTTTAACCCATACCCCTAGCCTACATTACGATTCAAATGAAAGTCTTGACCAGATTGGTATACATTGTTGTCTCAAATGATTTGTCAGACTCAATGTTGGGTCTGAACTACATAATGACTTGATCCTAAAAGGGTACATAGGCAACTTGTTCAAATGACAAGTTCGGTCAATACTTTACGAATACTGCACCACAAACTGGGGTAGAAATGTTTATTATGGGAAAGGATTTTTGAGCCTTAGTTTCCTTGTTCTTGTTGAAACCCGAATAATTAGCCTACATATCATCTCGTGTTTTAAAGTACACCTTGAGATTGGAATATTGATCAAACTACTTAATAAGACACTAGTTCTAATCCAAGATAGGAAGTTTGAAATAAGTCATGGAATATAGCGCAAGAAAGAATTTCTGAATGTTGATACAGTGAAAGAGTTATGGTTAAGAGGCTAACATTAAAAAAAAAAGGGAGGGGGGGAGGA